>NC_084734.1:51290349-51612849 GCF_033978785.1 Entelurus aequoreus | reverse complement strand
ATGCTCGGAATCACATATAAAGACAGAAAAACAAATGAATGGGTGAGAAAACAAACGCAAGTCCAAGACATTATGAGAACTATCAAATTAAATAAGTGGAAGTGGGCTGGACATATAAGTAGGAGAACAGATAATAGATGGACTTCCCTAATGACATCATGGAGACCCATGGATGGGAGCAGAAATAGAGGAAGACAAAGAGTGAGATGGCGAGATGAAATAGACAAATATTGGGGAACAGTGCAGTGGCAGGGAGCAGCTATAGAGATCGTTCACTGTGGCAGAAACATGCTGAGGCTTTCGTCCAGCAGTGGACTGACAACGGCTGATGATGATAATGAGGAAGTGCGAAGTGCAGGGTCGCTTAGCTGATGTGTCTTCAACTTGGTACATAACATGGCGCCCTGTAGTCACGTGAGTGGCTTTTGACCAATCATTGAGGAGATCGCTTGACACCTCGCAAAAATGACTAATGATCTATTGCTAACGATGGATGCTGATGCGTCATCCATGTTGCTGCTTCTTGATCTTAGCGCTGCTTTCGATACCGTCGATCATAACATTTTATTAGAGCGTATCAAAACACATATTGGTATGTCAGACTTAGCCTTGCCTTAGTTTGACTCCTATCTTACTGACAGGATGCAGTGCGTCTCCCATAACAATGTGACCTCGGAGTATGTTAAGGTAACGTGCGGAGTTCCACAGGGTTCGGTTCTTGGCCCTGCACTCTTCAGCATCTACAAACCCCGTTTCCATATTAGTTGGGAAATTGTGTTAGATGTAAATATAAACGGAATACAATGATTTGCAAATCCTTTCTTAACCCATATTCAATTGAATGCACTACAAAGACAAGATATTTGATGTTCAAACTCATAAACTTTATTTTTTTTGTGCAAATAATAATTAACTTAGAATTTCATGGCTGCAACACGTGCCAAAGTAGTTGGGAAAGGGCATGTTCACCACTGTGTTACATGGCCTTTCCTTTTAACAACACTAAGTAAACGTTTGGGAACTGAGGAGACACATTTTTTAAGCTTCTCAGGTGGAATTCTTTCCCATTCTTGCTTGATGTACAGCTTAAGTTGTTCAACATCGTCTCCGTTGTGGTATTTTAGGCTTCATAATGCGCCACACATTTTCAATGGGAGACAGGTCTGGACTACAGGCAGGCCAGTCTAGTACCCGCACTCTTTTACTATGAAGCCACGTTGATGTAACACGTGGCTTGGCATTGTCTTGCTGAAATAAGCAGGGGTGTCCATGGTAACGTTGTTTGGATGGCAACATATGTTGCTCCAAAACCTGTATGTACCTTTTAGCATTAATGGTGCCTTCACAGATGTGTAAGTTACCCATGTCTTGGGCACTAATACACCCCCATACCATCACAGATGCTGGCTTTTCAACTTTGCTCCTATAACAATCCGGATGGTTCTTTTCCTCTTTGGTCCGGAGGACAAGACGTCCACAGTTTCTAAAAACAATTTGAAATGTGGACTCGTCAGACCACAGAACACTTTTCCACTTTGTATCAGTCCATCTTAGATGAGCTCAGGCCCAGCGAAGCCGACGACGTTTCTGGGTGTTGTTGATAAACGGTTTTCGCCTTGCATAGGAGAGTTTTAACTTGCACTTACAGATGTAGCGACCAACTGTAGTTACTGACAGTGGGTTTTTTAAGTGTTACTGAGCCCATGTGGTAATATCCTTTACACACTGATGTCGCTTGTTGATGCAGTACAGCCTGAGGGATCGAAGGTCACAGGCTTAGCTGCTTAGGTGCAGTGATTTCTCCAGATTCTCTGAACCCTTTGATGATATTACGGACCGTAGATGGTGAAATCCCTAAATTCCTTGCAATAGCTGGTTGAGAAAGGTTTTTCTTAAACTGTTCAACAATTTGCTCACGCATTTGTTGACAAAGTGGTGACCCTCGCCCCATCCTTGTTTGTGAATGACTGAGCATTTCATGGAATCTACTTTTATACCCAATCATGGCACCCACCTGTTCCCAATTTGCCTGTTCACCTGTGGGGTGTTCCAAATAAGTGTTTGATGAGCATTCCTCAACTTTATCAGTATTTATTGCCACCTTTCCCAACTTCTTTGTCACGTGTTGCTGGCATCAAATTCCAAAGTTAATGATTATTTGCAAAAAAAAAACATTTATCAGTTTGAACATCAAATATGTTGTCTTTGTAGCATATTCAACTGAATATGGGTTGAAAACGATTTGCAAATCATTGTATTCCGTTTATATTTACATCTAACACAATTTCCCAACTCATATGGAAACGGGGTTTGTACAGGCTGCCGCTAAGTGACATCATACGCAAATACGATGTTAGCTTTCACTGTTATGCTGATGACACCCAACTCTACATGTTCCTAAAGCTGACCAACACGCCGGATTGTAGTCAGCTGGAGGCGTCTCTTAATGAAATTAAACAATGGATGTCCGCTAACTTTTTACAACTCAACACTAAGAAAACGAAAATGCTGATTATCGGTCCTGCTAGACACCGACACCTATTTAATAATACCACCTTAACATTTGGCAACCAAACAATTACACAAGGCGACTCGGTAAAGAATCTGGGTATTATCTTCGACCCAACTCTCTCATTTGAGTCACACATCAAGAGTGTTACTAAAACGGCCTTCTTTCATCTCCGTAATATTGCTAAAATTCGTTCCATTTTGTCCACCAGCGACGCTGAGATCATTATTCACGTGTTCGTTACGTCTTGTCTCAATTACTGTAACGTATTATTGTCGGGCCTTCCTATGTCTAGCATTAAAAGATTACAGTTGGTACAAAATGCGGCTGCTAGACTTTTGACAAGAACAAGAAAGTTTGATCATATTACGCCTATACTGGCTCACCTGCACTGGCTTCCTGTGTACTTAAGATGCGACTTGAAGGTTTTACTACTTACGTATAAAATACTAAACGGTCTAGCTCCATCCTATCTTGCTGATTGTATTGTACCATATGTCCCGGCAAGAAATCTGTGTTCAAAGAACTCCGGCTTATTAGTGATTCCCAGAGCCCAAAAAAAAGTCTGCGGGCTACAGAGCGTTTTCTATTCAGGTTCCATTATTCTGGAATGCCCTACCGGTAACAGTTAGATATGCTACATCAGTAGAAGCATTTAAGTCCCATCTTAAAACCCATTTGTTTACTCTAGCCTTTAATTAGACCCCCCACCCCCCTTTTAGACCAGTTGATCTGCCATCTCATTTCTGCTCTGCCCCCCTCTCCTGCGTGGAGAGGTTATTAGGTGACCACAGATGAGGCGCCAGCTGTTCAAAGTCGGGACCTGGGGTGGACCACTCCTCTGTGTATCAGTTGATGACCTCTCTGCGCTGCTGACTTGTCTCCACTCAAGATGATCCCCTGCTGGCCCCACTATGGACTGGGGGGTTTCTCATTGTCTCCCATTGGGTTGAATTTTTTCTTGCCCAGATGTGGAATCTGAGCCGAGGATGTTGTTGTGGCTTGTGCAGCCCTTTGAGACACTCGTGATTTAGGGCTATATAAATAAACTTTGATTGACTTTGAAACCTGGTTATCCATACTCTCTTTATACACAACTCTGCCCCAAGCTGATGAAATGAGAGCAGCGTTTATTTCAATCAACAATGTCAAATCCATCCATCCAATTTATTTTCTACCGCTTCATCTTTTATATTTAACTACAGTTTGTACATGTGAATGAATTATCTTCGTATGACCAATATATTTCATGAACGTGATGTGTGTTTTCTTTTTGTGGTCCTTCAGTGTAAACATTTATGCAGATGGTCAATGTTTTCCATCGCCAGCTCTTTGTAGCAGCTCAACAAGCAGCACAACAAGCACAACATGTTATTCAGCAGACATGCAGGTGTGTCAAGGGAACACTGTTAAAGAAACATTATGTAAATGGGATTCTGGGAGTTGAAGCATGATTACAGGAATTATGGACACCACATTTCTTCCAGTAATGTTGTGTTGTGGCTAGGTCTGTCAAAATGAAGCGTTAACTCATGTGATTAACTGCCATACGGTCAGTGATCAGATCAATGAATACAAAAATGAGTGAGAAGACTCTGACTGGTGCGCTTGCTGGAAAATTTCACTACAAAATACAGCCTGAAAGAACTTTAGATATAACTGTTACTAGATTGTATGCAAATAAATGACCTTCATTCAAGTAAAACACAAACATTTCTGTATGAATATTGGAGTTTTTTCTTGAGCAAATTTTAACTATGTATGTGCATAGTCATGTGTGATTAATCATGATTAATCCAAATTTCTAAATGATTTTTAAAAACTAATAATTTGACAGCCCTGTTTACTATCATAGCTGCTCACATTTGAATGAATGCAAAATTTAAGAAGTACCAGTTACTGTATATTGTAGTGCCAGCAGGGGCGCCAAAAAGGTGGGGTAAAGGAGACGGATTCTAGGGGCCCATGATGGAGGGGGGCCCAGAGAGGCCTCTAATGATGATGAAATTATAATGTTGCCGCTGTGTTGGGGGCCCTGTAAAGATTTTTTTCATGGGGCCCAAAATCCCTAGTGGCGCCCCTGAGTGCCAGTATCCATAAGTCTTGTTCCTTTAACTCAAATCTATGTTGTAATGATATGCACATTTAATGCATGGATAGTAAAGTGACAATATTGTTGCCTTTCTAGAGTTGACACCCAGAGTGAACAAAAGAAAATAAATATAACCTTAGAGAAAAATCCACCTTAAAACATTTGTTTGCAAGTACAATACTTAATACTTACTTTAGTATATCAGTATGTGGAGTTAAATTATGGAACGATTTAAGCAAACAAATCAAACAATGCACTAATTTGATGCAGCTCAAGTGGTTGTTCAAACCACAAGTGTTTACAAAGTACAATGAAAAAGATTTACGATAAATGTCTTGAACTTATTGAAAAAATATATTATTCATGTCATTATGTAAATCATACGTGACTTTACTAGTTATTACTGTGTTCATTGATTACATTATTGATGTAAATTGTGTTACAAGTTGAGAACAGGAAGTGAATATGTGTTCGAATGAAGTGGAAATTTGGAAGGATTTCATAAACTCTGCTTATTCCTATTCCCTTTTGTACATTTTGTGAAGAGAAATTAAAATGTTTGAAATATGTGACGTATCATGCTGAAATTGTATACATGTTCCAAATTCCCTTCAACCAACCAACACCCAAGAAAAATACAATAGACATACAATGTAGCAATGGCATGTCATGTCAAGTATTTTTTTGCAATTTGTCAAGAAACAAGCTAAGAGTCACAATTAACTATTTTCATTCATCAATAAATGTAGTTTAAATCACTTAACTCTAATCGTTTTTATTAAACACAGGGAGGAATCCTTGTGAGCGCTGTGCATTACCTGCAGTACTGCTTTCAACCGGGGGTATCGCTACGGTGCTGCGAGGTGCTAAAAATTCCCCGGAAACAATCGACATAACCTGGAAGTAGTATACATAGCCTAGGAGCATGTTGCGGCAAATAAATCGTGTACAATTGTGACGTGATTGTTGTTTTACCGGAAACATTTTAACCGTTCCATACGCGCTTATACATTTTTATTACACCGCAGGGTAACAATTGTTCACCGGAGATGGGAGTCCCGGCATTTTTCCGTTGGCTTAGTCGCAAATATCCCTCCATTATTGTACATTGTGTGGAAGAGAAGGTACGTAGTTAGCATCTTGGCTAGCAACAGAGACGTCTGTGCGTTTAACTGCAGTCTATATGACGACTGTTTTTAGATAATTATACGGTTAAGTGTTTTGTTTCTTGGGCAATAATGCCTCATGCTGAGTGAAATTAATCCGTGTAAATTGTAAACGAGGATAGTACGAGTGCAGTTATTTCCTTTGGTAGCGTTTTCCCGCCAGTGCTCTCACTGTATAAACATTTAGAGCATTTATATTTCAATTGACTCTCATAAACAAGCAGTTACCGCCAGTTAATGTGAATGCAATATTGTGTAAAGCACTGGCACCATGCTTAGCTTCATACGCAAGCAAAATAGATTTGCTACTGCTGACTTTATTTACATCACGTTTGTGCGTTGCAGGGTAAAGAGTGTAATGGAGTCCGCATCCCCACCGACACCACCAAACCGAACCCCAACGAGGTGGAATTCGACAATTTGTACTTGGACATGAACGGGATCATTCACCCATGTACACACCCAGAAGACAAGTAGGAACTGTTACCTTTACGCAATATCATTCTAAAAAGTTGAAGTGGAAGAGCTTCTCCCATCGCAGATCTTAAAAAATACATTTTATTTTAATATAGCCACTCAATTTTCACCTTTTCCTTTGTGTCCATAGGGCGCCGCCCAAAAACGAAGACGAGATGATGGTGGCTATTTTTGAGTACATTGACCGCCTGTTCAATATTGTGAGGCCCAGGAGAGTTTTGTACATGGCCATTGATGGGGTGGTAAGAAACGTATTATGCACTGAGTTATTCTAGGAGAAACAGTTGTTCTCAGAAATTGTCTCACCTTTTAAAAGGCTCCACGTGCCAAAATGAACCAACAGCGCTCTAGGCGTTTCCGGGCCTCTAAAGAAGGGGTGGAGCTCACAGAGGAGAAACAGCGCATCAGAGAGGAGATCATCCAAAAAGGTTGGAGTCACTGCACAGAGACAAACTCATGCCACAAACACGACATGTGACAAGCGTGTCTTCCTTTCCCAAAGGAGGGTACCTTCCACCTGATGAGATTAAAGAGAGATTTGACAGCAACTGTATCACTCCAGTAGGTTTTTCAACAGTAAATTAATGTTGTCAACAAGTTCTAGGAGTACTAGACTGTTCCCATGTGTCTCCAGGGGACAGAGTTCATGGATAACCTGGCACAGTGTCTTCGTTACTATGTCGCAGAAAGACTCAGTAACGACCCTGGATGGCAAAATGTCACGGTGAGCTCATCTCTGCTGCCAAATGCTACTGTTGACTTGTATTGGGGACGGCGTGGCGCAGTTGGGAGAGCGGCCGTGCCAGCAACCTGAGTGTTCCTGGTTCGATCTCCAGCTTCTACCAACCTAGTCACGTCCGTTGTGTCCTTGAGCAAGACACTTCACCCTTCCTCCTGATGGGTCGTGGTTAGGGCCTTGCATGGCAGCTCCCGCATCAGTGTGTGTGAAAGGGTGAATGTGGAAATAGTGTCAAAGCGCTTTGAGTACCTTGAAGGTAGAAAAGCGCTTTTACTATTTACCATTGATAAATACATTGCGAAGGTATATGTAGGCATTAAGTTAACAGATTAAATATCTGCAGGTCTTCCTGTCTGATGCCAGCGTTCCTGGTGAAGGAGAGCACAAGATCATGGACTACATCAGGAGACAGAGAGGTGTGACACACTAATCGTGCCCACACACCCATGTGTACTAGGGTTGAATTCAATTAAGTGCACATGGTGTATGTACGTATAATTGATTATTTATATCAGGTCACAATTTGCCTTTGGTCCACAGCTCAGCCCAACCACGACCCCAACACACATCACTGCCTTTGTGGTGCCGACGGTGAGTGCTACATTTTTGTGCCTTCGTTTCTCCGGTTAAAATGTAGCATTATTGTTATTGTTTTCTAAACGTTAGTTCTATGTTTGGTTCTTACTAACCAAGGGTAAACGATTAGCTAGCATTCTTTTAAAAAGGAAGGAAAAATGGGGGATATGCTCTGCTTGCTGCGGCACTCAGCTAGTTCGAATGTGAAGTAGTGCAACAAGTAAAGAATAACTGCTTTGTGCCCTTCAATAGAAGGCGAATAAGAACCACATTACAGCAGCGTGTAACCAGCTAACAAGAATAAATTAGCAAGTAGATTAATAGATCAGGAGAGACAATAATATCCACGCAGTACAGCCAATGGTTTTGACTGGGCGGTGGGAAGTGGAGTGGGAAGTGTCGTGTGTTGTGGGGATGAAATGTTGTGCGAGTTTCCGCGGGGATAGCGAGACATGGAGATTGAACTTGTTGGAGTGGCACGCTGCATATTGTGACTTACAGAGAGACACTGGGAATCTGTTTGTGTCTTAATTGAATGCTACATGGGTTATGCTTGTATAGCGCTTTTCTACCTTCAAGGTACTCAAAGCGCTTTGACACTATTTCTACAAACCCCGTTTCCATATGAGTTGGGAAATTGTGTTAGATGTAAATATAAACGAATACAATGATTTGCAAATCATTTTCAACTCATTCAATTGAATGCACTACAAAGACAAGATATTTGATGTTCAAACTCATAAACTTTATTTTTTTTTTGCAAATAATAATTAACTTAGAATTTCATGGATGCAACACGTGCTAAAGTAGTTGGGAAAGGGCATGTTCACCACTGTGTTACATGGCCTTTCCTTTTAACAACACTCAGTAAACGTTTGGGAACTGAGGAGACACATTTTTTAAGCTTCTCAGGTGGAATTCTTTCCCATTCTTGTTTGATGTACAGCTTAAGTTGTTCAACAATCCGGGGGTATCCGTAGTGGTATTTTAGGCTTCATAATGCGCCACACATTTTCAATGGGAGACAGGTCTGGACTACAGGCAGGCCAGTCTAGTACCCGCACTCTTTTACTATGAAGCCACGTTGATGTAACACGTGGCTTGGCATTGTCTTGCTGAAATAAGCAGGGGCGTCCATGGTAACGTTGCTTGGATGGCAACATATGTTGGTCCAAAACCTGTATGTACCTTTCAGCATTAATGGCGCCTTCACAGATGTGTAAGTTACCCATGTCTTGGGCAGTAATACACCCCCATACCATCACACATGCTGGCTTTTCAACTTTGCGCCTATAACAATCTGGATGGTTCTTTTCCTCTTTGGTCCGGAGGACACAACGTCCACAGTTTCCAAAAATAACTTGAAATGTGGACTCATCAGACCACAGAACACTTTTCCACTTTGTATCAGTCAATCTTAGATGAGCTCAGGCCCAGCAAAGCCGACGGCGTTTCTGGGTGTTGTTGATAAACGGTTTTCGCCTTGCATAGGAGAGTTTTAACTTGCACTTACAGATGTAGCGACCAACTGTAGTTACTGACAGTGGGTTTCTGAAGTGTTCCTGAGCCCATGTGGTGATATCCTTTACACACTGATGTTGCTTGTTGATGCAGTACAGCCTGAGGGATCGAAGGTCACGGGCTTAGCTGCTTACGTGCAGTGATTTCTCCAAATTCTCTGAAACCTTTGATGATATTACAGACCGTAGATGGTGAAATCCCTAAATTCCTTGCAATAGCTGGTTGAGAAAGGTTTTTCTTAAACTGTTCAACAATTTGCTAACGCATTTGTTGACAAAGTGGTGACCCTCGCCCCATCCTTGTTTGTGAATGACTGAGCATTTCATGGAATCTACTTTTATACCCAATCATGGTACCCACCTGTTCACCTGTGGAATGTTCCAAATAAGTGTTTGATGAGCATTCCTCAACTTTATCAGTATTTATTGCCACCTTTCCCAACTTCTTTGTCACATGTTGCTGGCATCAAATTCTAAAGTTAATGATTATATGCAAAAAAATTTTTTTATCAGTTTGAACATCAAATATGTTGTCTTTGTAGCATATTCAACTGAATATGGGTTGAAAATGATTTGCAAATCATTGTGTTCCGTTTATATTTACATCTAACACAATTTCCCAACTCCTATGGAAACGGGGTTTGTACATTTACACACTGATGGCGGGAGCTAAACACGACACATCAGGAGCAAGGGTGAAGTGTCTTGCTCAACACCACAGATGTGACTCGGTTGGCGGAAGCTTGGGATCAAACCAGGAACCTCTCTACTGCAACAATTATATTTGTCGACAACGATTATATTTGCCGACAACAGTTGTAACGTCATCACTCGGTTTCCCGGGCGTACATGGGTCACTCGCAAAAACATCGAAGTGTGAGGATATTTCCTCTTATTCTTGTTCAAAACATAAATGCCTTGCTCATTTTACAAAGCTGACCTTCTTTTTATGGCAGTGCATTTGTGATATGCGAGCATTTGAAGTAAAGACATGTCAGACATTTGGAGGGAGGATGCGGACACAGCCTCGGTAAGCGTGTTAGCTTCTACCTTGCTATCTAACAAAAGTGAGACGAAGTTGTGTGAAAAATGACTATAATTTTAGCCAAAGTCAGACAGCTTTTGAATTTTTTTTCTTCTTTTTTAAAGCAGCGTCTATTTACAATGCCGGAAAAAAAGGCACTTTAACAAACGCGTACCGTGCGTGTACACACAAACACAGAGCGAGCAAGACAGGCGACAATGCGGAGGTATCATAGGATTAAACATACAATCTATTAAATAGCCAATATTTTAAGTATTAATTAAATATAGAATTCTACAAATTGAGTCTATTTTCAATGCCGTAAAAAAGGCACTTTAACAAACACCAACTTCGCGTGCGTGCACACACACAAACACACACAGAGAGAGAGAAAAGACAGGAATCAATGCGGAGGTATCAAGACTAAACATACAATCTATTTAATAGCCTACGTTTTAAGAATTAATATAATTCTACATACTGAGTCTATTAGAGTGCTTACGCTGCCAAGAGTTAATCAATAGTCAATATACCAGTGTGCAGCTTTTTAAACATCACAAAATTATTTTCTTTTTGAGGAAGTTAGATTTTGTGTTTTGTTTGTTTTCATTGCTGCTATTTTAACTCTTCCTTTTAATACATAAACAAGGTTGTTTTTTTTTTTAGCATTTTTGCTTTCCTTTCTTTTAAATTATAACATTATACTAGTCGTTTTAATTTTTGTAACAGCTGAATGAGCAGTACAGTTACAGCATATATAAATATTTATGAATGAATTAGTCATCTTTGTTGTTAGTAAGCACATGCCTAAAATTACTTTAGCTGCATTGAGAAGTCGATGGAAAAATTAGAGCCATTAAATGTGTATGCTTTATTATCTGATTAGTTGACTAATTAAGATAATTGTTGACGAATCGGCTATCAAAACAATCGTCAGTCGCAGCCCTACTGTCAATGCCAACAACACTTGTTCAGGGAGGGATGGTTTTTCAACCTTGACATATATGCCTTTCCTCACTCCTCTTTCATACCATTCGTCCATCTGTACATTGTTGTTCTCAAAGGAGTGCTGTTTCTCCTTGAGATGCAGATAGACAGCTGAATAGGTCACAAAAACAATCTGGTGTATGCTATCTATTGTAATGATGGATACACTGATTCATATATTGGAGAAACAAAACAACCACTAAGCCGACGTATGGCACAGCATAGACAGGCAAACTCTTCAGGCCAAGACTAAGCTGTCTCCCTGCACCTCAAGGAGAAACAGCACTCATTTGACAACAAAAATTTACAGATTCTGGACAGGGAGGACGGATGGTTCAAAGAAGGACTGAGGGAAGCCATCTATGTCAGAGTTGAAAAATCATCCTTGAACAGAGGTGGTGGTCTGTGACACCGCCTGTCTGCCACAACCAACACTGTCCTAAAATACTCTGCAATTTTGCCTCCAACAAGACAGGAGATAGAAACATTCTGGTCACAGATGCTCCATTGTGCCATTTTTTTACAACTGAATGGAATGTATAAGGTGGGTGATTCCAACTATTTCGGCGGTTATTGGTTGATCCACAGCGATCGTTCGGCCAAACAATACCTCAATGCTAACCAGGGGAAAATACACTTTGACTGTCTTTGGCATTGACAGTAGGATTGGCCGATGTCCTGCTGCTGAATCGCGCCGTGGCTCGTCAAAGTTATTCTAGATTAAAAATCATGCTTTTCACCTGGATAATAGGAGGGTTTAGCCATACATTTTGAAGTTGTTCATCTGTGACAATCAATTTATACTCTTAGATGGAAACAGACACGACAACCGAAGACAGCAACTTTTCCTTTCAACCCTTTGTGGGGATTATGATTAATTATTTATCTTAAAGGGGAACTGCACCTTTTTTGGAATTGTTCATCATGAGAGACAAGAAAACAAAAGTTTGTTGTTTTTTGTGCATTCTAACATGTAAAAATCGGCTCGTTTAAGGTAGCTAGCAATGCAGCCAATGGGAGCAATCAATTCTACCTCTAAATCACTTTAAAATGCATTCAAAAACCATCAATAATACTTTGTTTGTGTTCCGTAACCTGTACAACAACCAAACTGTAGCGATTTTGTTATTTTAAGAGTGAACACTGAGGAACTCTTTTTCTATCGCAGTAAAACTTTGGCGTGCTTCGGTATTAGCCGTAAAAGCTAACTACGGCAAGAGATAAGCTAGCTTCTACGTCAGCATGAACCATGTTTGAATTTGTAATGCACAACACAAGGCGATAAGACACCAATTTGTACTGACTGAAAAACATAAACAATCATATTACAGTAAAGTATTAGCCCGCATTTCATGTTTTGTTTGTACACAGCTCGCCAGACAGCATATGTACTGTACTTGTAATAACACGCATGACGTGCAGCATGTATCATGATTTCAAAATTTCTTATCATGGTTATCGTGACCAATATTATCACGTTATTATTATCACAGTATTTTATATGTGCTCAAAATTTTCAAAAAGTACTTATATTGAAATCTTTTAACTCAGTTTTATTTAAAAAAAACAACACATTGATAATTATATACTTGTAGAATAAACATTATTGTAGATAACTGTTACATGCACCTTAAGTAGAAATTAAATGTGCATATGAAAACATAAGCATTATTGACAGAGTAATATGGCAGAAACTAAATACCATAAATAAATGTAAAAAATTTGCATGATGGCACATGACGGCCATAAGATGTAACTGCATTTTTTTGTCCTAGTATACAAAAATAGTGTTCATTTATGAATGATCTCGTCTTACACATATCAGATAACACCTCAAATATTTGAAAGTTTTGCAATGACAGCGCTGCAGTAAGGTTTTTTGCCATTTTTGACGAAGTAGCATAAGCAGCTGCTTCTGGAAGGCATCAGTTATTGTATGTGTGATGTTGGTAGAAGGTGTATTGTAGCTGTGGCATCGCTGTAAAAAAGTGAAAAGCAAATGTATTGTTATTTTTATTAGATGCTAATTATTATTTTAATCATCTGACTGACCCACACACAGTGACACACAAACCCTAATGTTACACTTGTAAAAACAAAACACATTGCAGTGTTTCTGCTAGGATTTGTTTTTAACACTAAGTTTTAAAAGTCACGTAAAGTGCAGCAATCATTAACCGCACAAAACACAAACAGAAGTACATTTTGTTCTGCTACAGTATGTGTTGTGTGCACACACTACTCGGTCTCGCTGATTGATAGCTTTTTGTAAAACTTACTTGTAACTATAAGAATGTTTGACAAACGAGGACATGTTCATTATTAAACACTTTCCATAATGCATTCAGCTACAAGTTGACTTGCCTTGCACTCGACGTGGAATTGTGGATGGTGGTTCCGGAGTTGGTGCAACATGTTTGAAGCGTTGCCTCCCTTCGCAGGAACTTTTTTCCTGCATTTTCTGGTGATGGCTGACTATCATCCATTATTTTACCCTCAGCATGCTTGACCAATCTAAAATGCATCCAGACTTCAGATTTTGTCCGTTTGCGCCGAGGGCAACATCTAAAGAGCGAGGTCAGTGTGTTCTCCGCCATTGCAAACAGCGCGAGTGTGCATGCGCCATCTTCGGAGGCGCGGCCGCTGCGTTTCCAGGAAGTGAGCAATGTCGCCTAAAATGCATTAATAAATGACGGTTTTTCAATAATAAAAAAATTAAACGGTATTACTAAACGTCCGGAATTTTACCGTGGTTTATCATTATACCGTTTACCGTTACACCCCTAATTATGATCAATATAAAGTGTGACTCAGTCAATGAACAGATGTCTGTTTGGCCCAGCTGGCTGGTACTTTTTTCTGATTTATTTGGGGTAAGCACACCATTTATGTCGGAATAGCTTGTCTCCAAATTCCACAATTGCCGCTTTGAGTCTCTTTCACCTCACTCTATCGGCTTCCGTCTGCTCCAACGTTTCACTCTCTTCTTCGTGCTGGCTTCTAGAGACAGTAGTTCATCCTCCGTTCATTCAGGTTAAAAAAGATAAGGTTGTGAATCCTCATTTGTCCCAAAATAGTCGTCATCGTTGTTTGTTACCAAGTCTGCCATGATTAGAACTAGAGGTGGGAATCTTTGGGCACCACACAATTCGATTACAATTCAGGAGCTACGATTCAAATAAAAATCGATTATTGATGCACCTTTAAATTATGTATATTGATGCAGTTTTACATTTCTTTTCGTTTCACTAAATAAGTGTTTATTACTTGCAACTTTAAAAAACAGTACATTTGTAATAAACAGTTAAATTTATTCCCACATTTATTAAATTAATGGAAATGTGTGAAAAACTGGGACATAAATGCCCAATAATAAAAGGAGCTGGTCGAATCTCTCGGTGAGGTGGCTTGCTGCAGTCAGCCACATTTTAAAACTGTCTGCATTACTTTGTTTACAATAAATAAATACATCGATAATCGATTATTGACGTATGCCAATCGATTTTATAATCGTCCGTATCCGAATTACAATGCACTTCCCTTGCAGTCTTTAGGCAATAGCCACTGTTGGAGACTGTACTCGTGTTCAGAGACTCTTTACTTTTGTTGCTCAATGTCCGCGACAAACGTCAAGAGCTGCAGAGAGCCTGACGTTAAACTTGCTTTGCCTCACTGCTCCAGCTGTACATTCTCTCCTTGAAAAAAGTGCCGTTGTCTTGTTAATATTTGCACTTTCTACATTTTGTAGATCGCTGTTCGCGGGCATATCTCCCAATGTTTTAAATTACGTCCACATCTCAGACATGCTGCCTCAGCTCCAGACAATTGCGTGCGTCTTGCTTATGTCATCACAACATCCACTTTAGACAGTGCTGTTTCATTGATCAGTCTTTTTTTGGTGGCTGAATTTTCAGTGCATCACTAGTCAAATTAGGTTAATTTATACAGTACATTACTTTAATTTTTTTTCACATAAAATAACCCTCATTTTTAAGGTGTGGCGACATTTATTTTGCTGTGGTGATCAAATGCATCTACAAACCCTGCATACGTCAGCAGCCAAATTAGGAGCCTTTGTAACAACAAAAGGGTAGTATGTTTATACCAATAAAATATTGTTTAAAATATAGATTTTAGTCCATAATCTTTTTTAACGGGGGTTCTTCAGGAAGTTGTAGTGTGGAGGCCCAGAATTTGTTGATAACCGTGCTGTTCTCAGGACATTAAATCAATTGCAAGTGGACTGTTCAGTTTGTTTTGGAAGACGTTTGACATTCTCATAGGAGTAGTCTTTGTCAGTTCAAGCTCAAAGATATACATTAAACAGATCTCGTCTGAGTGCCTGGTGCTGAGGTCCAAACTATTTATCTTAAAGGGGATATTCACAAGCAGGTAAAGTTTTGTGGTGTAAAAAAGTTTGTGTACGGTACATTGAAAAATGTTAACCGTAGAACTTAATCGTATGTACATTTTATCGAATGGTTCGTATTTTTTGGTATCGTTTTTCTGTTTTTAATTATATTGTTTTTAAATGGTATTGTAACCCATGCATCTACATGTGCATTGAATTGTCCATCACAAAGATGTCAACACTAGTGACAACCTTGTGTTGAACACACGTCGCGCTAACGGTGTCTGTCTCTGATTAGCTGACCTGATCATGCTTGGCCTGGCCACACACGAGCCCAACTTCACCATCATCAGGGAGGAGTTTAAGCCCAACAAGCCCCGCCCCTGTGCACTCTGTGGACAAATTGGTCATGAGATCAAAGAGTGTCAGGGCATGGCACGAGAGAAGCAAGGAGAGGTGAGAAGCCATTTTCAACGAGATCATGTCTTAAAGTTCCAGTATAATGGAAAAACACGTTGACTTTATATGCCAAATTGTGTTTCATTGTATCCGTTAAACCATATCCAATCGTATTTCCAATCCGGAAAGTATGTGAAAATACAGTGTAAACATCACAAAATGCCACAATTCCAGACGGCCATTTTGAATATTCCGCTCCTGGTGTCTTCTGCGATTTCAGTAGTTTCTGGGTCGGATGAAGTCACCCGCACCGCACTCTGACTATATCAGCAGATCAGCTATACTGGAAATACGCAAAAATTGGAAAGGGATGTGCGGTCTATCATTCACAATCCCTGTGTAAGACAAGAACACATGTTTTTCCTTTTTTTATGCATTCAAAATCGTAAATACATTTTTTTTAAATTCTGCTAACAATTGAGTCAATGGGGGCTCCTCTATTCACAAAGCCTTCTAAATAACCAACAATACTCCATTTACATACCTTGACCTGAATATTGACCAAATATTAGCGATATTAATATAAACGCTAACGCAGACAAACATATTTTTTCGCAGCACATTGATCACAGAGAGCTTATCTTGCTATATTAAACCTGTCAGAACACCGGCCGGCGTGCTACTGCTGCTGCATCGTGTCTCAGCTAGTGGAAATGTATTCAAGATTATAAATCATGCTTTTCACCTGGATAATGGTAAGCAAATAAGTTGTTCATTTGTGACATTCGATTCGGGAGTGGGAGACAGACGCGACAACCAAGGACAATATGTATGCAGGCAACAACTTTTCCTTTTAACCCATTGTGTGTACGATGATTGATTCTTAATCTAAACGGGAAATGAGAACATCCTATCAGTTGGCATCACAGCGAAAGCAGACATTGTACAGTAAATGATTGTTTTATTGTGTTTGTAGTTTGTAATTCTTGTTCAGCACTTAGCAATACTGCTACATGATGCTTAGTGTTTCACTAAAGCTAGACGTGTTAGGCACCAACTTCTAAAATGTGTAGTTAATCCTCATATTCAGATTAAAAAGTATTAGATTCTGGATCATACGTTTTCCCCTAGAGTAATTGTTGTGGGCCCACACAAAGTCTGCTTGATTAGCATTGTTGTTGATGGGGAAGGGATCTGTGGTTCACACTTCTGTCAGATATTATGTGACTGGCTTGCTCATCTTTCAGAATAGCTCGGAAATCTCTGGTATTCATATTATTTTGATCAAATCTATTTACTTGCAAACTTTGTAAGTCTTTTGGTGTTATAAATCAGACATATGATAATAGCTTCAATATTAAGGCAACTTGTTTTTCCATTATACTGGTATTTGAAGCTTTCATGAATCAAACAATAAATTTGTCTTGCAGCATGATGAATTTGCAGATACACTGCCAGTGTCTGAGCAGGAGTTCATCTTCATCAGACTGTGTGTGCTGAGAGAGGTATATGTGCACTCTGCATGTCACATCATGTCTTTGTCACGAGTGGCCAAAGCGCGGCCTTGGGGGTGGGGACATTGGGCATTTTTGGATCATACCAAGTTTATTGGCTAACGACATATGAAAAAAAATAATACCATTAATTAGAAGTAAGGTAAATGACTAGATATTCCACTCAAGGTTTCCCTTAGATTGCCACTAAATACTCGTCGGTGGGGGTGTTGCTAGGGGCGTGGTGGTCAATATGACATCACATATATGGTGTCATGATCATTTTGAATGGCAATGATGCATTGATTTTCCTTAAAACGGCCAAACAAAAGTTTCATATATATTTAAAAAGAAATGTGTGTTATTAATATTTTATCTTGTATTGTTTTTCTCTTTAATTCAAATGTTGCTGATTATTGTTAAAGGGTAAAACATATACTCTCTTGTAGTTAGGTTTGCCAAACTTGTAAACAATCTTTTGAATTAGAGATTTAAAATAACTTGTGGTGGTTTATTGATATTCTACACAAAGGTCACTGTAAAACTAAGAACACTAAGGAAAGTACATTATATATACACATGAAGTGCACATACATGTGGGAATCATGCTGAATCAATCAATCAATGTTTATTTATATAGCCCTAAATCACCAGTGTCTCAAAGGGCTGCACAAGCCACAACGACATCCTCTGTTCAGATCCCACATCAGGGCAAGGAAAAACTCAACATAGTGGGATGACAATGAGAATCCTCCCAGAGGACCGCAGATGTGGGTGGACCCCCCCCCTCTAGGGCCACCGGTGCAATGGACGTCGAGTGGATCTAGCATAATATTGTGAAAGTCCAGACCATAGTGGATCTAACATCTAACATAATTAATAATACAACTTGGTATAAACTGAAAAAAGCAATATAGTGAAACCTCAATTTATTAACTTAATTGGTTATTGAAGATGGTTCATGGAAATTATTGTGTGTGCGCGTCATGCTGACACACTCATGGTGCTGTGATGTGTTTCAGTACTTGTCTAGAGAGCTGACTATGGCCAGTCTTCCCTTTCCTTTCGACTTTGAGAGGAGCATTGATGACTGGGTTTTCATGTGCTTCTTTGTTGGAAATGACTTCCTTCCTCACCTGCCGTCCTTAGAAATCAGGTGATGTATACATTTTTATTAGATAGTCGTAATGTGCTGGTGCATCCGTCCTTAGATGCATGGCAGTGTTACTCGTGATGATCAATTTTGATGAGCAATTGTACAAAACTTGGTAACACTTTAGTATGGGGAACACATATTCACCATTAATTAGTTGCTTATTAACATGCAAATTAGTAACATATTGGCTCTTAGTTATTAAGTACTTATTAATGCCTTATTCTGCATGGCCTTATTATGCAACCAGTAAGCCATTAATTAAGAGTGTTCTCTCAATAACCTCAGAATTATTGCTTATTAGTAACCCTAACCCTTATATGTTCCCCTAGTGTCCAAATAACTCTAAAATAAGTTTTTGTTACTTTAATAAGCCAACTAATTAATGGTAAATATGTTCCCCATACTAAAGTGTTAGCCAAAACTTTAATGTAAGTATGAATGTGTATCTATATGTGTGCGTGTATGTACAGTGGGGCAAAAAGTATTTAATCAGTCACCAATTGGGCAAGTTCTCCCACTTAAAAAGATGAGAGGCCTGGTGCTATCCCAGCTGTAATCTGTGATATTTCTACCTGAATAAATGCTTCTGATATTCTGTACATTACATGTTGTACAAGTTAATGGCCTTAGTATTGCTGCATGACAATGTTTTAACCTTCTCTATTAATTAATAAAATGTAATATTGACCCTGCTAATCATTCTGTAACTGAAGACTCGACCACAACATGTTATAAAATAATTTACACAATATTTCAACCAGCAAACCCCACCCGCCCTCATATTCTGCAACTGTTGTGCTAGCATTTCTTTAGGTGCAAATATCACAGAATAACATTACAAAACATCTCTGACAAAGCATGATCGTAATGTGAGACGTTTTTTAACATATTTTGTTAAAACAGCGTTTTCCCTAAATTGCCAAATACCTGTGGCGATGGGGGCGTGGTCGATATATAATCGCATGATTTACTATGATGCATATATCCTTTAAAAATCTGTTAAGTATAGTATTAACATATATATTTTTTCTTACATATCTTTTTGTTCTATTTTTAAATTGTTGCTGCCTATCTATGTACTTTGTTGCGTTTTTATTTATTTTTTTAAGAGATTTCTCTATTCCTTTTAGTCACTCTTTCTTTAATAAAAAGGACTGGCTATCTATTTTTGGTGTTATTGGCGACTGTACTCGTGTTTAAAGACTCTGTTTAGATTTTGAGCTGAGAGCCTGACGTCACACATGCTTTGCATTGCAGGGAACCTTTCTCATTAAAAGCCGCTAATGTCATCTTAAATTGTGAAGATCGCTGTTCGCAGGTAAATCTTGGATATAATAAAGTATGTCTGTAGCGTGGACATGCTGCCTCCGCTTCAGATAAACCCTGTGTTTATAGCTTACGTCATCACAACATCGTGTTGTTCTTCTCCAAAAACCATGTACTTCAGTGCAACAGTTTGGCCAACAAAAATAAACAAGAGTGATCCCTCTCAAATTGAATATACAATCTTTGTGCCTAACCGACCACTTAGCCTGTGTTCAATTCGATGAAATGACAAAACGTTATAGCTAGTATTGATGTTATTGGAACACTAACACAGATAGCAGTTAAAATAAAGGACTAGTGACCATCCCAGTAAACGAACTGCAGACTTTATGAACAAGTTGTGGCAACGTTCCCGACACATCGCCTGCTGCGTGGTAACTCTCAGTCCCAGCAGCTGACGGAAGGACACTAGTGGCACATTTAAAATGAAACCACAACATCAAATATTTTCCTCCTCCAACAGCATTGTGCTCTTTAACGCATACCGAGACTCCACTGATGTAGAAGCAATTGAAGTTCAGTGTTTCCCCCAGAAAAGTTGTTAGTTAAGGTGGTGTCTCTCCGGCGGACAGACCGGGGAAGGGGGTGGGTGGATGTAACTCGGCCTGTCGCATCACGTCTCCACCTCGTCGCTGCCACCACAGCCCTGGGGGGCAATAGACTACAGACTGCGGTGAAGTAGGCCGGCTTCGTCGCGTGAAGAAGCCTATAATTTTTGGTTGTGTTTTCCGCTCCATTTGCTGAATGGAGATATACGATATATATCTCGATATTTTTTCCGTGAAGTAAAAACAAAACCCTCCTAGTTACCTGAGATACTAAGTATGTCATTATTATGGCTTTGTAACTCAAAATAATGACTTACTGTAAGTAAGCGTTTGCAATAAGCGTTTGAAAAAAAAGAGTTAAAAGTGGGGCCACATGCTGACATATGTTCAACTCATCATGCTTAATTTATTACAGCATTTGGGAAGCCTGTAGTTGATTTTTATTATGTAAATGTTATATTTTTATCAACATGTGATAGCAGGGACCCTGCCATTCAAAACTAGGCTGCTACATTACTAATGATTAATGTAACTATAGCTGAAAAAATAGAACAATAGCAATAGGAGAGACTATTCATCCCTGAACACCATAGAATTCAGGTAGGCTTTATGATGCAGTTACATTATATCAACTATCAGAAACAGCTTCAGGAAACTCTTCATTTAACACAATGTCGTTATTTGCTGCTTCAACACAGCTCAATCAACACAGAAAAAGGTCAAGTGAAATAACTTAGTTGTTAACTGTAGGTCAATAATGCTTGTCTTTCTCTCAGACAGGGCTTTGCTGTCCGTAACACACACCGCACAGTGAGCTAACGTTACGCTAAAAGCTAATTAGCCTTCACCTCAAGGACTGCGAGCGAGCTGAGCTGCCGCTTATGTTTCTAGAACGTCAACGGGCTCTTAGTGATGTTACTAGTAGTTGACTGGGAGGTGTTTATTATAATTTGGGGAAAGTCCGCTGCCTTACCTGCACCTATCTGCTCACTCCACCGCAGGAGCACTGACTCCATGTGCTCTGAATACGCACTGCTAATTGACTGTTCCATGCGCTCTGAATACGCACTGCTGATTGGCTGTTACATGCGCTCTGAATACGCACTGCTGATTGGCTGTTACCGCTCTGCATGTAACCATTCAGATGGTTCTGTGGGTGGGACAATGCTGGGTGCTGCAGAGACGTACTGACAGGCAGATGCAGAACTAAACTGAGCAGCTTGTTAAGACGTTAGTTTAGGCGGTGGCTTGTTAAGGCGGCCGCCTTAACAACAAAGCGCTGCGGGAAACCCTGAAGTTACACAAAGCGATCGGCTCTGTTAACTTGGAAGGAGCCTTTTCAAAGCAGTCCGTGAAGTTGCCGCCATGTTTTGCGAGCCGAATGGCTCTAGTGCACAGGCACTTCAGTTTGCAGGAAGTAAACAGTGTTGCCTAAATGCATTAATAAATTATGTTTTTTCGGTAATTAAACATTTAAACGGTATTACTGTCTGGAATTTTAACGGTTTGTCATTATACCCTTTACCGTTACATCCCTAATGTGTATATGTATGTTTATATATTTGTGTATATGTATGTTTGTATATATGTTTGTATATATATTTGTATAAATGTATGTATGTATGTATGTATGTATATGTATGGACATAGCTTGTTAGGTTGTTTTGAAGTTTGAGCTTTGCAATGACCTGTCTTTCAGAGAGGGGGCTATTGATCGACTGGTCAGAATCTACAAAGATGTTGTTCACAAAACTGGAGTGCGTACAGTGTAATCCGAGTGTCACATCGTAGCTGCAGGGCATGCTTGAAAATGTGACTGCTGATGAAGCTGTGTCTATACAGGGCTACCTGACGCATGACGGCTACGTGAACCTGGAGCGAGTTGAGATGATCATGCAGGCAGTGGGCGTGGCGGAGGATAACATCTTCAAAAAACGCAAAGATGATGATGTAAGTCATGTGAACTTAAAGGGGCTGTTTGCAGCTTGCTCACAGTTACTTTTACATAGCAAAAAATATATCAAGAACACCACCAGCTGGCTTATGTAACTATTAGTGGTTTAACAGAACACAGTTTGATTACAAGTAAGAATTGTATCTGTGGCAAGTTGTGTAAAAAAACATGACTTAAAAATCCATCAGGCTAGAATGAAATGTTAAGAACGGGAGAGAGGTGCAATGCACACATTCTGAACCTGGTAAGACGCAGGAGGAGCCCGGTCAGGAGGCATCCCACAGATCCCAGTCCCTCCATGTACTGGAGTCTCCCAATCCCCGCAGAGTAGTTCCACAGAAACTGATTAAGTGGCCCCTACCAAACAGACGGAGTGAATGACTGCAGTTTGATGAGGATGTGTCCAAAATCATCCAAGCCACAGCCAAAGGAGATGTTGACAGCAGACTCCAAGCATCGAGCACCATCGTCAGCTAAGGCTCATAAAGATTTAGACAAACTGAGAAGGCTAACATCGAGGCCATCCATGAACTGCAGGGCCACTAAAATACACCAAGAGTGAGGAAACGAGCAGCCTTTATTGTATATACCAACCATTTTGCTAAACAGCTGCTTGGGGACAAGTGCAGCAGGTGGCTTGAGTGCCAAAGAGAGGAAATTAATCGCTTCCTCCAGAACACCATGAGCGACCATTGAGGACACAATACTTATAACCCAACAAAGCGCTCATCAGCCCTGCTCCACCAACAGTAGATTTCAGTTGACAGAGCCTAGTCTAAAGGAGGTTGAAGAGGTCTTTAAGAAAGCCCGCTAAGCATCCTCCCCAAGCCCTATTGGTGTGCCTTACATCATCGTCTTAAAACGCTACTCAGAGCTTCCCCGGCACCTCTGGAAGACCTTGAAGGTGAAGAAGGGGTAAGGTGGCAAAACAGTGGATGTGTGCAAAGTAAGTTTGGATTCCCAAGGAGGAGGACCCGAAAAACATCAACTATTTTCGAACAGTCTCTCTATTGAGTGTGGAAGGGAAGGTCTTCTTCAGAGTCGTCTCCCAAAGACTGACTGAGTTTCTCCTTAAAGTACCAGCAGAGTGAAAAAACAAATTTACTTTATACGCTTAATTGATTTATTGTATCTATTAAACCATATTCAATTGTGCTTACAATCCACAAAGTATGTGAAAACACTAAACATCACAAAATGCCACAAATTTAGCTATTTTGAATATTGCGCTCTGAATACCTTCGGCTATTTTCAGAGAGAGACATTACTTGAGTAATGCGTCTGCACTCTGACCATGTTAACAGATTGGTCATACTAAGAATACGCAAAAATTGTAAAGAGATGTTCTGTTTATCATTCACAATCCTTATGTAAGTCAAGAACACATACAGTATGCTTGGCTTTTTTTATGCATTCGATACCGTAAATAAATAGCTAACAATTGAGTCAACGAATAGAGGGTCCTCTGTTGCGCTCATTATACCCTCTAAAATATCCTGAAACCGCCATCAATACAACACAGACTATTTTAGTGGCGCATATACTAGCTTACGCTGCTGTTGTTGACACACTATACGCCGGCGGCTGCTTCTACTTTGTGTCAAACTTGCCAAAAGTAAATTCTAGATTACAATTTATGCATCACTCACCTGGTAGTAGACAAATATGGCCATGGTCTGGCAGGCTGTTCGACTTTCACATCCTCGTGTGATTGTGAAAAAGACCCCAAAAGACGATGGAAGTTTTTTTTTTTAAATCTTTCGTGAGAATTGCGATTTATTCTTCATCTAAATGGGATTATGTGAGCGTCCCGTCGGTCGCCATCCCAGCGAGAGTGGAAATATTAGTTTGTTTTATTATGGTTTAAAATGGTTAGTTTGTATGTTGAGCAACTAGCAATGGTGCGATTGCTAGTGTCACAATAAAGCTGCATCCGCTGGGTAGCAGTCGGCTTTTAAAACTTATTGCTCATCTTCTTTGTGTTCGGGCTCAAAAATATAAGGTCCTGGATCATAATTTTTCCCAAAGTAATCGTTGTTGGCTCTCACAAAGTCTGCTTGATTAGCATGGTTGTTGATAGAGAACGGATCTTTCTTTTCCGAGTGCGACGTCACGTGATCACGTGACTGGTTTCTTTCTCTCAAAATTGCTCGGGAATCTCCGTTAGATTGATATCATTTTGAGCATATCTATTTATTCACAAACTTTGGAAGTGTTTAGGTGTCATAAATCATATGTTTGTGATAATAGCTTCAATAAAGAGGCAACTTCTTTTTCCACTCTACTAGTACTGGAAAACTACATTGACACTTCAGTGCAGAAGAGTGGGATCCCTTGAGCTCCCAGCTGTATAGAGCACACTAGTGTAGTCACACAGCTCATCAGAGAGGCCCACAAGAACTAGGGATATACGGTAAATCTTTGTGATGGACGTTTCAATTTGCATCGCGATGCATGGGTTACGATGTGATTCTAAAAGGTTTTGTTTATACAACAAAACGATTCGATGTGATTTGATTTAGTGTATGAACTATTTGATGTGATTCAATTTAGTGTATTAACGATACGGTGTATGAACGATTCATTAAGACTCTATATGAATGATTTAATTCTATGGTTAATATTTGTTAATGAACACATTCTATTTTTACAGTACAGAAGAACAAAAGCATTCGTTCCTGTGCATACACTGCTTTTCATAAATAGTTAAGACCTTGGCACCAAGTGCTCAGACTAAATCTGTCCATGTTAAGTCTATTGGCATTAACTGATGAAAACTACTTGGATCAGAGACCAAACGTCAGTAGAATGCAATGAGAATAACAATAACCTGATGAATGACAACAGCCGTAGGCACATTTATCTTCAAAAAAATCTATCAATGTAACATGCTTCCAGTATTTTCAATTTTTTAAAACAAATATCCCCAAAGATGTTTTATAAAGTAAAAGGGCAAACACAGTGCTGTACGGTGCAACAAATGTACTCGCAAATGCGCTTATAAATACAGTGTGACTTTTTTTTTTTTTAAACTGTCGCACATGTGTGAAAAGGGATTTCAAGCCTTTTATCGCATTTTGCTCCTAAAATAAATCCATCCAAATGTGATAAAACTAGCATAACATTTTCGCCCATCTGTATAGCATCCATCCATCCATCTGCTACAGCTTGTCCGTTTCGGGGTCGCGGGGGGAGCTGGAGCCTATCTACCTCATCGCAGGGCCAACACAGATAGCATATTTGAAATAAATTTAAACCATAACCAAATGATTGATCACTCACGCTGAGAACTGTGTGTATCTGCCACCCCAATGGTATACACACGGATTAAACTAGATCTTAGTTGAAAGAAACTGGTTTGATTGATTGATTGAGAAGTTTATTGGCATCTTAAAGAATTGAATCCATGTACCGTATTTTTCGGACTATAAGTCGCAGTTTTTTTCATAGTTTGGCCGGGGGTGCGACTTATACTCAGGAGCGACTTATGTGTGAAATTATTAACACATTACCGTAAAATATCAAATAATATTATTTAGCTCATTCACGTAAGAGACTAGACGTATAAGATTTCATCGGATTTAGCGATTAGGAGTGACAGATTGTTTGGTAAACATATGGCATGTTCTATACGTTAGTTATTTGAATGACTCTTACCATAATATGTTACGTTAACATACCAGGCACGTTCTCAGTTGGTTATTTATGCGTCATATAACGTACAATTATTCAGCCTGTTGTTCACTATTCTTTATTTATTTTAAATTGCCTTTCAAATTTCTATTCTTGGTGTTGGGTTTTATCAAATAAATTTCCCCAAAAAATGCGACTTATACTCCAGTGCGACTTATATGTTTTTTTCCTTCTTAATTATGCATTTTCGGCAGGTGCGACTTATACTCCGAAAAGTACGGTAATGCTTTAAAAAGGCAAATGGATGGCACAAAAAGCCAAAAGGCTTGTTTCCATTGTGGTCCATTAAATATTCATCACGGGGGGCGGTACAGCTCGGTTGGTAGAGTGGCCGTGCCAGCAACTTGAGGGTTCCAGGTTCGATCCCCGCTTCCGCCATCCTAGTTACTGCCGTTGTGTCCTTGGGCAAGGCACTTTACCCACCTGCTCCCAGTGCCACCCACACTGGTTTAAATGTAACTTAGATATTGGGTTTCACTATGTAAAGCGCTTTGAGTCACTAGAGAAAAGCGCTATATAAATATAATTCACTTCACTTCACTTCACATTTGATACATTCAATAATAAAAGATATATAACCTGTAACATGTATATAAAAAAATGACGTTAAAAAGATGGATAAATTATGTACATATACACAGTATACATGTCAGGTGATTTGAAAAACAATATATACAAAAAATGGGGGGTGGGGGGTATATACACTATGTACATGACACTATGTACATGACTATGCACATGTTGACTCCAAGAGTGTGCAAAACAGAATGAGAAAATATATATACACTATAACCACATATAAACCTGTTTGATGCTTCGAAGAGTTGCCGGGGATCAATTTTGGTTCAGATCAGGTAGATGTTGAGCTGAGCCATGATTTTATGGCAGTTTTAAAATTTAGTAGGGAAGTTCGAATTTTAAGGTCTGTTGGTAGTGCATTCCACTGTGTGGTGGCAAAATAGTAGAATGCACGAGGTCTGAGGAAGACGTTTTTTTCACTACCACTTGACACAAACTGCACTATGCGCTCTTAACTACGAGGATCAGAGGGAATACTGAACAACAAATCAATGATAGAAGTGACAAACTGGCCATTCCAATAATACCGCGTTTGTTGCCAAACATAGCCATGGAAGCACATTCAATCTATTTATTAAACAGAGGTAACAAACCAGTGAAAGATTCAAAAGAGCTGACATCAAAGCCAACAAACTGCCGCTGCTAGCCTGCTAAGCTAACAAAACAGCTCAAACTTAGACTACTGAGTGGACTAGCTGGCGACACTAGGCAACAGGCATCGCCTTTTAAAAGGCAGAGGCACACACTGAAACTTATCTTAACTGCACTAAGCCAGATATTTGAAGTTTATTTTTTAAGTAACTCATTAATTATTTTCCCTAGTAATTTTCCGAACACAGCCTGTCAAACAGCATCATGAAGCAGTTGGCAGGTATTCCTGGCTAACATCTTTGTGTGTATGTCTTACAATGTTCACCTATAAAAACACCATTGTTAAAGGTCAATTATTTTCTTGTTGCTGCTGATGTTTAAACATGTCATCTTAAACCAGGGCATTGTATTTCACTCTTGTTTTTGTTAGCTGAATAATTGAACATAGCTAAATGTTTTTTTTTTGTTTTTTTTAAAGATTCGAAATTATATTTGACCTTTTGTTATTTCCAAGGGTTTTTATTTTTTCTTATCTCAAAACAACTTTTAAGTTGGGATCCTCTTATGCAAAATCTACTTTTCTTGCTTGTTGGTACCCGTTTTTGTGTATTTGGGATCCCCATCAGTCCTGAAAATTTAAAAGCAAGGCATGGGGGAGATCTTTAGTTATGTCAACAGATATTTCTATGTATGGGTTAGTTTATGGGCAAAACTATATCGGGATATGAGTTTAGGTCCATAGCGCCCAGCTCTTCACTTGTGTTAGCGACAGTGCTAGCACAGTTTAGGGATGTTCTGTTTAATTAAGTGTTACAGTAGGTTTTATGATGACATTGTGTTTATTTGTATGAGTGCACATGAGCATGTTTGAATATTAATTAAATTGTGATAATTAAGACATTTCATATTGCTATAAAAAGAATTCTCTGCTACAAAAAAAATCCAGTGATTTTTTTTTTTCATTTAGTAACACCGGTGCTACTAGTGCAGGGGTCGGCAACCTTTACCACTCAAAGAGCCATTTTGACGAGTTTCACAAATTAAAGATAACAATGGGAGCCACAAAACTCTTTTGAAATTTAAAATGAAATAACACTGCATACAGAGCTTTTTTTTACTTTTGGGCTATGTTTAGACCAGGGGTCTCAGACACACCCCCGGCCCGCACCTTGTTAAAACAATTTAATGTTAGTGCGGCCCGCGAGTTTGACATTAACGGCGCTTGACAGCGTCATACTTGCCAACTCTCCCAGTCTTTCCGGGAGACACCAGAAATGTAGGGCGTGTTGGCACTGCCTTTAGCGCCCTCTGCAGCCTGCGCACACAGCGTACCTGCTCGGCCACTTGTTAAATGCAGCTTCTGCTTTGACACGAAAGTGACAGCAAAGCATACTTAGTCAACAGTCACACAGCTTACACTGACGGTGACCGTATAAAACAACTTTAACACAACATTAACACTGTTACGTTACAAATATGCGCCACACTGTGAACCCACACCAAAAAAGAACATCTGCACCGTAACACAACATAAACACAACACATCGAATACCCAGAATCCCATGCAGCCCTAACTCTTCCGGTCTACATTGTACACCCCCGCTACCACCAAACCCCGCCCACCTCAACCGACGCACGAAGGGAGGTGGGGAGGGGGGTTGATGTGTGGGGGGGTGGTGGTGGTAGCGGGGGTGTACAATGTAGACTGGAAGAGTTAGGGCTTCATGGGATTCTGGGTATACGTTCTGTTGTATTTATGTTGTTTAACGGTGCGGATGTTCTCCAGAAATGTGTTTGTCATTCTTTTTTGGTGTGGGTTCACAGTGTGGCGCATATTTGTAACGTAACAGTGTTAAAGTTGTTTTATACGGCTACCGTCAGTGTAAGCTGTGTGGCTGTTGACCAAGTATGCCTTGCTGTCACCTACGTGTGCAAGTAAAGGCTACATACACCATGTGGACGGGCTGCCACGGTGTTTGTACAGGCTATAGAGCAGGGGTCACCAACCTTTTTGAAACCAAGGGCTACTTCTTGGGTACTGATTAATGCGAAGGGCTACCAGTTAGATACACACTTAAATAAATTGCCAGAAGTAGCCAATTTGCTCAATTTACCTTTAACTATTAATATAAATATTAATAATTAATGATATTTATCTTTGTGGTAACACTGATCATCTTAATGATTTCTCACAATAAATATATATAGAAACAGATAAATATCAATATGCAACACTTTATTTTTATATTTTCTCTAAGTGCACATTTTTCAAATTGAACATTTTCAAATGATCACTTCGAAGACAGTCTTGTGAAATCACAATATCCCATTTTAACTAGCTAGCCACTAACATTCTTTAACAAATCATGAATTACTTTGCGCCATGTTTGTACAAATAATAACTCATGTAAAATACAAAAGTTAACTCTCAAATTTTTAAATCATGTCACACTTTGAACTGGACACCAAATCTGTTATCTGTTTCTTTGTCAGTTAGTGGGAAGCCTGGCATTGCATGCTGTTAACTAGTGTGTTGTACTCTGGTGTGTAACTTGACTCTGCAACTCTGAGTGAGTCTTGCAGATGTGCATCAGTGAGGCGTGTTCTGTGTTTGTTCTTGATGAAGTTCATGTCAGAAAAGGCTGATTCACAAAGATAAGATTTTTCCTCATTGTTTGCGGAACCTTCTTAATCTTTTGGACATATTTTCACAGCAATCTGGCCTTAAGCTTAATTATGATAAATGTAAAATGTTAAGGATCGGAAATCTAAAGGGAACGTCCTTTCGAATGGAATGCAAAGTGCCTGTTTTGTGGACAGATGGACCAGTTAACATACTTGGTGTTGTCCCAGAAAATCTGGAAGATCTAGGCTCAGTAAGTTATGATAATCGACTAAGAAAGCTGGACAAAATTATGCAATTATGGAAAGGGAAATCCCTAACCTTGTATGGTAAAATGTCTATTGCCAACTCGTTAATTATTCCTCAATTTATTTATTTGTTTTTGTCATTACCAGCTCCATCACAAAACTTTTTTAAGATTTATGAGCGGAGGGTCTTCGATTTTGTCTGGAACGGCAAACCAGAAAAGATTAAAAGAAAGGTTTTTGTACAAAGAGTATGAATATGGGGGCCTGAAACTTCTCAACCTTGAAGCTATGTGTCTGTCTTTAAAAGCATCAATTGTTCCAAAGATGTATTTAAACATTGAGTGGTACACAAATGTCCTGTTGGACAAAAAACATGTACTGTATCAAAATAAATTGTATCCTTTTTTACAAGTGATCCCCTCCCAGAGAGTCTGCTGGGAAACATGGCGGGGTTCATAAAGGAAACAATCCACTCATAGTGGTGTTTTCAATTTTATGTGCCAGAAAAAAGAGACGATATTTTGCAGCAGTTAATATGGATGAACTCTAATATTGTAATAGATGGAAAGCCTTTCTTTTGGAAAAATATGTTTGAAAGAGGAATCATTTTTGTCAATGATATTATCAATGAGAATGGTAAAATTATGAAGTATGAAGAATTTAGAGCTATGTATGGTGATGCTTGCTCAAGCTTTTCATTTTATCAACTAACTGGAGTAATTGGGAAAAGATGGAAACAAATAATTAATTATGGAACTACTAAATTATTAGTTTGTAAACCTCTAATAAGAAATTCTAGTTGGCAAAAAGGAACTAAAATAAATAGAAAAATATATAATTTTTATTTAATAAAGAAATCTTTGAAGGCTGCCTCATACAACACATGGAAAATGGGAGGACTTTTTTGACTGCCCGTTGCCATGGGATGCCATATTCAAACTAATCTATAAAACCACTATCGATGTGCAAAATCGTTATTTTCAAATTAAAATTATTTATAACTTCTTACCCACAGGGAAAATTTTAAAATTATGGAATATGACAGAGTCAGATGATTGACGATTTTGTTGTCAGGAGCCTGAATCCACCCTGCATTTGTTTTGGTATTGTCATATTGTGTCTTTGTTTTGGGTGGAAGTTGAAAAAATGTGTTTAAGGATTGGTGTGTTTATGAAGCTTAATGTGGTTTCTGTTATTTTAGGAGAGTTCATTGACAATCATGATTTAGTCAATTTAATTATAGTACTCGGTAAAATGTTTATTTTTAAGGCCAAAAACAGATATTCACTTAGTATTACTTTCTATAAAACATTTATTCAGTATTTTCTAATTTTAGAAAGTTACATGGTTGAAAACGATAATGATGCCAAAAAACATTTAAAAAAAAGATGAGAAGTCCTCAAAGGCTTATTTTGAAAGTATAATTATGTTTATAGATTATATGATATCTGTTGTTGTGTTCCCTAATTTGAGTGACCTGGACATAATCTGGACTGTACATAAATGCTTATTTTGAAAATGTAATTTTGTTTATAAATTATATGCAATCTGTTGTGTTCCCTAATTTTTTTCTGTGTACATGAATGAAGGTGTGTGTTGCTGAGTCCGACTTGGACATTATCTGGACTGGGCCTGGTTTAAAAAACCCTTTAAACAAATCTAATTTTATTGACAACCTGGTCTGTTGAAGATAAGGCCCTTTTTTTAAAAATAAAATAAGATAAATAAATAAAAAACATTTTCTTGGAAAAAAAAGAAAGTAAAACAATATAAAAATAATTACATTAAAAATAGTAATTAATGAAAATGTTAGTGGACCAGCAGCCTATACAATCATGTGTGCTTCAGGGACTGTGTCCCTTGCAGATGTGTTGTCTATGTTGTGGGAACCAGAATATTGGTAGCAGAAAGAAATAACCCCTTTTGTGTGTGTGGGTGTGGATGAGTGTTCATGGGGGAGGTTGTTTGGGTTGATGCACTGATTGAAAGTGTATCTTGTGTTTTTTCTATGTAGATTTAATTTTAAAAAAAGAAAAAAAATTATTATTTTTTCTTTCTTTTAGAACAGGCCCGCGGGCGACTCATCTGGTCCTTTCGGGCGACCTGGTGCCCGCGGGCACCGCGTTGGTGACCCCTGCTATAGAGGATCAGAAAATGCAGTGCTATCATGGCACGCCCTTGATTAAGTTGTTAGGGTGTAAATTGGTGAATATTTGCCTCAGGAGATTTTAATTTAGTTGTAAGGGTGAAAACTGGAGAATATTTACCCCGGGAGATGTCTAAGAGAGGCACTGAGATCCGTAAGTCTCCTGGGAAAGTCGGGAGGGTTGGCAAGTATGCAGCTGAGCCGCATCAGAGTGGTCAAAGAGCCGCAGGGTTGCCGACCCCTGTACTAGTGGAAAAAGCTAAGCGTACAGTGCTGAAACACATGTCAAATATATTTATTTTCCATGAGTCAAGTCAGTGTTCGACTACGTGTTCTAGTCAATGGCTTGACTGCGGGGCGGGACTTCCGGGACAAGGAGGGGAAGTGACTCTCGCTGTTTTAAAGATAAACTGTCTATTAATTGCTAGTCTCTAGTCTCTACGTCTATTCTTGTCTCCAGTTATGTAAGTAACTTGACCAGGACGTGACTCTTTTCATGGACAACCCTGGCTCTCGTCGTTTAAAAGACAAAAAACGTCAATTGATTTCTAGTTTGGTGCAATAACTGGTTAATATGTCTACACTCAATTAACCTAAAGATTTACAGCTGAATCTTATTGCTTGAGGGGACTGTAATAACCGAACTGGCCACTTATTGAACCGGATATCCGGTCGCATCGGTTTATCGTTAACAACCTTAATAAGAACTTGCTGTGTTGTAGTTAGGCCTGACTAATGCCTACGCATTCATCCCACACAAACTAGTTGAGCTTGCGCTACACCTCCACCATGTTCCCAACAACATCAAGGACTTGATCTTAGATGATTATGATAATTCAGGCTCAGGGTCTCTTCTGGGTCAGTAACCTCATACCAACAAAGCCTTGAGAAAGGAATAACAGGTTGTACCATCTCCGTTATCTTTTTCGCGCTAGCAATGAACATGGTGGTGAAGGCTGCTGAGAAAGAATGCAGAAGGCCGCTATCCAGATCAGGTATTCAACAGCCCCCTATAAGAAACTACATGGATAACCTTACTGTTACAATATCAGTCCCAGGGGGCAGGTGGATCTTGCAGGGATTGTAGAGACTCATCACATGTGCTAGGATGAGTTTTAAGCCCTCCAAGTCAAGATCCATGGTACTGAAGAGGGGGAAGTGGTTGATAGATTTCAGTTTTCAAAATCAGGAACAGCAATCCCATCCATCACGGAGCTACAGGTCAAGAGCTTGGGAAAGCTTTTTGACTCCAGCCTGAAGTCTACTAAAGAGACTTGAGGGTGGCTCACCAAGGTGAACAAGTCCAGCCAGCCTGGCAGATTCAAATCCTGGATCTACCAGCACTCCATCTTGCCTAGAGTCTTGTGGCCTCTCCTTGTGTATGCAATTCCAGTAACAACTGTGGAATCTTTCAAAAGGAAGATCAGCAGCTTTCTTCGGAAATGGTTGGGCCTTCCTCAGCAGCCTTGTACGGAACAAGTAACACCTTGCACCTACCCATTAGTGGGCTCACTGAAAAATTCAAGGTGGCACGCACAAGAAAAGTCTTACAGTACAGAGATTCCAGGGACTACAATATGTCATCAGTTGGGGTTGAAGTGAGGACGGGAAGGAAGTGGAAGGCAACAAAGGCAGTGGAAGTGGCAGAGTCATGCCGAAGACAAAAGGCACTGGTGGGGGTTTTGACAACAGGAAGAGCAGACTTACTTATCCGAGAGCCAAGTCATCCAGACCTGGGGAAAGGAGAGACATCTACTCCAGGAAAAGGTTTGAGCAGGCTTTGACGAAGAGCAAGTGGGCAGTGCAGTGAGACTCCAGCAGCACGGAGCATGGACTAGGTGGGAGAGTATGATGCAGCGCAAAGTCACCTTGTTGAACATCGTGCAGGCAGACTTCCACTGCATCCGGTTCCTAGTGCAGGCAGTCTACGATGCCCTCCCTAGCCCAGCAAACCTCCATGTGTGGAGAAAGAGAAATGCACCTTCCTGTCCCCTTTGCTTTGGTAGAGGGTCCTTAGAACATCCCCTCAGCAGCTGCCAACGTTTTACGATCGTGATCAGTGAAAGTGATTCATTTCACTTCGATCACGGTGATCAGCTGTTAGCATATATTACAATGCATCTTCCTGTCCGCTTTGCTTTGGTAGAGGGTCCTTAGAACATCCCCTCAGCAGCTGCCCAAAGTTTTACGATCGTGATCAGTGAAAGTGATTAATTTCACTTCGATCACGGTCATCAGCTGTTAGCATATATTACCTTGATCAAACATGGCGGAAATGTCTGTTAGAAGATACTGCAGTAGTAAACAGTTGGTAAGTAACGGTGCTCGAAAAATCTGCCTTTATGGAACCTGATCCTAAATGTCTGTGGATGTGTTGTTTGTATGAATGTTTGTCATTGTGTGTCCATGAACATCTTTGTCCTCCATAGCGAAAAGTTGGGCTACACGATGTAATTTAGGTCCAATCAGGTTGGGCCTCTTTCCGCTAAGACAGCTGGAAGTGGAGTCCAGAAAAATAAAATAAAGAAATCTAGCCAACACTAGCAGAGAAGATGAAACACAATATTGAGTAGCAGTATCTACAATGCGGACTCACGGGCAGGCACAAAATGTCTTTGTGACTGAACTACTTTATTGGTCCCTACTGGAAGAATAAACACACCTACTAATTTGATCAGAGAAAAAACATGTTTTTATATGTGAATTTTTTTTAATCAGACTTTTTGTTTGCTTGCTCTGATTCACCGCCTCAGATATAACATACTAGAAAAAAACCTGCAGACACTTTTTGTTCAAAGCATTTTTTAAATTGTGGATAAAATCATTTTGTTCCTGAAATAATAAAAAAAAACTGTTTCTTGTTTTGCTACACTTTATTTTACAGTACCTCAAATTTAAACTGCACTTTGATGTATTATAAGAACTATAACCTACAATATTTGAGTTTTTAAAAACTCCACAATTTGGGTCACCAATTCCAATTGCCAAACCACTGGTAAAAAGCACTACAAATTTACCACTTGATAGTGATGTTTAGTAAATTTTAACTTGAAATACAATTCTTATAGTATTCAGTACACCACTGATACTTTGTTGACTGTAGAATAAAGTTTGCGATGACAAGCAAAACAACAAAAGAACTTTGAGAGGAAAAGTTGTTCTCTTTACTCCCACAAAACGTACCAAAAAAGAAACAAAACCGTGGCCCTAAAACTGAGGTACAGACCGTGGTTTACCTGTATTGTTGCACTTCTAATAAATGAAATAATCGATAAGAACAAAATGACAGGTGTCAGTTGTTGGCGTATATTACCTCGATCAAACATGGCGGAAATGTCTGTTACAAGATACTGCAGTAGTAAACAGTAGGGACGTAATGGTACTCGGCATAATCCTGACCGAAGGATATGAAAAATTTCATTGTAGATTTTTTATAATTTTTTTTTTGACATATTGCCCAGCCCTATGATAAAATATACATTCAATGACCGATAAAACTAACTATCCAAATCGCAATCTTTAGCTAACAGCACCCAAAGCGAAAGTGCATGCATGTGTTACGTACGATTGTAGTTATGTCATTATGTCATCGAAGCCAAAAGAGGGCAGAATATAACGCTTAAAATACATCGGAAAGTTAGCACTTTCTAGATGTGTAAATTTTGCAAACAGCCTCGTCTAAGACATGAGAACCACTTGACGGTACTGTGTGGTGTTTATTCTTTCATTCAATGACTACGTTCATTTGATGTGGTCGTCTTAACTTAAATCTGCCATTTGTCTCATAGGAAAGCTTTAAGAGAAGGATGAAAGAGAAACGAAGCCGGATGAAGGTGAGTATCTTGGTGGGATTTGGACTTCTTTGACTGCACCTCTCTGCTCACCAGACTTCCCCTTTTTCTTGAACATATGCAGCGTCAAGGCCCCGCCTATCTCACAACAGGCCAGTTCGCTCCTCATGCACTGGGGAGAGGACGCCAGCCTGATGCTGTGGACAACGCTCGTCACCAAGCCTATGACATGAGGATGCAGTCCAACAGGGTGCGTAGCTGTTAGGATATCATGAAAGAACAAAACATTACTTCTATAGTCTGGAAAAAGGTTCCGCCTCAATCAGAAGCAGTCGTTGTTTTAATATTTTTTTTTGTTCAGGACGCTGCCCAGTCCCTGAAGGCCATGTTAAAGAATGGTGCAAATGTGAGTTGTACATGTTTCTTTTAAACAAACTTTCAATTCTAGTTCTCACTAACACATGATGCCAATGAAAAGGCAGTGGATATTTTAAAGAGCTGAAGCAATGACATGGCAATCACCAGGACAACAAGTCATGTGTCTGCTGTTCATGTTATGTGCATCGTAGCAGGGCACGTCATCTGCAGGCCCCACTGATGACGCCAATAACAGAGGTATGAAGAGGAAGAGTGCAGACAGTGACGATGAGCCCGAACCAGAAGACAACGTCAGGTAAATGCTCTTGGGCGGGGTGGGTAGGGCCTGAGGCTTGGGATTAGTTTGTCATCAGTTTGTAAAACAAAGCAAAGAGTGACTGTTAACAACATGACTATGCTGTAACAAGAAGGACCAGAGAAATACTCATTAATATGTAACACAAGCTGTTTATCTACACAAGAGACACACACACTTCTCTCCTGGTTATTAGGATGGAAAGCAGGAATGTGCAAGTAAATTCCTGTGTGACGCACTTAACACATTCGCTAAATCCATGGGGATGAATTGGTATTCATGGAGACGGCCCCTTCTGGGGGCGAAGCTCACTGCAGCCCATGGCGATCATCAGCGGCACAGATGCCACACGGCTTCCATTATGTGCACACGAGAGTGAACAGCCGATATTTCAAAGTTTAGAAAGTATTGCAGTCACAGAAGAGCATCTTAAAATGAAACTGTACTGTAATTCACGCCCCACCTACCTCCGACACACCTAAAAAATAAATTACACAGCAGGTGTGTGCATATGTGTGTGTTGCAGGTTGTGGGAGGAGGGCTGGAAGCAGCGCTACTACAAGACCAAGTTTGACGTGGATGTTTCAGACGAAGACTTCAAGCAGAAGGTGGTCCAGTCCTACGTGGAGGGTCTGTGCTGGGTGCTGCGCTACTACTACCAGGTCACTTCCTGATCCTCAATCACACCTGAACAAACATAGTATTCCTCACTTTTTGGAAGTACGACCTATCTTATTTGGAGCTTAAACAGTTCTCATATCTTAAGTCAAAAACACTGCTATGGGACACGAGAAGCTAATATTTTTGTTGTAAAGACCAATTGACTTTCAGTCAAACTATATATATTTTTTCATTTCATTGACACATCACTTTTTAAATTCAGTTAAATTTCCATTTATTTAAGAAGTTTATTACACACACACACACCATTATTTTTATTTTTATTTTGCCTAGTTACATGTCTGTTATTGACGTTTTTTTTAAATTCACGCACACTTTATAAAAAGTCACATGTCCATTGTATTTAAGCAGTTTGTTAATTTTATTCACACACTCTTTGCATTCACATGTCAATTTGTTACCTGAATAATAGAATGTAATATTAGAGTTTGTGGGAAATGTTAATTGTTAAAAAATGGTGAACAATGGGTGTTCTCTTCACAAGAACTGAAGTGGATCAGGCTGAGGGGATGGATTTTTGTGGGAGGGAGGGCTGGTCTCAAGGGGCCGCTCTGGATGAATTCATTAAAAGGTCCTCGGCAGACGAGGCGTGTCTGCTCGCCACTGCTGCACATTCACGGTCTCGCCGTTACGATCACGCACAGCTCGCCAAGTGACCCCGAGGGGGGCAGACTTTACCCAAAACACTGAAGACGTGATTCACACTGTGCTCCCTGAATCACTTTTCATCATCCTGCTGTCTTTAGGCAGCCTGTGGTGATGAATATTTTTTTCTTAGCACATGAAGCACAAATCCACAGCTGAATTCTATTTTACAGAATGTGATACTTTTTTTAGTTAATAAAAAAAGCACAAAAGTAAACATGTTAAACAAACAGTGTACTCTTGTAAAGTTGCCAATAGCAATGCAGATCAATATTTTTTTTATTCAAATATTGTCTAAAGATAATCAAAATGAAATATTGTTACCGGTACATGTAATCGTTTGCTTTAGCAGTGACCCTTGGCCTCTTGGCAATCTGAGCAAGTTGTGGTAGAGACCAAATGCGATTTATTTAGCATAAATGATGGCTAGCAGGCCTCAGCCTTTTATCATGCTAACGGGAATATTACCATTTCAATGAGCATCTTTAACGGCGCAAGGTTTTGCTGAGAGACAAGCTAAGATGACGCACATTTAATTGTTGCACATTTTGAAAAGGGTTGCTGTTAATACGAATATGTTATTTCGTACTTTTTAATTTTTTAATATATTTGCAAAAATATCTAAAAAGAAAAAAACATCACTTTAGAATCTTGAGGACAAAAATATTTTTCCCATTTTGGAAAAATATGGGAAAATTTAAGCGCTGTGAATATATTCCCAAATGCAATGTAACATGTCTAGTGCACTATAACTAAACAAAATAAACTATAATGGCCCCCATTTAAATCATTAGGGTTTTGTCTCTCTGAGTTTGTAAACCGTATCAATAACAACCCAAACAATTATTTCGTAATAATATTAAGAAAATATAAATATTGTTAGGATTACTTTAGTGTCATTTATACTCTACCATACAATGCATCGATAGTATCAACATCTGGATTGATCACCACTACTTTACATTGAAGCTTGAGCAGTTTGCTTCTTCTGTTATTCTGCTCGGTGTGTGTGTGTGTAGTTTGCTTAGCCATTCCTTGTCCTCCAGTCCTATAGATACTTGGAAGAAACAGTTTATTTTCCACAATGGTTTTGAAGATTAGTATCTTAGAAGCGACTTCTTGGCATGCTCATTACAGCTTGCTCTCAACTTGCAGGACACGCACTTTCTGGAATATACACACACAGACACTTCATGCATGTGTGTAGTAACAAGGAGTATTCAGCATGTAAACACTGGGACACAGCTGTGGTAAAGATCGGCTGCGCTCAGCAGCTCGTCAGCTTATCGCTGATCTGTTAGAAAAAGGCAAATACCGGTATCTGCTCCGATCCCATTATCGGGACAACTGTAAGATTAACCTTATGATTTGATGTGTTGGTATTGTTTAATATCAGTCAGTAAAGATGAAACTCATCATAGGTCACTTTAAACATTTAAAGTTTTAAAGTGACATGATGTGCCCTGCAAGCTTAGTTTATGGTGTGAATCTGTCCTTCCAGGGCTGCGCCTCCTGGAAGTGGTACTTCCCCTTTCACTACGCCCCCTTTGCCTCCGACTTCAAGGACATTCAAGGAATGTTCAGTGACTTTGAGAAAGAAACCAAACCGGTAAAGTATTGGTTGATGTTGAAAATGAGAAGCATCCTTGATGATGATGATGTTTTGTTTTTTATGTTTGCACAGTTCAAGCCTCTGGAACAGCTGATGGGAGTGTTTCCTGCTGCAAGTGGCAACTTCCTGCCAGAAACTTGGCGGAATTTGATGATGAGTCCAGTGAGTTTGACTCAATAAAGAAGCAACACAAATATTTTATATTCTGACTATGAAGGACTTTTTTGGTTGCAGGACTCCTCTATCATAGACTTCTATCCTGATGACTTCGCTATTGACCTTAATGGGAAAAAGTACGCCTGGCAAGGTAAACGTCATCCATGATTGGCTTAGATCAAGGCTGTCCAAACATTTTTCAGCTAGGCCGCAAACATAACATTGAAAGAATGGGGACGTATTTGCTACATATTGTACATTGAAGATGAAAAGGTAGTGTTGTCACAATACCAGCATTTTGGTATAGGTAACAAGATGTATTTTGATACTTTTCAAAATAAAGAGGACCACAAAAAAGTTAATTTTGGCTTCATTTTAACAGAAAACCGTATCATGCATTAAACATACATTTCTTATTGATCTCAAATAATAGTTTCAATCAATCAAGCTTGAAATTAAAATTATAAGGCAGTGAACATACTGGGCTTTTCCTTTTGCAGTCAAAGAACAATTTTATATATTACATATGGCCCGCCATAATCTGATTAGAATAAAAAACAAAGGTTTATAAATAAATGTTGATTAATGGTTGCCACTCTGGGTCTGAGCTTTAAAGTGGGCATATTAAGATTTTTTTCTACATTTAAAACACTTATTTGTGGTCTGCATAACATGTGTTGGTGGTTCTTTGGTCAAAATGTTGCATAGATTATGTTATATAGACCATCTTCAAGCCGTTTTCCGACTGTCTTTTCAGGATGTGCCGTTTTGTGGACGGTCTTTTTACGTGGCTCCACTTCGACTGCGTCTTCTCCCCGTCAGTAGTTTTTAGTGCTTCCATGTCAAGTCTGACAGATATAAGTTCAAATAGTACGCTACTTTGTGTTAGAAATGGAAACAGCAGATGATGCATGTACATGTATGAACCAGTCTGACCTACAACAGAATGATAGAGAAAAAGAAAAAGCTTATTGATTTTTTCGAACTACAATGGTGAACTCCTGCAAAGGTCTTAATGTAAATCTCTACCATATATGGAGATATCAGCTGACACCAAACTTGGGGAAAACGTCACAAATTGGTCAAATTCCATACAGCTCATTTGGAGCAAGTATGAAGGAAGGCAAGATTGTTTAATATTTATCTCCGCCATGCCTCCATGGATTGATTTCAAATTTCCAGGACTTATGCAAATCCCAAGAGGTAAGAAAAGTTGTTTTTGCATATTAGGTCCCCTTTAAGACAAATACAGTACTTAATAAATAGTAAAAACAATACTGTGGTTAAAATTACATATATAAGACCTTTAGCAGGTAAAATGCACATTGTTAAAGACAATACACAAATTGGAAGAATTTCTTACAAAATTCTGTCAATTCACTTGCATTAGTTTACGCTATGTGGGTGGTTTTGACGCCGCTAAAATTGGCAACTGGCAAACCAGCTGTATGCGGCGTCTTCACCTTAATCGTTAGTTTTGAAGCATAAATACCTTCATGTTGCGCTCCGCGCATCATCTTTATTAGCCAGTAGAATTTCCGTTTCTGACATTCTTCCTCCAAGTTTTGTCCGCTTGTACGTGATATGCGTGCGTGCGTTGCCAACAGCGTTACAACTGCGCGCCAGTATGTGCATGAAAAAAAAGTACCGTCGTTTTTCATAGGCAGTGTAGTAACGTTTTTAAATCATTAGTACCGTTGTACTTAGTTAGTATTAGTACACCGTACAACCCTAGCAAAAAGTCCAATCCAAACTTTATGCTAACCTATCTGAACAAAACATCTTAGAAAGAGCTTTGTCAGCTACTATAAAGCTAATATGTCTTATTAATAACTAATTAATTTTTTTCAATATGCTGAGGGAAATAAACAAATGAGCGGGGGGAATGACGCCTGCACTGCACTATGGACACTCTGAGAAGATTGTGTGTGTGTGTGTAACCTTCTAGATCACTTTGGGAGGAAGTTAAGTGGACTTTTCTAACATTTTTTTCCTATTGAAGGTGTGGCATTGTTGCCCTTCGTAGATGAGCGTCGTCTGCGGGCGGCTCTGGCAGACGTCTATCCCCACCTCACGCCCGAAGAAGGTAAGTGGCGTTTTGACGTTTGATTATTCTCTTTGGACGTCTGGTAAGTGTGAAATGCTAACGCTCCCTCCTGGATTTCAACTGCTTGGTTGTGTTCAGTGAGGAGAAATAGTTTGGGAAGCGACCTGGTATTTGTTGGGAAGTCTCACCTGCTTTCCGATTTCATCCAGGAGCTCTACCGTGCAGAATCTCATGAGGTAACTCCACAACTTCACACTAAAAACTGTCATGTGGATGTATATTCTCTCTTGCTCACATTACATACTTCAAATTAGGGCTGCACGATTATTTGATTTTAAAACGTAATCCGATTATGACGGTTTATAAAAAAAAAAAAAAAACTTAAATCGGTCACATTTTTCAAAGTAAAAAATATAACAAAAACACCATTGACTAGCTTATGTTACCATTAGTAGTTTAAAAGAACACCATTGTTTTACAATTGTCTGTTTTTCACAATTACTAAGTTCATGTAATACATTTTTTTACCAGTCCAAAAAAAATAATTGGTGTTTACGGCAGTCACTCACCCTGTCTCATCCGCACGTATGCGCAAGGAGCGAATGCACACGTACAAAAACAGTCCAAGAGAAGCAACAAACAATTTGCTGCCATGTTGTTGCTATGATAGAATATGCAATCATTGATAGCCAATGCTAGCTATCAAAATCACTATTACGTACCTACTTAGTGTATGTCATTATGTCCTAGAAAGCTGCAAAAGGGCGAGATATACCGTGTAAAATACATTGCAAAGTTGGCGCCCTCTAGACATCTGTGCAAATGTCGCAAACAACCCCTTTAAGTATTTGTTCTAAACCCATATTTAGCTTTGACTTTGTCTAAACTCACTTTAAGGGGGAAAAAAAGAATATATAGATATTGTAAATCGACATTCAGCCAAAATATATCATGAGTTTTGGTTCATATCGCCCATCCCTAATATTTAGACAGGAAAGGTGGAAAAAAATAATTGAAAGTGTTTTGAATCATGCATTATTTTCGTAACCAAAACAAGCGGTCACAATATGGTGACATATATGCCGCGCAGGTGAAGAGCCGAAGCCCAGTGAGCGTGCATACAGCTGTGTGAAAAGTGTTCACAAGGTTAGCAACACGGGACTCTTTATTTACAACTCTGCAGGATACTTGTACTCGCTCGTATCTCCGCTAGTACTATTGTCTATACTCTCGGTCCCATCGTTAAGACTTCAACACCGAAAACCTGCTGAAGCAACCCAACCTTTATCACTTTCATAAGTGCTAAGAACTAAGACATAGCTTTTACACACTGTCTTTGGGCAACATTTTGCCCTCCTGGTGAAATTTGTAAACCAGTCGTGTTCCAAATGTGACCCATGAGCCATTCGTGCATAAAATACACAAAAAATAACATAAAAAGGAAACATTAAAAAAAAAAGCATAATGTAATTAAAAAAAAGCTGAATTGTTAATTAAAACAATGTCTTTAAATATATATTACATTTCTTTAGTCTTTTTATGAGCCTATTTCATTACAAATAACATGATTTCAGCAACCCCCACCCCTCTGTTGCCTTTTAGTAGTTTTTAACCAAAATTCAATTTGTAATCAAAATTGTTTTAGGAATAAAACAAATGTGCAGCCCAACCTGAAAATAGATGAAATGTCCAACAATAGAGCACTAAGTAGTTTTGTTTGTTTAGAGCACTGAGATCCCTGCGGAGCTCTGTCATGGAATCCAAGGTACATTGTCTCTAGATGGCGACCCTATTCTACCAGATAAGTAAGAAACACCTGCACATTCTGCTTAGGGTTGTCGGCCGGAAGGCAAGCTGATCCAGAGTCTGACCCAATGACCCTCACATGTTCATTCCTGCTTGGCCTCTGCCCTTTAGGAGCGTGAGGTCACCCATACCGATGCTCCGTGACATTGCACAGAACAGCGCCATCGGGTAGGAGCCCAGTGGTTTTCAAGTATAACTTGCTTTAGTGCTGATGTTTCCAGCTGATTGAATGACTTCTATTTGGACTTTACCTTTAAGAAGACGGGCTGACAATATCTCATCTTCATGTCAATCATATCTTTCAAACAAGAAGTAGGAAGGCATTTTCATTTGATTTGAAATATTTTGTCTTGTTTTGCAGAGTGAAGTTCAAGGACCCTCAATTTGCTGACAACTTTGTGTTCAAGGCAGTTCTTCTTCCTGAAGCCAAGTGCGTGACTTGAATTTATTTGAAGCGTAAACATATTTTCTTTTGGCAGGGAACAGCTTTTGAACTTTTACTTTGTGTTTGCTTCTTTCAGGATTCCCAATAATGTCCTCAAACCAGAAGACTGGGATAAACGGGAAAATCAGCCTTGGAGACCCCAGCTGGGTTTCAATCCACACAGGCAGCAGGCTCATTTGGACCAATCAGGCTTCAGAGCTCTGGGGTGGGTTCCTCAAACTTATATACAAACAATATATCCACGTGTATACACACAATATATCCCCGTATATACACACAATATATCCACGTATATACACATTATGTATTCACTTATATACACATTATGTATTTACTTGTATAGACTGTTTTCACGTACATACACACTGTATATAACAGTATGTCTTTACGTATATACACATTATTCATATGTAGTGGAATTAGGGATGAAACGATTTCTTAAAAAATCTGAACCGTTCGGTTGACTTGACATAACGCGTGTGTTGCATGTGTCCTGGGTATGACGTTAAACTGCAACCGCAGGCTGTACAAAGGTAACACCTTACCTCAGCAAGAGTCCTCTAGCTAAGGAAATATCCCTACTGATAGTCCTGGTCCTCCTGCATGCCTGTATGGCACTTCCCGTGGTGCCTAGCCTAGCCAGCACACTGGGATAGAAGACTGGTTCTCGGCTGACTGCGCAGAAGAAACCCTCAGAGGTTCAACGGGCTGAATGGCGACACCAGCAAGCTCTGTGAAGCGCTACGGGCTGGATGTTACGCTATGATGTGTCCAGGCCATCCACTGCACCTGGATCCATTTCTAGCCGTCTCGACTCCGTCTTGCCACTGGATACAGGTGGGCTTGGGCGAGAGAGTGAGGTCGACGCTGCGCAACCCACCCTCACTTAAATTCAATGCACCGCGCAAGTCATGACTTCACACACACACAACCCCCGCAATCTCTCCCACCCCGACCCAAGTCCTGCGGCGTCGGGCACTTGGCGACGTGGCAGGTGTGGACTTCACTGGAAACCATAGTCACAATGTTATTAGCACGCAGGCGGCTTGGGCCATAGGGTCTCTGTCCAATGACTGAGGCAGCACTGGACTTTGGCAGCCCCCCGAGCGACTAGGCAGCCCTCTTAAGGTATGCACTGCCTACCTCCTGGCATGAGGAACAGGCTAGAAAAGGTGCCCCAAAAATTGCCTGCCTCACCTCTTCCTGGCCAGCTAGCCGCAGCTGGCAGGAGTCCCATTACCCGCGGTAAGAAACAAGTAAACAAGAAAAAGGTGACACCGATCACCCTTGGCGCATGGAATGTGAGCACACTTCTTGATAGGGCTGGTGACCTATCAAGACCTGAGAGAACTGCCCTGATCGCCAGAGAGCTGGACCTGTACGGCATCCAAATCGCTGCTCTCAGCGAGACACGTCTGGCTGGAGAGAGACAGTTGGCAGAGACTGGTGCTGGCTATACATTCTTCTGCATAGGCCACACTGAAGCAGCGCGGCGTGAGGCAGGGGTTGGCTTTGCCATTAAATCCATCTTGGTCAGTAAGCTGGCTGCACTTCCCAAAGCCGTCAATGACCGCCTGATGACGCTGCGCCTGCCTCTTCCAGGAAAACACTCTGCCACTCTCATCAGTGCCTATGCCTCCACGATGACGAACCCAGGCGATGTGAAGGAGAGGTTCTATGAAGACCTGAACGCTACCATCACGGCAGTGCGCCGGGCAGACAAGCTCATCATCCTCGGTGATGTCAATGCCACTGATCACAAGTCATGGGAAGGAGTCCTCTGCAAAAATGGCATGGGCAGCTGTAACCGCAATGGCACCCTTGTACTGGAGACCTGTGCGGCACATGAGCTCTAAAACACCAACTGAGTTTTCAGCCTCCCAAAGCGCAACAGGAACTCATGGATGCATGCCTCCTCGGCAAAAATGGCATGGGCAGCTGTAACCGCAATGGCACCCTTGTACTGGAGACCTGTGCGGCACATGAGCTCTAAAACACCAACTGAGTTTTCAGCCTCCCAAAGTGCAACAGGAACTCATGGATGCATGCCCGCTCAAGACACTGGCACCTACTGTCATCATGAGGCAAAGGGACAGACTGGATGTCAGGGTTACAAAGGCGGTGCAGAGTGCTGGACTGACCATAGGCTTCTTGTGTCTAAGCTTAACATCAAGATCCATCCTCCCAGAAGGCCTCAAGGTTCCAGACCTCCGAAGCGCTTGAACGTTTCCAGGCTCACCAATGCCTCTGTCAAGCAATCCCTGACCAAAGAGCTCGCCAGCAAACCGCAGGACCTGAAACCCTCTGGGAAACCGCAGGACCTGAAACCCTCTGGGAACGTCGAGGAGGACTGGGCTGCGTTCAGAGACACTGTCCACACTGCTGCTCTCAATGCACTAGGACCTACAGCCCGCAGGCAACAGGACTGGTTTGATGAGAACGATGATCACATCAGAGATCTTCAAGGAGAAACATTGTCTGCACAAAGTCCACCTCAGGTATCCAACATCCTCTCAAAAACAGTCTGCCCTTAAGAACATCAAAGCAACCATCCAGCGACAGCTGCGTCGGATGTAGGACGACTGGCTCTGCAGAAAATCTGACGAGATCCAGTCCTATGCAGACCAGAATGACAGCAAGAAGTTCTACAGCACCCTCAAGGCCATCTACGGGCCCACATCATTAGGATCTCCTCCTCTCTTCAGTGCTGATGGCAGCACACGGGTCAAAGACAGAGAGAAGATCCTTGAGCGCTGGGCTGAGCACTTTCACGGTGTTCTCAACCGCCCCGAAGCCTTTGCACGCCTCCCTCAAGTCCCAGTCAACACCTCCCTTGACCAACGGAAGCTGAGGTCATCAAAGCCATCAGAGGACTTCCAAATGGAAAAGCACCTGGTGCTGATGCAATTCCAGCAGAAATCTACACAGTTGGTGGACCACCTCTGACCAAACAACTGGTAGACCTATTCTGCACCATGTTGAACCAAGGGAAGCTGCCACAGGAGTTCAAAGACGCCTCCATCGTCCACCTATACTAGGGGTGGGCAATTAATTTTTACCGGGGGCCGCATGAGCAACCCGAGCACTGCTGGAGGGCCACATCGACAATATTTCAATTAAATTTTGCTCAATATTATTTTTGATGTATACCGAAGGATGAATAATAATAATTATAATAATAATAATTATTAATAATAATAATACTTTCATTTAACCTAACTTAACTTTATACCAAAAGCACTGCTTTGGAAATCATTTGTACCCCTTTCAGAGATCACATTTAGTTCCCCTTAAACATCTTCATGTTGCACAATGAAATGTAAGCATAGGATGAAGTGTGCATTCCTGTAACTTTCTCTAGTAACAGCATCCCATGATTAATATCAATAAATTAACATTAATAATAAATGACAGTAAAATAAGCACACGTATGACTGAGGAGTCATAGTGTAACTTTGTGTGGTGTTTGAGTTGTCCGACTTTTTGTGTGGCCATAAACGCACCAGTGGTTTAGTGGTATGCGTGTTGGTGACAGATGACAAGTTGGTTTTGGCCTGGTTTGTACGGCAGAAAATGACTAGTTTTTCGTGATAGAAGTGTTTTACTCATGTTTTTGGTGTTGTTATGGCCGAATATAAACAGTTTTGCTCAATAAAGTGATCAATATAATTCTTGGCCTCGAAGCATCTCGATAGACGTTACAATAATTGAACGGTGTTCAATTGAACGGTGTTGACGAACACCGTTAGGGCCGCTTGTTGTCACTGTCACTCAGAGTTGCATTGCAAAATTACACAGAATAAATGTGTTTATTTTGTTTAGAATTCAGATGGGTTTGATTTGGTGCGCGGCATATTTGCTGTGTGCAGAGGATGCTTGAGCAGTGCGCAATTGGGCAGGCGCGCACCTTAGAGGGAACGTTGCTTGGCAGTCCATGTCTTGTTAAAAACACGTTATTCCTCCTCAACTTTTCTCTTTTTAGCGTCTCGGGTGTAAACCGTGCATCACTTGTCGCTGTGCACCTTCACTCACAGGTTACACACGGACATACGCCCATAAATAACACTTTTCAAAATAAAAGCAGCACAGTTGTATTGCGCGCACGACATAGATGTTTTTTCAACTTTATTTTGTAATTTGTGATTGCAGCTGTTCACATTCACTCACAATCACGCACGCGCATACGTCCACACGGAAGTAATACAAATAACGCTTTTCAAAACAAAAGCAGCACCGTTGTATTGCACACTCGACATAGATACTTTTTTAAATGTGTTTTGTAATTTATGATTGGCCTCACGCGGGCCGGACAGGGACGCACAAAGGGCCGGATGTGGCCCGCGGGCCGCAGAATGCCCAGGTCTGCCCTAACTGTTGGTACACATACCAAATGCTATCATGGTATGCTATTATGTATGCATTTCATGGTGTACCATGATAGCGTAAGGCAGTGGTGTCAATGTCAATCACACTTTGTCAGATTAAAATGATTGCTGGGGTTATGTTTGTTCACAGGCTGAGGGGCTCCTCACATTTCCCCATTGTTTACAATGCAGCGAGAGCGATTCGGACCGAGAAAGCGACGATTACCCCATTAATTTGAGCAAGGATGAAAGATTCGTGGATGAGGAACGTGAGAGTGAAGGACTAGAGTGCAGTGCAGGACTTATCTTTTTTCGGTTCATTGGATTCCACACTTTCTCCTTTTTCTATTGTGCATCACGGATTTGTATTTTAAACCACCTCGGATACTATATCCTCTTGAAAATGAGAGTCGAGACTGCGAAATGGACATTCACAGTGACTTTTATCTCCACGACAATACATCGGCGAAGCTCTTTAGCTACGGAGCTAACGTGATAGCATCGTGCTTAAATGCAGATAGAAACAAAAGAAATAAGCCCCTGACTGGAAGGATAGACAGAAAATCAACAATACTATTAAACTATGGACATGTAACTACACGGTTAATGCTTTCCAGCCTGTCGAAGCTTAACAATGCTGTTGCTAACGACGCCATTGAAGCTAACTTAGCTACGGGACCTCGACAGAGCTATGCTAAAAACATTAGCTATCCACCTACGCCAGCCAGCCCTCATCTGCTCATCAACACCCGTGCTCACCTGCGTTCCAGCGATTGACGGAGCGACGAAGGACTTCACCCGATCATAGATGCGGTCGACGGCCCGGAGACGGAGGAAGTCAAGGTGAGGTCGCCGGCTAGCGCGTCTGCTATCCATCTCAAAGTCCTCCTGGTTGTGTTGCTGTAGTCCGCCGCTAATACACCGATCCCACCTACAGCTTTCTTCTTTGCAGTCTTCATTGTTCATTAAACAAATTGCAAAAGATTCACCAACACAGATGTCCAGAATACTGTGGAATTATGTGGTGAAAACAGAGCTTTTTGTATTGGATCCAATGGGGTCCGAATACTTCTGTTCACTCCGTGACGTCACGCACAAACGTCATCATACCGAGACGTTTTCAACCGGAAGTTTCGCGGGAAATTTAAAATTGCACTTTATAAGTTAACACGGCCGTATTGGCATGTGTTGCAATGCTAAGATTTCATCATTGATATATAAACTATCAGACTGCGTGGTCGGTAGTAGTGGGTTTCAGTAGGCCTTTAAATGCTTCTACTGAGGTAGCATCTCTAACTGTTACCGGGAGGGCATTCCAGAGTACTGGAGCCCGAATAGAAAACGCTCTATAGCCCGCAGACTTTTTTTGGGCTCTGGGAATCACTAATAAGCCGGAGTTCTTTGAACGCAGATTTCTTGCTGGGACATATGGTACAATACAATCAGCAAGATAGGATGGAGCAAGACCGTGTAGTATATTGTACTTAAGTAGTAAAACCTTAAAGTCACATCTTAAGTGCACAGGAAGCAAGTGCAGGTGAGCCAGTATAGGCGTAATATGATCAAACTTTCTTGTTTTTGTCAAAAGTCTAGCAGCCGCATTTTGTACCAACTGTAATCTTTTAATACTAGACATTGGGAGGCCCGAAAATTATATGTTACAGTAATCGACGGAACGAACGCATTAATAATGATCTCAGCGTCGATAGTGGACAAAATGGAACACATTTTTGCGATATTACTGAGATGAAAGAAGGCCGTTTTAGTAACACTCTTAATGTGTGACTCAAACGAGAGAGTTTGGTCGAAGACAATACCCAGATTCTTTACAGAGTCGCCTTGTGTAACTGTTTGGTTGTCAAATGTTAAGGTGGTATTATTAAATAGATGTCGGTGTCTAGCAGGACCGATAATCAGCATTTCCGTTTTCTTATTGTTGAGTTGCAAAAAGTTAGCAGACATCCATTGTTTAATTTCATTAAGACACGCATCCAGCTGACTACAATCCGGCGTGTTGGTCAGATTTAGGGGCATATAGAGCATCTATGCCATCCTCAAGTGCTCCGAGCTGAGATGGGCTGGCCGTGTCAGCCCCATGTCAGACGAACGCCTACCAAAAAGGCTCCGGTACGGTGAACTGCACCATGGAACGCTAACGCGACTGACAGCGGAAACACTTTAAGGACACCCTGAAGGCCACTCTCAAGGGCTGTGGTCTGGACCCAGAGACCTGGGAAGCCGATACCCAACATTGTTACAACTGGCGCTCTGCAGTCTGGCATGGTGTAGCAGACTTTGAGGAAAAACGTATCCATGAAGCCGAAGAGAAGCAACAGCTCTGCAAGACCAGAGACAGTTCCTCCCTCTCAGCCAGCCACTCCCCAGCCATAACCTGCCCTCACTGCAAGGATTCTGTGCAAGGATTAGCCTCCTCAGCCATCTTCGTACACACAAGTCAACGTGAAGTCACCTGGTCATCTTCGAAAACGAAGGACGAACATATTTACTTGTATAGACTGTTTTCACGTACATACACACTGTATATACACAGCATGTCTTTACGTATATACACATTATTCATATGTAGCGGAATTAAAGAGGGAACGATTTATGAAAACATCTGAACCATTCGGTTGACTTGACACAGCGCGTGTGTTGCTTGGTTTATATGTTTTTACATTGTGTTACTAATCAGTTTGGAGCGTGTACGTAGTAGTAGCTCTGATCATACATCATGAGGCAAAAAAGGGCCCTATGATTTTCCTCTTGAAGGCACGAATGAAATCGCAGAATTGATTTTGCTGCAACTTTTAGAAAACGCTGCAGCAAAATCAGGCATTTAAGCCACAACATTCACCCAAAAAAATCCAGGAGGGACTAATTTTTTACAGTATTTGCCCTTTCATTTGTTTATTAGTGTGTAACAAAAAACTGAGTAGTTTGAAAAATGTATTTGTAATCAGAAGTCCTAATTACAGATATTTTAGTTCAGCTAATGTAGAATTTAATTTGAAAAGGCTTGACAAAATGACCAAAGAAAAGCTTACATTGCTTGTTGTATCAAATACTGCTTTAAAGGGGAACTGCACTTTTTTCCCCGAATGTTGCCTATCGTTCACAATCATTATGAAAGACGTGACTGGTGTATTTTTTTTTAATGCATTGTAAATAGTAAATAAATGCGATGAAATGTCTGCTTACAATGGAGCTTATGGGAGCTGCTTTATTCTGCCTATACAGCCCTTAAAAACTTCTAAACACATCCATTGATTTTTTTATATACATGATGTAAGTATATATGTAATGTAGTAAGAGGCACATTTATAATATTTAATATTTACATATTTTGATCATTTTAAGCACATGTGCTTAAAGCACATTAAATTAAAAAAAAGGCATCACTGATTACTGCTCACTGCAGACTTTGAGAGCCAACAAACATAAAAACATCACTTACTGTAGGATGCCGACTGTTAGGATGTTCAAATATTCCTATTTAGATAAAGAATGACTCATAATCCTCGCCAAGAAAAGGGGGTGGAATCATGTCGACACAAGCCCGTGATCACAGGGCGCCAGTGGCGGACTTGCCAATTCTGGTGTTTTATGGCAAATGCCAATTGAGCTCCACGGTTCTGAGCAGTGAGCACAGGGCACACTACAGGACGTCGTGCCCTGAGGCCACCCTCGTGAAGTCTGTTTCTGACTGTTTGGGCAGAGACATTCACACCAGTAGCCTGCTGGAGGTCATTCTGTAGGGCTCGGGCAGTGCTCAACCTGTTCCTCCTTGCACAAAGCAGCAGATAACGGTCCAGCTGATGGGATGAGGACCGTCTACGGACCTGTCCAGCTCTCCTAGAGTAACTGCCTGTCTCCTGGAATCTTCTCCATGCTCTGGAGATTGTACTGGGAGACACATCAAATCTTCTTGCAACAGCACACATGGATGTGCCATCCTGGAGGAGTAGGACAATCTGCGCAACTTCAGGAGGGTTAAGAAATCGCCTCATGCTCCCAGTGGTGATAATGACTCTAGCTAAAGCCAACACTTGTGGAAAAACAGTTAAAAAAGATCAAGAGGGAGGAACTTGAAATGGCCTCCACCTGCAAAACCAGTCCTGTTTTGGGGGCCATCTCGTTGTTGCCCCTCTAGTGCACCTGTTGTTAATTCCATCAACACCAATGCAGCTGAAACTGATTAACAACCCCCTCTGCCACATACCTGACCAAAACCTTATCAGAAAAGTGCAATTGAATTCATGCCGTACCCTGATAAAAAACTGTTCCTTTAATTTTTTTGAGCAGTGTAGTTTGTCTGCATTGGCACTTATAATAACTATATCACTAATACTTGGTTAATATTGAAGTCACGAAATGTAAATGGAGTTTTGTTTGCGCTTTTTAGATGTTTTTTTTTATTAAGTTTTAAGGGCGGAACAGAGGACCTGCCATTGGCTCCGCTATAAGCGGACTTTCCGTGCTTCACTCATAGACACAGAACACTTGTTCATTCTCCGCGGACATGGTGTATTCACAGACAATGGGAAAAATTACCATCATAACACACTAACATACACCAGCCATACCCACGTGGGTTGTCTGGAGCGGAGGCAGCATGTCTGCGCTGTGGACGTACTTCAGTATATTTGACATATGCCCGACAGCCATTTTCATAATTTAAGATGACACTGGCGGCTTTTAATGAGCAAAAGGCTCCCAGCAATGCGAAGCAAGTGTGACATTAGGCTCTTTGCAGCTCACTTTTCGTCACGGACATGGTGCGAAATAATCTAAACAGAGTCTCTAAACATGAGTACAGTCGCCAATAACACCAAAAATAGATGCTAGATTTGTTGCCAATCGTTTTTATTACACAGAAAGTGACAAAAAATTTAAGAAATCTCTCAAATAAATAAAATTATTTCAAAAAATTACATTGTACAATAAGCAGCAACAATTTAAATATAGGCCAAAATGATATGTAAGAAAAATACATATATTAATACTATACTTCATAACAGATTTGTTTTAAATGTATATTCACTAAAATATTGTGTTCTTTGAGAGCATGTTCTGATCAAGTCCTCAATTACAGAATGATTAGTAGGCTAAATCTTACATTTAAAAAATTATTAGAGAAAGTTAAAACATTGTCATGCAGCAAATATTAGGCCACCCCCCCTGAAAATTATCTGTCTAGGGTACACTTAATAATGATGAAAATGTATACCTGTCTGCGATTAATCACGATTAATTTTGAGTTAACTATGAACAAAATGCGATTAATCGTGATTAAACGTTTTAATCATTTGACAGCCCCAGTTTATTCACGAGTTAGAATGCATAACAAAATATATATCCATCTTCATGTCTTTCATAATGATTGTGACCTATAGGCAACATTTAAAAAATAATAAAATAAAGGTGCAGTTCCCATTTAAGAATTGCATTTGCATGCATTTTTTTCTTAGCAGATTTAAAAAATATATTTACCATAAAAGATGAAATGCCCTTTTGATGCACAATATTTCCAGGCTTTCGCTGGCCACAAAATGATGTGGTGGCCCTAACGTGGCACCCAGGCTTTGTATAGGAAAAGAGATGAGGTGTTTGTACGGTGCGTTTAAGTACCACTAAACAGACCAGGACATGTGCTTATAAATGTATTACATTATTTGTTTACACTAATTCCAGGGTCAGAGCTTAAAGAGGCATTTTAACTTTTTAGAAGATATTTTGTAAGAACCACAATTGATAATTGTAATGCTGCGTTTTTCGGATATATGCTGTTAAAAACCACAATATACATCGAACCGAAAACCGTGACAAGATCCTAACAATGGACCATTTTGTGTTCCGTTCCACCCTTTAGTTGAATATCCAAACATGAAGTGTGGTGTTTGTTTTCTACAAAGTGTGTAAGTGTTTGGTCGCCATTAGCAGCCATGCTTAATTATGATCTGTGCTTCTTCCTCAAACGTCCACATTATCATTAAGAAATGTGAATAATTGAACAGCTGGCGCATCCCGAATGCGTGTTTGGAATTTATTATGTGCGTCTTACAAGGAATAATGTTTGACATCCTCTTGTCCTCCATGCAGTCACTCTTTGAACAGAAACCAACATGGCAGAGGACAGTACAGCAATGCCCCACCACCCGGCAACTACCACCACCAAGGAAACTACCGCTCCCCTCGTGGCGGCGGCGGCCATCAACAGGCCTACCAACGTAAGACAAAGCTGGCCTCGTAACAAAGTGCTTGGATTTCTTGCAAATATCAGAAAATGTTTAGGCATACTTGAAGAAGTTGAATCATGTGACGGTCTACAAAAAAATAATTAATTACATTTAACCACTGATGACCGCCATCACCTTTTTCGACTTCTAATCACCCTGCCACCCTCAGCCGCCTCTACTCCACATTGACTTTGATGTCTCCATTTGCAAGTAGATGAAGGATGTAGTGTGTGAAGGCGACTGGTGCTCTCCATGCTAATCACTTTTAGCTCCTCACAGTGCAATCACTCCTGTGCTTTTCGACTAAACACACACGAAAAAAACTATTTCGTAATTTTAGCATGGTAAACCATGTCAGCAGTTCTTTTTAATAGTGGATACTTGTTTTAATCTGATCAGGGGTTTTTGACACCGACACCGATCATCCATGACTGAAATTAGCTGATGCCATAATCGATCACATTTATCAACTGTAAATGTTCAATGTATTTAATGAGTGCCATTAACAGTGTAAAAATATCAACTCAATATTTAAATTAGTTCCTTATTTTCTTTCTTTACAGACTTTTTTTTTTCCAAAACAAAGTGAGTAGCACACAATAACTAAACAAAAGCAAAAACTATTGCCTATTTAAATTATTTGGGTTTTGCTCTTAACGTTCTCCAGTGTCCAGGGAATTATTCCCACAATTTGTAAACATTAACAAAAATAAAAAGTGATTAAGGAAATAAGAATATTGACCTGATCGCTCTAATATTGATCATATACTGATAGTATACTTCATATGCTGATATTACCCTTGGTATCGACACCACCAATTTATGGACCGAGCTGCTTTTTTTTTTTTGTCGTCTACGGACTGTGACAATGCTGACACACTAACAGTTGTTATATTATCCTCTTTCTAGAGTCTTATAAATCTACTTGTTAATTTCCTGTTAATAGCTGCTTAAGTTCTGCTGCAACGCGTTTGTATCTACACTCCTTGAACTTTATTAAGCACTTATTTATTACTTATACACTTATTTCAAGCTCGCTTAACGGTCTGCTTTGCTATCAGCATGCATGCTCCTGGCTTACTGTGTGTAACATTTTTAGCCTCATCCTCCAGTAATATTTGATAAGGATTAAGATGTTAAGAACTGTAGTTCATTTGCAGTAATGGAGGTGATTATTATTGGCTTGGCAGAGCAGCTCCACCATGTATATGGACACATATAATTGGCCTGCAGCCGCTTGTTAGCCAGGGGACTCAAAGTAGCATGTTAGCCAGAAGAGAGTGGCTTTTGTAATCGGCATCCAACGGCAATGGCGATCACATACTTTTTAATGAAAATCATCCGATACTGATCAGTGGTTGATCGATGGGCACATCCCTACCAGTAATGGAAAAATATGTTTGCTTTGAGAGTAAATAATGATGGCTGCTGTGTAGCATTTTGATCAAAGGCTCTGATTGCATATGAATGTGGGGTTAACTTCCTCCTTTGACGGTGCCACTGCCCCCCCATGGTGATGCAGGAGGGGGGCTTTGTGCTCGGCGGCCCCACCAGCTGGCATTTTTGAAGCAGCCACAGTGAGGCCCGGCTGGTGGCCATTGTGGATCTGATGCACTGAAGCAACAAGCTAACAACTCTATCAGCCTCTGACCTCCTGACAAGTCACACTTTGATGAATTCACTGCATGTTGGACTGCTCCTCGCTTTGGAAGTCTTTATTCGCCTCAAACCTGCTGGTCCCAAAAGTATTTTTTTCATCTGCTGCTGAGACATCAACCTTTGCACGGCTGCTGCTTGGACGCAAACAAAAAACTGTTTGTGTTTTTATTTGTTAAGAGAGCGGAGTTGAGTCAAATAGTCGCCGATCAAATTGAAAAGAGGTGTTTAGTTGCGGAGCAGCTCGTAATCCGTTCCTAATACAGTGGCCAATGCGCGCTAGCTGGATTTAAGGCGTAATCCTTTTGTTGGCCTTTGTGTCCTCACTGAAGGTCCAGACGTTCTCAGATCATGGCTAATTAAGGAGATTGACAGGTGTCCACTTGTCATTCTCTCTTTTCAGAAAAGGAAGGCAAGTGTTGTGGCGTTGTAATTGGAAGCCCACTGGGTGGTCCACTTGAAGTTTGTTGGTGGAAGACATCGTCGACCATAACTTCCCAGAAGTAGTATCTTTTGAAAATGCACACATTTAAATATATATATTAAAGATGAATATCACCATCAATAAAAAAAACAGGCTACATATCAGCATTTTGTGTCACTGCATGTAGCACTTGGGAGTTATTGTGCACATGCCAAGATTAATACTTTCTCTTACCTTAACTTGTCTCCTCAAACCAAGTAATAATGTCGCTGTCTTTTTCCGTCTTGAGTTTAGAAGCAAATCAACTTTTGCAGTGGCCCATCTTATCAAAACAGTCCCGTGTAAAATGCTGTGCACAAATAAACATCCATACATCCAGCCATTTTCTACCGCTTGTCCCTATAGGGGGGCAGGCGTCGTTGGAGCCTATCCTAGCTGATGGAGGCATTTATTTTTTCAGACATCAGAACAGACGGGAAGGCATTAGATGAGAGAGATATAGGAGTGCAAACTCCCATCAAAATGCATGAACCTCATGACTTGACACTTTTGCATTAACAAGATTACCCGATAATGATTGATTGATTATCTGACATGAAGCGTTCAAAAGACACTTATTATATTGTTCTTCTTAAAAGTCAATTGGTGGCAACTGGTTTCTATAATGCAAACCATCACTGGCAGCAGTTAGATTGGGTCAGAATACTTTAAATTTACACAAATTCTTGTGAAATAATGTATGTGAACAATTTAATTTTATTCGACGTGTTTTCATTGTAAACATTCCATAAAGTAATGCCATATCTTCATGCTTTGAAAGTGATATCACTAATTTGAATTTTCCCTAACCGAAAATATGTTTGAGGCAAAATAAAAACTTTGCAGGCTCTGGATAACTACCCAGTTAAGCAACTTTTTCAAATTATAGAAACATACGAATAAAATATAATTAAAACTACAAAAAATGCTAAATGACAGGTTTTGCAGTCATGAAACAAAAAGACAAATTCATCAGCTAAAAATAAACACTTTCTAACATCTTAGGTCATACATCAATAATAGTTGGTAAATAAACTAGTGTTTGGTTATGAAATTATTTCTTTTCATGCTCTGTAGTTATCTTGTAATCCATCCATCCATCCATCCATTTTCTACCGCTTGTCCCGTCCGGGGTCGCCGGGTTGCTGGAGCCTATCTCAGCTGCATTCGGGCGGAAGGCGAGGTACACCCTGGACAAGTCGCTACCTCATCACAGGGCCAACACAGATAGACAGACAACATTCACACTCACATTCACACACTAGGGCCAATTTAGTGTTGCCAATCAATATCTTTTTATATGTTTTGTTGGTCCAATTTTCCCTGGACACCATTGGGATGTAAGGTCATTTGAGGTGCAGTTGACAACTGCAGCTCCAAAACACAGGACTTGCTTTATCTTTAAAGGCCTACTGAAACCCACTACTACAGACCACGCAGTCTGATAGTTTATATATCAATGATGAAATCTTAACATTGCAACACATGCCAATACGGCCGGGTTAACTTATAAAGTGCAATTTTAAATTTCCCGCGAAACTTCCGGTTGAAAACGTCTATGTATGATGACGTTTGCGTGTGACGTCGATGGTTGAAACGGAAGTATTCGGACACATTGTATCTCAATACAAACAGCTCTGTTTTCATCGCAAAATTCCACAGTATTCTGGACATCTGTGTTGGTGAATCTTTTGCAATTTGTTTAATGAACAATGGAGACTGCAAAGAAGAAAGCTGTAGGTGGGATCGGTGTATTAGCGGCTGGCTGCAGCAACACAACCAGGAAGACTTTGAGGATAGCAGACGCGCTATCCGACGCTAGCTGCCGACCGCATCGATGATCGGGTGAATTCCTTCGTCGCGCCGTCGATCGCTGGAATGCAGGTAAGCACGGGTGTTGATGAGCAGATGAGGGCTGGCGTAGGTGGAGAGCTAATGTTTTTATCATAGCTCTGACGAGGTCCCGTAGCTAAGTTAGCTTCAATGGCGTCGTTAGCAACAGCATTGCTAGGCTTCGACAGGCGGCACAGCATTAACCGTGTAGTTACAGGTCCAGTGTTTGGTTCGGTGTCTCCTGATAGTAGTATTGTTGATCTTCTGTCTATCCTTCCAGTCAGGGGCTTATTTCTTTTGTTTCTATCTGCATTTAAGCATGACGCTATCACGTTAGCTCCGTAGCTAAAGTGGTTCACCGATGTATTGTCGTGGAGATAAAAGTCACTGTGAATGTCCATTTTGCGTTCTCGACTCTCATTTTCAAGAGGATATAGTATCCGAGGTGGTTTAAAATACAAATCCGTGATCCACAATAGAAAAAGGAGAAAGTGTGGAATCCAATGAGCTCTTGTACCTAAGTTACGGTCAAAGCGAAAAAAGATGCGTCCTGCACTGCACTTTAGTCCTTCACTCTCACTTTCCTCATCCACGAATCTTTCATCCTTGCTCCTAATTAATGGGGTAATAGTCGCTTTCTCAGTCCGAATCGCTCTCGCTACTGGTGTAAACAATGGGGAAATGTGAGGAGCCCTTCAACCTGCGACGTCACGCTACTTCCGGTACAGGCAAGGCTTTTTTTTATCAGCGACCAAAAGTTGCGAACTTTATCGTCGATGTTCTCTACTAAATCCTTTCAGCAAAAATATGGCAATATCGCGAAATGATCAAGTATGACACATAGAATGGATCTGCTATCCCCGATTAAATAAAACAATTTCATTTCAGTAGGCCTTTAAGCAATTATTTAATTTGCAAGACAGCGACATTACTACTGGTGGGTTGAGGAGACAAGTTAATTAATTTGCATTTCATTAACGCATCCTGTTGTTCCCTAAATGTGTGCATTCATACCAAGTTAAACAAATTACATAAAACACTTGTTTTCATGGTTTTTTTTCTCCAAAATAGTCTTAAATGTTCCATTTAGAGGTCTTAAAGACTTTAAGTTTGATCTTGAACAAATCATAGCTACCATGTTTTATTTGCTTAGTTAACTCATTTTAGTCAACTAGTTAATTAATTTCAATTTAAGTCATTTTAGTTTTTGAATAATTTTAGTCCATTAGTTAACTCATTTTAGTCGGCTAGTTAACTGATTGGCGCTGGTGAACGTAAGTGTCCCTGACTAAAACGAAGTTGCAGCTGGTCATTGCTATGGTAACAGCGGATATAGAAGAAGGCTTTGGCTGCTTTTCTTTGTGTGCTCTTAAGTGTGTGTTTGAGAAGAACTTCCATGAAGGAATCGGCCACTTGAGTTGTCCACAAAGCTGGCGGCTGAATGCTTGTTTCATTTCCAAACAGAACATGCAAATGTGCCGTTATTCTCGCCGTTTAATTCAGTCTTTGCTTCATTTCATGTCCACTGTTTATTTTTTTTACGCGTAATCAAAGTCACACAACCAGTCCAACATGGCCGCTCATTCTTGTCCTGAAGAAACCGTTTTTACCGTGTCTTGTTTGATCTGTGCAGATTCCAAACCAGGCAGCTTGTTGGGAACGCCGCCGTCCTTCCAGTCTCAGTCTCAGTCTCAATGGTGAGTCTCCAGGTTTACTGCGACCACACGCTGGTCTTCACGTCTGTGTGATTAGTCTGCACCAACAGAACAGACTGAGTGCTCCACGCTGCTGAATGAAGATTTTTTTCAACTCAATTTACCTGGAGGAGGTTTGTGCAGCTAAATGAGGCAGCACTAATTCTGCTGGCCCCGTTGCTCGCAAGTCCCAAACCGGGCGCTGCGCCTCTCCAAAGTCGCCCTCAAGTTGTGTGGCGGAACCTTTTTCAGGCCCATTGTGGCAGCGTGTCAGCTCTGGTCACTGCTCATTAGCCAGCGGCCATGCTGCCTCGTTAACCTTCCCGTGAAAGAACAGGACCTTGCCTACAGGGATAAAAGATGAAAGCACTTCCTGTTTCTCTCCGGGCGTCAGCCATGGCAAACAAATATTGAAATCAGCTTCAGCAAAAATTAAATCTTCAGTTTGTTTTTTTTATCCTGTTTTGTCTGCTAGAACGCTTTGATTTGATGTGATCTTGGGATAAAAGTCTAGGATGTCTGCTGGTATATGTTGTCATTGTCTACAATCCTACATTTTGTAATATTATTTGACTTTGGTTAGTTATTATCAAAGTGTGCATTGTAAAGTGCTGATAAAAGTCAGTATTTTGAAATGTGCTTGTTGACAATTACATTGGAATCCGATCTACAAAAAGTTCTGAAGAACTTGAAGAGAATTGTTTCAAATGTATTGGATCCTTCTTTGTGTCGGCAGGCAGCAGCGAGGCGGTAGAGGCGGCTGGGATCGAACCATGCAGTCGCAGCAGGCGGCGTACCAACACGACAGGAGCCACGGCGGGGGTGGCGGCCCCAGCAGCTACCAGCAGCGCTACGAGCCGCAGAGAGACAACTGGCGTGAGCAAAGAGGACAGGACAAACGGGGACAACAGTACCAGGTATTTTATAAAAAATAAGTTTTTTGTTTCCCCTAAAATATTCAGGAATGTTCTTAAAATTCAACATGTTATACATACAGTATATTGCTATTTGTTTAACTTCACGATGCCTCTTGCCTCACACTTGACATCAGTTTAAACTGTAAATATTAATGATAAATACTATGATATTCAACATGTTGTGCATGCAGTGTATTTATTTTAACTGCATAATGTCTCCTTTGTCACTCTTGACAACAATTTAAACTGTAAATATTGGTAATATAAATCTGAATAATTAATCAACATTTTGTACAGGCAGGATGATATTAATATTTATTCCTCATCAATGTAACTTTTTAAAGGTCAAAGTTTACTTATAAAGCACTTTAAAATCAGCTCAACCTGCCCAAATGCTATATAAGTTTACAGGTTTAAAAAAAGAAATTAATACAAAAAGCAGATAAAAGCAATTAAGACTGAATAAAATATTTTAAAGCATTACAGAAAAGTCTAACTCAGCTTGTTTTAACAAGCCAATGCATAAAAATGTGTTTTAAGAGCTGATGTGAAATATTTTTATTTCTCATCAGTGTAACTTTTTAAAAGTTTAAATTAGTTAATGTACAAATTCCCAAAGTATTATTTATGATAACGTATGTTTAAAAGCTTTACTCTAAAGATGATGAAATATTAATGTCAGTGTGTAAATAGTATATATTTTTTAAATGACAATTAAGTTAAAAGATATATTTATATTCTGTGCTTTTTTCCCTAGACGATTTTTAATTTAACATTTTTCTGGCATCCATTTTTTTTCACATCAACAAAGTATATTGAAAATAAAGTATTTTTGTGTTTCAGGGTTCCAACAGAGGTTACGCCATGCCGCCTCCTTCCAATCGATACAACTGGAAGTAAAGAAGACTTTTTCTTTTTAATTCTACTTTTGTCCAAGCAGTTGTTTTAACGTCCAATCAGAAAGGACAAAGTCTTTTGAGAGATTCTCCAACATATTTTAATAACTTGTCCAATAAAACAAGTTTGATGAATTCAACTTATTTACTTTTTCTTCTTTTACTTCAAATTCAATATTTATCTTTTTTTTTTAACATTCTTTTACTAATTAAAGCTACACTTTTACTTTAATATGCATATGTCCTCATCATTTTGCATGTATTCATCTTTTACACGTATTCATTATTGAAGGATATTTTACATGTATTCATTTATCTAATTTTATAAAATAAATGATATCGATCAATATATCAGTCACTAATTTGATATAATAAATGATAACCACAAATTTTAATTATGTATGATATAAATTACGAATTTAAAATAAATCATATCACTCACTAATTGTATTAATCGCTAATTTAATATACTACTAATTTTGTACAATAAATACCAAGATATACATTTCTGTTAAATAATGAATAAAATATCAATCACTAATCTTTTAAATCATATCAATCACTAATTTAATATAGTAAATATCAAGTCACTAATCTTGATAAATATCACATTTTGTATAAATCATATTTACTAATTGTATGTACACTATTAAACCCTAACTGATAAATTATATCACTAATTGTATCTAATACCAGCTTCTCATTTTATAATTATATTAGTCACTCAAATTGTACATAGTCAATCACTAATTTAATATGATAAATTGTATCATTTATTTATTATATAAATCACTAATTGTGTATATAGTAGTATGAAAAATGTCAATCACTGTATTTGTGTAATAAAAGATCATCTTCTAAAAGTATTATGCATGTATTATTCGTTTTGTGTGATAAATATGTAATAATTAAATCCTGTATGGTACTCTATCTGATAAATGTGATTGATTATAGTTATAGAAATGTATTGTTCCTTCGTATGTATATATACAGTACATGATTAGCATAGATAATACAAAATATTGATTGTAGTGATTTACTCCCAAAAAAAACGAAACTTTATTAACAATTGAAAAAAGTTTAAAATATCTTTTTTTGTCTTCCAACAAGAAGCTGAAATGATTAAATAACTTTGAAAGCAGCACCAACTTTGTGTCCGTGCAGGTTGTAAGTTTTGAGTTATTGCGTCCAAAGAAGAAAAGTTCCTCAGTTGTGTTCCGGAACACATCCACAAGCTGACAAGTAGTCCTACCAAGTTCTGCCGTAGAGTAAATTGGACCCAACTGTACCGCTGGTGTAGTCCAGGAGACCCGAGTCCGTGTGCAAGTGCAGGCCCAGTGGTGGACTGGGCGACAGGTTCCGGTCTAGATCGTCCAGCTGCTGGTTCGCGGTGAGATTTTCTGCCGAACTGCAGTCGCGCTCTGCGGTCCGGTTGGAGCCACTGTAGTCGCTCCGGTTTGTCTTGGCGAGAAGCGGCGAGGAGGAGGAGGCGCGGCGGCCTCCCGAACCTAAGCCACCCGCGTCCTGCTGCAGCTGGGCCGCCTTGTCCTTCACCTGCCGCTTCAGCTTGTAGCGGTGGTTCTGGAACCAGATCTTTACCTGGTTCGGAGTGAGGTGGATGAGTCCGGCCAGGTGTTCTCTCTCGGGGGCTGACAGGTACTTCTGCTGCTTGAAGCGGCGCTCCAGCTCGAACACTTGGGCCTGAGAAAACAGAACCCTCCGCTTCCTCCTGGGGGCCGCATGGAGGCCCAGCATGGCCTTGCCGCTACGGTCCAACCCCGCCAGGCCGCCGACGTTCATGCCGGCCGAGGAGCCCACGAACCTGGAAACTACAATCAAAGAAAGGAATAAATCCTAATAAATTTCAGTGAAAAAAATTAAATTCAATTATTAAAAACATTTCATAAAGTTTCAATAAAGTATTTAATTTATGTTTCACGTATATAATAAAACTAATCAAATCAAATAAAACTAACTTGGTGTGTATCTTGGTTCCGGTGCGCTGTACCAGCTCGCCGGCGGGCCGCACCCCCTCACAGAGTCTTGGTAGGCCGGCAGCTCTGCTCCGGTACAGAACCCCCCCACGGAACCGGAGAACTGTGGCACCCCGTGGGTCACGTGATAGGAGCCCCCGTGGCCCTGCAGCGCGGCCGAGGAAGTGGAGGACAGGTGCTGATGAAGATGATGGTGCTGATGCTGCTGCATGGCGGCCTGGGACACCTGCTGGTGTGGGTACGCCCCCAGCAGGCTCCCCCCGGCGGGATCCAAGGCGCCGAACCTTCGGTAGTCCTCCATGGGGCTCAGGATGTCCGTGACCGAGAAGGGGGTGGACTGCTTTGGACTCAAGGACATGCTGGATGCTTCTGGATGTTTCTGGGCCTCATCCCCCTCCCCCCCTCCAGCCCTTCTACTTCCTGTCCACGTGCACGAGGAGACCTAAACCCAAATGAGGAGGCGGGGCCAACAGTCTTGATTGACATGTTGGGCTGCGTACAAGTTGAAATGCTGTGTTTTTATGAATAAGTTTCTTCTATGTCTCCAGAATGTTTCTGACGTCACGTGACTCTGACTCAGCTGCTATTCCTTCGACGTTCAATATTGAAATATGTGTAAAAACATGTCAGTTGTCCCATCCATCCATCCATTTTCTACCGCTTGTCCCTTTCGGGGTTGCAGGGGTGCTGGACCTTATCTCAGCTGCATTAGGTTTCAACTTTAATTTAAATTTGTGGAAACATTGACAACATATCGATACATTAACGTTGAACTTTGAACAAGATGCAGTATATTGTCTTTATCCATGCTATACTTTGACATGGCCAGTATTTATTTTACTAGCAGAAATCTGAATGTGAAAGAAAATGTTGTCACATCTATATTGTAACAGCCATTTATGGTCGTACAATATTACAGGATGTGCAGAAAGCTGCATTAAACACGTATATTCAAATCATGGAACATTTGGATCACTGATTACTAGATGTTTATATGAATTTCCCCCAGGGATCAATAAAGTACTTTGTATTCTATTCTATATCAGTCCTATACACTAACTTGCAGCTGTGAAAATTTTGGCTTGTTTTAGCTACCGTAAATGTCATGTAAATCTCTGACAAAAACAACCAAACTTCAGGACTGCGGGTGCAAGTTATTCAACATCCCATCCATCCATCCATTTTCTAACGCTTGTCCCACGTCCTGATCTTAAAAGCAGTTCAGTGGTAAAGATAACACGTTTGTAAAATCAACACTGTGCAGGGTCTGATTTACTAAAAAGGTTTACATGTACTAAAACATGTGCAAACTTGATAGCACACGCAAAGCTGATCAACCAAACGTGTGCAAAGTGGATTGTGTCTGTTAAAGTTACCTTTATATTGAAGCTATTATTGTATATCGAAATTATGACACCCAAAGAATTCCAGAGTTTGCAAATAATCAATCAATCAATCAATGTTTATTTATATAGCCCTAAATCACAAGTGTCTCAAAGGGCTGCACAAGCCACAACGACATCCTCGGTACAGACCCCACATACGGGCAAGGAAAAACTCACCCCAGTGGGACGTCGGTGTGAATGACTATGAGAAACCTTAGAGAGGACCGCATATGTGGGTAACCCCCTCCCCCTCTCTAGGTGTGGGGGGGGGGGGGGGGGGGGAATAAATAGATATGATCAAAATAGGATGACACTAGCGTCCGCAGCATTGCTAGGTGCTAAACCTAACCTAACCATTTTAAACCAAAATAAAACAAACACTTACTGTAATATTTCCACTCTCGCTGGGATGCCGACCGACCGGGATGCTCACATAATTCTGTTAAGATGAAAATTCAATCGCAATCCTCACAATGGGTTAAAAAAAATTGCAACAAATAGCATCTTTTTCGCCACCCTAGGGGATGTGAAAGTCGACCAGTCTGTCGGCCAATGGCCACATTTGTCTGCTACCAGGTGAGTGATGCATTCATTATAATCTAGAATTTACTATAACAATCTACAAGGTTAATATAGTTCACATCTCTTTCTTCCCCTCCATTTATCTGCTTTCTTTTGTAATTCAAATTATCATTACATACTGTATATGTATTGTTGCATTTGATGCAATTGTATTGTTGGTAATAGAGGTAATTATTATTATTATTCATTATCAGTAGTGCTATTTCTATTGGTATTTTTATTGCTCAACTTGTAGTGCAATAATGCTCATTGTCATTTCTGTTATTAATATTTACTTCACTAACTGCTTCTTTGCTATTACTTTTGGTATCATATTTGTACATATCGTATTTGCTGATGCTGCTCTGCTGTTGTCGTGTTTGTTATTGTTATTGTTGTGTTTGTTATTGTTGTTGTTGTTTCTCTGTCTTCTCCCCCTTTTGTCCCCGCAATTTCCCCCTCTGTCTTCCTTCTTTTTTCTCTTTTTATCCCCTCCTGCTCCGGTCCGGCTGCGCCAAACATTAATTTAAATCCACTTAATAAAGTCAAATACAAATAAGGCAACAAAAGAAGTATCCTCTTTTGTAAAGTAAATATGTACAACAAATATGGGCATCTACATCTACAATATGATTTGCCTGAGTAGCTGGACAAGACAAAATCAATAAAATAAAATCAAATCAAATGATAATCTATAATTTGCTTTTAGTAAGTTTGGTACGGCTTCCTCCCACCTCCAAAGACATGCACCTGGGGATAGGCTGATTGGCAACACTAAATTGGCCCTAGGGTGTGAATCTGAGTGTGAATGTTGTCTGTCTATCTGTGTTGGCCCTGCGATGAGGTGGCGACTTGTCCAGAGTGTACCCCGCCTTCCGCCCAATTGTAGCTGAGATAGGCTCCAGCGCCCCCCGCGACCCCAAAGGGAATAAGCGGTAGAAAATGGATGGATGGATGGAAGTTTGATACGGAGCAAAAGCAGCCGCAGACTAAATGTGTCAACAACAGCAGCGTAAACTAGCAATAGCTCACTACTATCAATGCGCCGCTAAAATAGTCTGTCTGCGTTGGCGCTTATAATAACAATATCACTCATATTTGGTTAATTTTCAGGTCATGATATGTAAATAGCGTATTGTTGGCGGTTTCTGGATGTTTTAGAGAGGGTATAATGAGCGCAACAGAGGACCCTCGATCCGTTGACTCAATTGTTAGCTATTTATTTACGATTTCGAATGCATTAAAAAATCCAATCATATTTGTTCTTGACTTACATAAGGATTGTGAATGATAAACACCACATTCCTCTCAAATTTTGAGTATTTCCAGTATCTGTGTTATGAAGCGTCACTACAATGACGTATAATCTACGGAAATTACCGAAGGTGTTCGGCGCAGAATACTTAAAATGGCTGACTGAATTTGTGGCATTTTTGCACATACTTTGGGGATTGTAAATACAATTGGATATGGTTTAATGGATCCACTAAGTATGCATTTTTTTGCGTCTGGAGCGGAATAATGTGCAGCCTCTCAACAATGAGCGCACCTTCTCCTGTAAAAAAAGAAAAGAAAAGAGTGTGGTGTCAATGTATAGATGCAATGCAGAACTGCTTCCAAAATGGCCTTCAACATTAGAGTGGGTATGTTGCAAGGTAAGACATTGAAAAAACATCACAATATCAACATTGATTTACACATGAGTTTTTGATGTTTGTAGGAGACAGAATAAGGGGTTTGAGGAGCAGTGTGTGTGTGTGTGTGTGTGTGTGTGCGTGTGTGTGTGTGTGTGTGTGTGTGTGTGTGTGGTCACATGAGCATAAGTGTATTTGTGCAATTACACTCGCTTGCATAATTTAAAGTAACTTTAAAAAACTCCCCAATATTTGGACACAAAATGTCATTTATTCGACATGGATGACCACATTATAGTGTTTTAACTTAATAATATTGATAAACTACATTATTGAATCTCTTGTAGACTCAACAGCATATACTAAACTTTGATATCGCTAGCAAACATTGCTGAACAACAGGGACATCTTTAGCTAAATAATGTGACTTAAATATGAACTTTATATCAATAGAACAACTGCAGACATGAACTGTGGATGACAGACTAATATTTGTAGCAGGAAATTAACTGCAAACAAACTTATCCTTTTTCTCATTAGCGTCATGATCACAGCAGCACGGTACTCTTGTGTAAATCAAATATGGTATTTAACGATGCACGAATAAATCCAACATCGTCTCTCACGGATTAATGTTTCATTTGTGGACCCCTCAGATGTAAAGACATGATGTGCTTCCAATATTTTCTTCTCTAAATACCGTGAGTGTCAAATGAAGTGAGGTCGTAACGAGCAGTAACGTCTTGGTGATTAAAAATAGCTTAAATCTTAAAAAAAAAAAAAAAATCCCAAGAGTGTAAAAAATCGACTTCATCCCATTTTAAATAATTTTTCATGTTCGCATGATACGCAGAAATTTGCACCTATATAGGCAAATATACAGTAGCCTATTTGACGTTGTTTGATATTAGGACCAGCAGTAAAACTTTATATTCTGTAAAAAAAAGGCTATTTTATTTAAAATGGAAGAGCAATTTCGGCAGAATATGTTATGGTTGTTAAGTAAAGTTTCTTTGCTGTGTATTTTTCTTGATGCGACGCTCGGAGCTGGTAAGTCACGTTGTTAAATTGTTGTAAAAACCGGACTTTTATATGCTAAATGCTGCCGCTAGCATTAAACTAATCCACGTGGATTAGTTTAATGCTAGCGGCAGTTATGACGGTGTTTCCTGGTCTTGTGAGTTTGCGCACGGGCCAAAAACTCTGTGTCTGTGTGGACATCTTGTGTGCCGCTGTGGTAGAGTGTGTATTATGGTTGTTAAATTGTTGTAAAAAACGGACTTTTATATGCTAAATGCTGCTGCTAGCATTAAACTAATCTACGTGGATTAGTTTAATGCTAGCGGCAGTTATTACGGTGTTTCCTGGTCCCGTGAGTTTGCGCACGGGCCAAAAACTCAATTGGGACTCTAGAACATCGCCTGAAACCCGGAAGTGCCTCGAGGTCACATAATTGCAACCCAGCCATTCCTGACGATATAAACCAAAATAATAAGCCAAAATATAGTTCTAAACATACTCCAGCTTTTTAACTTGAAATAAACCATGCTTATATTTCATCAAAGTATAATTTTGGGGCAAGTTTGCAGCTGTATTTGATACACTACGCCAGGGGCGTCACTATCTTTTAAGGACAGGGGGGGCTTAGCCCCCAGGAGATGCACAGGATGCGAGCGAACGTAGCGCACGAGCACAAAACTTCACAAACGGCTAACAAAGACTTAGAAATTATTCATTGTTATTATTTTTATTTCAGTGGGTTTATTTTCAATCTGTGTTCAGTACAACAACAAAGATGGGTTTGCACAGTGACATTAATTTTGTTTACAGCATCAACAAGAAACAATTACTTGCATGATCCTTCAAGATACATTGAAACACAATGGAAGTCATGGCATTAGCCTCTATGTTATTAATTCACAACATAGAGGCTAATGCCACAACTTTCGCTCACAATACAATAATTGTTTGTTCCCAAATATTTTGAAGTTGCACAGATTACATTTTGGGCACATATGTGACTAAAATGGTTGTAAATTCAAGCCCTGGAAATATTACTTAAATACTTGAATTAAAGTAATATCTGGATCGGGATAATTTGGCTTGTATATAATATATATATATATATATATATATATATATATATATATATATATATATATATATATATATATATATATATATATATATATATACATATATATATATATATATATATATATATATATATATATATATATATATATATATATATATATATATATATATATATATATATATATATATATATATTATGGCAAGCCGTTAAGGAAATTAAATATATATGGAAGTCTGAATAGAAATGAGAAACGTTTATATATACTGTAAATAAGAAAGACTTAGAGTCCGTCTGCTGATCTGAAAAAGAGCCAAAGCTTTCAAAGAGCTGAGGGACCATCTTCAAAGTGCAATGCTGAAACAAATAATGCAAACAATAAAATGTAAACTTCCAGGGCTTGAGATTAATGTAGTCCCGTCGTCCCGGGGACGGTAAAAAAAAATGCACTGGACGAAATGAAATGCTCCCCGGGACGATGGCATTCAACCATTTTTTTTCTTTTTCTTTTTATGTATTTATTAATTTTACATTTTATATTAAATGTCTTGGTTTTTCCTCCCTCTGAAAATCCTATGAAATGTTTAACAAGCCATCCTATAATAATACAACAGCTATTAATGTAACAATACAATAAAACAAATATATTGAATGATGTTTTTTTCATTATTTTAACAATAGGCTAATGTATATTACTTTATATAGATTCTACAAGAAACACAAAACTTAAAAACTAAATTATTTACAATTGCAGACACAAGGTTCTTGTTCTGCAGTGATGTGTGCTAATGTGCTTCGTACACCTGCAGGACCACAAGCAAGGTTGCAGAGAAAATGCGGACTGGATTTTGAGTGATGTGGGCATTTTCTATATGAACAAGTCCAAGGACCGCAAGAAAGGTCGCAGAGAAAATGCGGACTGGATTTTGAGTGATGTGGGCATTTTCTATATGAACAAGTGGAATGGATTGGCCACTGACGCACTAAAGGGGCTCTCTACCTTACGCTATGAAGTGAGGGGAAACTGAGTGAATAATGACAGGTTATATGATTATGTATTTAAACTCATATTCGGGCCACTTTATAATTAATATGTCGGCATGTATTTGTAAAAAAAAAAAAAAAAAAAAAGTTTTTTTTTTTTTTTTAACTCTAAATTATTTAGGGGGGCTTCAGAACATTTTAGGGGGGCTTGGACCCCCCTAAAATAGGCCTAAACACTCTTTAATTAATGTACCAGTAGAGTGGAAAAACATGTTGACTTTATTTGCTTAATTGTGTTTCATTATTTCTATTAAACCATATCAATCGTATTTACAATCCGCAAAGTATGTAAAAACACAGTTTGAACATGACAAAATGTCACAAATTCAGTCAGCCATTTTGAATATTCCACTCCAAATACCGCCGGCTATTTCCGGAGATTGACGTCACAATGGCAACGCTTCTGCATAGTATCAGATCAGTCATTCTGGAAATACCTACAAATTAGACAGTGATGTGCTTGCTATCCTTTACAGTCTCTATATAAGACATGAACACATATGTTTTTCTTTTTTTATGCATTCTAAGTCGTAAATAAATAATCACATAAAAAGTCCGCTAACAGTGTAGTCAATGGGGGCTCTCTATTTCACCCACAAAACCCTCTATAACCATAAAAAACCCGCCACCAATACTCTTTGTACTTATCGTGACATGAATATTAACCAAATATTAGCAATGTTGTTATTATAAGCACTAACACAAACAAACTATTTCTTAGCGGCCCAATGATACAGACAGATAAGTAGCCCTCTGCTGCTTTACTGTGAGCCGGCAGCGATGTCCCGCTGCTCCCGCATCATTGCGTCTTGGCTTGAAAAAAAGGTATTCTAGATTATAAATCATGTATCTCATCTTGATATTAGGAGTATTTAGCCTTGAATCTAGAAGTTGTTAATCTGTGACATTCAATGTATACCCGGAGATGAAGACAAACACACACAACCGAAGACAATGTCTGCAAGGAAACTTTTTCTTGTTAACCCTTCGTGTGTATTATGATTAATTCTTCATCTAAACAGGGAGATATGGACATCCTATCAGTTGTCATAGAGGTAAAAGCAGACATTGTACAGTAAACTATCGTTTTATTATGTTTGTATTTTGTATTTCTTGTTTAGCACTTAGCAATACTGCTAGTGGTTAGAGTGTCCGCCCTGAGATCGGTAGGTTGCGAGATCAGACCCCGGCCAAGTCATACCAAAGACTATAAAAATGGGACCCATTACCTCCCTGCTTGGCACTCAGCATCAAGGGGTTGGAATTAAGGGTTAAATCACCAAAAATGATTCCCGGGCACGGCCACTGCTGCTGCCCACTGCTCCCCTCACCTCCAAGGGCAGGGGTAGGGAACCTATGGCTCTGGAGCCAGATGTGGCTCTTTTGATGACTGCATCTGGTTCTCAGATAAATCTTAGCTCACATTGCTTAACACGATAAGTAATACATAATTCAGCTGGTAATCACAGTGTTAAAAATAATGTTCAAAATATAAAACATTCTCATGCATTTTAATCCATCCATCCGTTTTCTACCGCACCTGTTCAAGAAGTCGCATTAATGGTAAGAAGTATTTTATTTATCATTGGTTAGCTTCAGAATAACAATGTTATTAAAAAGAATAAGAGACTTATTCTACTCTAAAAATGTTGGTCTTACTTAAAAATGCACGCATTTAGTTGTATTCTGTATTAAAAAATATTATATGGCTCTCACGGAAATACATTTTAAAATATTTGGCTTTCATGGCTCTCTCAGCCAAAAATGTTCCTGACCCCTGTCCCAGGGGGTGATCAAGGGTGATGGGTCAAATGCAGAGAATAATTTCGCCACAACTAGTGTGTGTGTGACAATCATTGGTACTTTACTTTACATGATGCTTAGTGTTTCACTAAAGCTGGATCTGTTTAGCAGTGCTTCTAAAACTTGTAGCTCGTCCTCCTTATATTCAGGATCAACAATATAAGGTTCTGGATCATCATCGTTGTTGGCTCTCACAAAGTCTGCAGGATTTACATTGTTTTTGGTGGGGAAGGGATCTGCAGTCCCTATCACTATGTCATGTGACATGTGTGGCTTCCTCGTTATCTCTCTGGGGTGAGTTTTTCCTTGCCCTTATGTGGGCTCTGTACCGAGGTTGTGCCTTGTGCAGCTCTTTGAGACACTTGTGATTTAGGGCTATATAAATAAACATTGATTAATTGATTGATTGAAAATGGCTGGGGAATCTCCTTGAGATTGATACTATTTGGATCATATCTATTTTACTCTCAAACTCTGGAAGTCTTTAGGTGTCATAAATCAGATATATATGATAATATCGGAATACTAATAACTAATAACTGGACTATCTGGTGACGGTGGCAGAGAAGAGGACTGTGGAAAAACTACTGAGCATCATGGATGATGCCAGTCAACCTCTGCATTCCGTTGTCAGTAGCCAGAGGAGCCTGTTCAGTGCTAGACTGCTTCATCCCAAGTGCAGGACTAATATACTTTTAATTACATGGTCACTTCTGCCTAGTTTCTCTTGTTATATTCTTATTTTTACTGTTATATTTTTATTCTTATTGTTACTTTTTATTTTTATTCTTACTGTTATATTTTCCATTGTATTTCCATTTATACTTCCATTATTTACTTCTTAAATGATATCTCAATTCTGTACACTGCTGCTGGAATTTTAATTTTCCTGAGGGAACTCTAAATGAATCAATAAAGTACTGTCTATCTATCTATGTATCTACCTATCTAATAAAGAGGCAATTTGTTTTTCCACTCTCCTGGTACTTTCAAATAAATGTATAATGAGGAAGTGCAGTGTTGCTTAGCTGCATCTTCAAACTGGTACATAACATGGCGCCCTGTAGTCACGTGAGTGCCTTTTGGCCAATCATTGAGGAGATCGCTTGAAACCTGGATGTCCATACTCTCTCTACACGCGAGTCGACTCTGCAGTAATTTGGTTTATGTCGTCACCTGACGTCAGTTTGATGAACTGCATGACCCAAATATTGTTTGTTAGTTTGAGAGAAATGAATCACACGATTACACTATTGTACTTCTTCATACATGTATTAGGGAAAAAGTTGTGTTTATTTATGCATGGTCATTATTATTACTAATAGTTTTTTGACATGTTGAACTCATGTTTACTTTTTATTATCTCACTTTTTTTGCTTGTTGTCATAATATGTAACAATAATAAAGCATACAATAATGTGTAACAATGATAATAATAGCGTAGCCAATGATACTATGTAACAATAATAACATGTTATGATATCAACAATAATAGTAATTAAATATGATATATTACAATAATAACGAAAAAGTAACAATAATAACAATTATATACATGTAATGAAAATAACAAAATGTAACAATACATATGATTATTCAGCAGTGAAAGAAAGAAAAGCACAACAAGGATTAGTCAGATTGTCAATAAATTAAACAATTGACCAATGAGTCAACAATGAATTAATCACTCAATTAGTTCCTCAGTTTTTGTTTGTTTTGTCTGATGAAAACAAAACCGTAAAAAAGCAAAGCACCTTTTCCATAAGAAATATAGTTATGAATTAGAGTCAAAATGAACACAAGACACATTTGGAGAATAATTACAGTGTTTGTCACCTTTGTTATCGAAAAGTTTGTTTTGTACAAGAACCAGAACAAAAATATGGGCCGACATGTTAGTCAAAAAACGAATCATGACAAAACTGTGGTACTGCTGTAAAACCTTACTGTACTTATTGATTACAAGTCACAATTAATCACCTGTCCATGTTTCATAATTTGTTTACTTTGTTGTTGATGTGTTTAGTTGATAACTTTGAAATCTTCAGGTTTTCTTTTTTCAACCTGTTTAATATGTATTTTCTTCCACTCTGACATCTTTCATGCTACCTTTGAGTATACTGCTGTAAACTCTGCATATACTCATATGCAAATACTCTGTACAGTTATCATAAAATAATTAGTACATATACATCCATCATAAATTAATAAGTACATCTACCATATACATTAATGAATAGGTCTATCATAAATTTGTAAGTTTATCCATCATAAAAGTCACACATCCTGTCATAAATTAATAAATACATATATCATATATTAAGTACATCTATCATAAATTAATAAATACATTATCATAAAAGTAAAAAATACATCTATTATGCATCAATAAATAAATTTATCGTATATATCAATAAGTGCATCCATCATAAATAATCAAGCCCATTTATCATAAAAGTAATACGCTCATCTATTAAAAACTGATAAGTACATATCACAGAAGTAATAAATACATCTATCATAAATCTATCATCCTAACCATCAATCAATCTTTTGACCTTTTTGCACTCTCTCATATTAGCTCCCTAATAAAACACACAGTATTCCATATTTAATATTTCATATCTTCCTTGTCCAGCTTCTCGTGTTGAAATATTTGTGGATACAAAGCTTTTATTTCATGTTAAAACGCTTCAGTCCAACATAAAATATTATCAAATATGATTATCAATTTCCCGCGACCCCAAAAGGGACAAGCGGTAGAAAATGGATGGATGGATGGATTATCAATTTATAAATCGTTTATGTTGTAACAACAACATCATTATAAAATATGATTACTCATGTAACGCATGATTAATAAAAATGAATTAATATTTTAAAATGGTATCGCTTTATTATAACAAATGTTATTTTGCAACAGTGAAATTAAATGATGATAATAATATAATGGGTTATACTTGTATAGCGCTTTTCTACCTTCAAGGTACTCAAAGCACTTTGACAGTATTTCCACATTCACCCATTCACACACACATTCACACACTGATGGCGGGAGCTGCCATGCAAGGCGCTAACCAGCAGCCATCAGGAGCAAGGGTGAAGTGTCTTGCCCAAGGACACAACGGACGTGACTAGGATGGTAGAAGGTGGGGATTGAACCCCAGTAACCAGCAACCCTCCGATTGCTGGCACGGCCACTCTACCAACTTCGCCACGCCGTCACTGATTCATCAAATAATGATATATGAATGATGATATAAATGATATATAAAATTATATTATTGATTTATTCATTGATAATATGATACGATATCAAATGCCATCCATCCATCCATCTTCTTCCGCTTATCCGAGGTCGGGTCGCGGGAGCAGCAGCCAAAGCAGGGAAGCCCAGACTTCCCTCTACCCAGCCACTTCGTCCAGCTCTTCAAATGATATCAATGATATGCTAAATGATGATGATATCATAAATAATGATGTGTTCTTAAAAAAGAGAACTTTGAAGTAATGTGGGATTTTTTTACACGTCAGATGGGAGATGGTCGTGCTGGGGGTCATGACCTCTAAATCCTCCATCAAACATTCACAGCACAGAGCAGCACAGAGAAAAACAAAACATAAAATAATAATAATGATAATCACGTACATTATGTAGATGACCATTTTGATTCACTTTATCCAGTTTAAAACAATTAAATGCTCACTACATAGTTTTTCATCTGGAACATAAAATTCTTAAATAAATTCAAAAATAATATACTAAACAACATTACCAAGCATAGTCAGAATTATTGAATTATGATAACCAATGCCTTCTGTAGAGATTCCACAGCCCCATAAGTACATCTGTTATTCACATATACAATATTATTTGCTGTACTATCATTATTATGATTGGGTAACAATGCTACTGTAGCACTTTACTACATTTTCTCCTTATAGTTGCTGATCAATTTCTTTAATTTTATGGCTTGGTGCTGTCACGCCAAATTTCATCCCCCTACAACCCCCCCCCCCCCATTTACTTCCGGGGCTGCGTCCAATAAAGTCACAAAGTTGCCGGGGGTCCTTAACCGGCACGCGACTGTCCTGTTTCGCGCCTGTACAAAAAAAAACAATAATCGATTTCTTCAGATTCCAGCAGCTGTCAAAGACGAAGTATCCTTCCAGCGACGGGCAGTCAAAGCCGAAGTGCTATCAATGACGTAATGCTGTCAATGACGTAAGAGGAAACATGACCACGGAAGTTTTTGTAGGGGGGAAAGAAATTTGGCGTGACAATGCCTTCTTTGGTATGTTGAAACTGTGTGTGTTTTTACATCATTTTAAATAGCAAAATATGAGCATTAAAATTTGTAATATGTACTGTACGTGATTGCATGGATACAATGCTAAATAAAAAATATCTTAAAAAATGTGGATCATCATGTATGCATCAAATAAGATAATGCTAGTATACTGTAATAATATGTATTAGTAGATGTTCTTATTAAACTGTTATTTCAAAGAACAAGAAAATATTTTTTTAACTTTTTGTAGTCATAACATTATCATAAATATTTACATTAATAAAATCATATTGAAATATATTCACACAACACTTTTTATACTCTAACTTTTTAACCACATTGAAAAAAACAATAAATATACAAAATAATACTTTACATATAGTTTATGATATATGATGTATAGGATGTTGTACAAGCATATTTAACATTAAGAGTGAGCAAGCAAAATTATACAAAATCAATAAAAAGGCAACCATTTGCATAACGTTTCATGCACTGTTGAAAATGTTTAATATTAAAGTATTCAAAGTAACAAAAACTGTCAAATATGTCATATAAAATGAAAAACATTTAATAATAAAATGTTGTAATATTTTTTTTTAAATCTAATAATTTCATATAAAATGAAAAATAGGAAATCTGTAAAGTTATAAAAATATCACATTTCATTTTCAGATTTCATGTTCACATTTATATAATAAAACATGTTTAATGTTTTGTTGGAAAAAAAAAGTGCCTTTACTTCCGGTTTCCTCACGTGTCGTTGTTGTTGTTGTTGTTAACACACACAGAAAGAATGTCGATAAACATCAGAAATGTCCAACACCTAACCAGGCCGGTGCTGTGGTGTTTCAGCAGGTCCAGCTGGTCCAAGTCTGAGCCATGCGGGTCTGCTCCGGGTTCGGCACCTGTGTGTATGTCCACACAGGAAGACCTAAGCACAGCTGGTTCTGACCTCTGACCTGTTCACATAGCTTTCCGTCCCGCAGCAGAACCGGAATGACGCACCTGCGCGCCTGCAGCAGCCGCAGCGCCTGCAAGCTGCGTTCGGCCCGGGCTCTCTTCGTCTTGTAGCGGTGGTTCTGGAACCAGATCTTCACCTGGTTTGGGGTCAGCTGGATCAGGCCGGCCAGGTGCTCCCTCTCAAGCGCAGACAGGTATCTCTGCTGCTGGAAGCGCCGCTCCAGTTCGGACGTTTGCGCTTTGGAGAAGAGGACGCGTCGCTTTTTGCCGCCTGCACGCCGCTCAACCTCGCCGCTCGCCGCTTCCTGCCGTGCGTCCACGGACACGTCCTGACACGGGTGGACTGCACGGAACAAGAAGTTTGATTACTTTCACGTTCCACGGAAAGGTTCCAAATGTTCTGATGATTTAATCCACACCGAACGACTCAATCAATTAACGTCAAATGAAGCGTGTACGTGACAATCTATTAAAAAGTTGATCAGGTCTCACCTGACAGCTGCAGCTGGCGGCGTAGTTCGCAGTTCTGTCCAAAAGGAGCCTTGACGGAACTCTCATGGGTGTCGGCCTCCTCCTGGTCATCGGAACCAGAACCACCAGGTAAGTCCAGAATGTTCTTCATGGAGAAACTCATTCTTGTGCTGCCTCTGGAAGACATGCTGAGTTCTGCTTCTGGTCCATCAGTGGTGCTGATCACAATGACCATGGCGGGCATGAGAGGCGCGTGGCTTTTAAAAGGGCGGCGGGAGGAAGATGAGGATGAGGACGAGGACGGTCAATTTGTCACCCATCAATTTCCGCTTCACGTTTGACCATATATGGATGTCCACTAAAAGAAACACATGTAACCGTTTTATGACGTCGGCACCGATTTTCAATGGAAAATAAATTAAAACGAAATGTTTTTATTTATCATTCATTGTTATTTTTTGATTATGTATATATTATTATTAATATTAATACAAATAAATTAGCTGCTGAGTATATTACTGATTTAAATACATTACAGCTCCTTACACTCATCTTTGTGATGTGTGCGTGAATGTGTGCATGAGTGTTTGTGTGCATGTAGACTATTTAAAAGTATTCATGGTTGATAAATAAATGGTTTAATGTACCAGTATGGAAAAACAAGTTGCCTCTATATTGAAGCTATTATCTTAGACTTAGACTTCCTTTTTATTGTCATTCAATTTTGAACTTTACAGTACAAATAAGAACGAAATTTCGTTGCATTAGCTCATGGTAGTGCAGGATAAAAAAGCAATAAGGTGCAGATATAAATAAATAGATTACTGTACAGATAAATATATTGCACTTTTTCATATGCATCCACGTTTATGGATGTATGTTATATTGTCTTTTTATTCCAGCGAGTTAATCCATTTTGGGGGGAATTGAGGGGATAATTATGATGCGTTCAAGAGTCTTACCGCCTGAGGGAAGAAGCTGTTACAGAACCTGGAGGTTCTGCTTCGGAGGCTGCGGAACCTCTTTGTTGGGTTTCTTCCTTCTTCATTCATCTTCAATGAATACTCCAGTTGTATATATATGAAAGATGATGGTTTATTTTAAGAATGGTTCAGTACAATGCCTCACAGCACCGGGAAACAAAACATCGGTAACTGTGGGAAAAAGAACACAACTCCATCGAACTTTTCTGTGTGTGTGACGTCATTTCCTGGTGCGCAGTGAACCGGAAGAGATCACCTGACGATAGCGCGGATGAACCGGCACTACCGTATATAACCTATTGGAGGCAACAACAACAACAACAACAACAACGGCAAGCCTCTCTTCTCATGATACACAGAAACAGCATTAATAACAATGAGATCACATTTACTCAACACTCTTCCTAGAGTCCAGCAGTGAAAACAGTCCTTGGTGGGGGTGGGAGGAGTCTTTGCAGATTTTCTGAGCCCTGGTCAGGCAGCGGCTTTTTGCGATCTCCTGGATAGGAGGAAGAGGAGGCCTGATAATCTTTTCCGTCGTCCTCACCACTCTGGAGAGACTTCCAGTCGGAGGCATTGAAGGCTCCAGTCCAGACAGAGATGCTGTTGGTCAGTAGGCTCTCTATAGTGCCTCTGTAGAATGTGGTGAGAATGGGGGGAGGGAGCTGTGCTCTTTCTGATGTATGACACCGAAAGACTCACAAAGTTTGCGAGTAAATACAGATATGCTCAAAATAGTACAATCTCACGGAGATTGACGAGCCATTTTGAGAGAAAGAGCAAGCCAGTCGCGTGACGTAGATGTCACAGTGCTGTGTAACACAGTTGAGAGGAACCCAAGGATGCAGAAGTACGGTGAGTAAAACAATTATTTTACTTAGGTAATGTACTCACAAAAGCACTCCTCACAGGAGGTAACAAAAGGCGACGGCATTGTGGAAAAACAAAAACAAAAACTACTATGTACAAAACTAAACTTGGGTCGCAGTTGAAAGACGTGCTAACTACAAAAACAACACCCAGCTGGATGGCACTGGGAATGGCCACGATAGCAAGTAGCAAAAATACTAGAAGCATGGAAGTCGTCAGGCGTCGGGAGCCGAGGAGTGGAACCGCTGAGTGCCATCCAGCTCCCAAGGTGCTGTTTAAGTAGAGCCACGTATATTTGAAGCAGCTGTGCACATCTCACACCTCCGCCCAAAAGGGAAACACAGGAACCCAGAAACTTATATTGTTGATCCTGAATAGGAGGATGAGCTATAAGTTTTAGAAGCTCTGCTAAACAGATCTAGCTTGAATAAAACACTAAGCAGCATGTAACAGTATTGCGAAGTGCTAAACAAGAAATACAAACTACAAACATAATATAAACATGGCAGTTTCAATAAGGTCTTTGTAAGCACTTTGCCTGCCTGGGCCCTAAAAAACATAGTTTACTGTACAATGTCTGCTCTTACTTCAATGATGACTGATAGGATGTCCAAATCTTCCTGTTTAGATGAAGAATTAATCAGTTTGCACACAAGGGGTTAACAAAGTCTCCCTGCGGACACTGTCTTTGGTTGTGTGTGTTTGTCTCCATCTCTGGAATTGAATATCACAGATGAAAAACTAGAGATTTATGGCTAAATCTTCCTAGTACCAAAATGAGAGGCATGATTTATATTTATTTATATCCACATCATTGCAGGGCCAACACAGATAGACAGACACCATTCACATTCACACCTTTTAATTTCATTGTGGTCAGTGGCCTTTTGGTTCAAGTGTCCCCCCTGAGACTGGAAGGTTGTGAGTTCAAACCCTGCCTGAGTCATACCAAGGACTATAAAAATGGGACCCGTTGCCTCCCTGCTTGGCACTCAGCATCAAGGGTTGGAATTGGGGGTTAAATCACTCCAGAGCGCAGCCACCACTGCTGCTCAGTGCTCCCCTCACCTCCCAGGGGGTGAACATGGGGATGGGTCAAATGCAGAGGATAATTTCACCAAACCTAGTGTGTGACTATTGTTGGGACTTTAACATTTGTCATAATGAGCAATGTTTCTCGTATTAAATACATTATTTTATTTAGGTCTAAAAAAATAACTAAAAATAAACATACGTTCTTTACAAGAATGACAACAAATGCAAAAAGATTCCAGATGTCCCCTGGAAAAAACTAAAAAAAAAACCCAGACTTCAAGGCAGTTCACGAGTCAAGGGAGGGAGGAGGGAGGAATTGGCGGAGGGTCGCCAGGCCACGTGTCCCCAAATCCAACGGGGACGAGTCAGGTGGCGGCGGCGAATGGAATGCCGCTGCCGCAGGCGAGGGGGGCGACCACGGAAAGGCCACATTTGTGGCCGCCAAGAAGGTGGGCGTGATTGGCGCCAGAAGTTCAGCAGCCGGAGAGTTCCATGACAAAGTCTTGGCTGTTTGCGCCACTGGCGTCCCTTCACTGACCTCTGAGCGAGCTGCTTGCACAGTCTGACCACTCGAGGTCGCTGAGACAACGATGAGGTCGAGGAAGGTGGTGGCTCCCTGAGAAGACGCACAGAAGACTTGGTGAGAGCAGACGTCGCCGTGGCAGCAGGAGGCGTCGACGTGGCAGCAGGAGGAGTCGACGTCGTCGCCGTGGCAGCGGGAGTCGCTGTCGTCGCCGTGGCAGCGGGAGTCGCTGTCGTCGCCGTGGCTGCAGGAGTCGCTGTCGTCGCCGTGGCTGCAGGTGCTGGTGCGTGAACCAGTCTGGGGTCAGGTGCTGGTGCGTGAACCAGTCTGGGGTCAGGTGCTGGTGCGTGAACCAGTCTGGGGTCAGGTGCTGGTGCGTGAACCAGAGGCGGAGCAGGCGGCTCGTCTGTCGGCGTGGGCGGAGCAGGCGGCTCGTCTGTCGGCGTGGGCGGAGCCAGAGGCGGAGCAGGCAACGGAATACTTGTGGGTGGAGGATGTCTCAGCTGGACTGCTGGGTCGGCCGTATTAGTGATGGGATCGGCAGTTCTTTTGACTGTACTGAATCACTAGAATCAGTTCCTTGAATTGATTCGTTCAAAAAATTCGTTCACCGAATCACACCCCCCCCCCAAAAAAAAAAAATTGGGGGGGGGGGGCGTGCGTAGTACAGACAGTACAGTGCAGACATTCGCGCACTGCGTAGGGACTCGCGTTAATCTAACAACAACAACAGTTGCAGTAGAAGAGATAATAATAATAATAATAATAATAATAATAATAATATGAATCAGAATTGATCCCCAAGGAGAAATGTATTTTTGTTACAATAACTGTGTAAATAATAGCCTATGTATGTGTACATACATTAGTTATTATTTTTATTTAAAATCTTCTCAAAACAGCCTGCTTACACTTTACCCCCGCCCCTTCTTTCTGTCTCCTCTACTAGTCTACTCTCATTTTGTTTTCATGTGGCTTGTTTTCATGGGATCGGCAGTTCTTTTGACTGTACGAATCACTAGAATCAGTGACTGACAATGCCACACTGTGGCTGCAGTTCAGTACGTGTACCGAATCTCTTCTGCAGTTCTTTTGACAGTATGAATCACTAGAATCAGTGACTGACAACGCCACACGGTGGCCAGTTCAGTACGTGTACCGAATCTCTTCTGCAATTCTTTTGACAGTACGAATCACTAGAATCAGTGACTGACAACGCCACACGGTGGCCAGTTCAGTATGTGTACCGAATATCTTCTGCAGTTCTTTTGACAGTACGAATCACTAGAATCAGTGACTGACAACGCCACACGGTGGCCAGTTCAGTACGTGTACCGAATCTCTTCTGCAGTTCTTTTGACAGTACGAATCACTAGAATCAGTGACTGACAACGCCACACGGTCAGTTCAGTACGTGTACCGAATCTCTTCTGCAGTTCTTTTGACAGTACGAATCACTAGAATCAGTGACTGACAACGCCACACTGTGGCCGCAGTTCAGTACGTGTACCGAATCACTTCTGCAGCAGCAGTACAGTTTAGTTGCAAATCAGCATTATTATAATGATGATGATAGCTACTAAACAACAACAACAACAAGAGTTGCAGTAGAATGGATAATAATAATAATAATAATAATAATAATATGAATCAGAATTGATCCCCAAGGAGAAATTTATTTTTGTTACAATAACTGTGTAAATAATAGCCTATGTATGTGTACATACATTAGTTATTATTTTTATTTTAAATCTTCTCAAAACAGCCTGCCCTACACGTTACCCTCCGCCCCTCCCCCTCGCGTCGCTGCTGCTCAGCCTGCACGGATTTTCTTTAACTTTATGTGTTGAGATAATGGGGACATGTGTTTGTTTTCATGTGGCTTGAGTCAACATTAGCCGTTAGCTTGGAGAATGAATGGAGAACGGATGCCAATGGCATGAAACATATCCCCGCGACGGGGGGAGAATCACTCGCGGCATTGGGGCAAGCAGAGCAGAGAGCGAGAGCGTTGACGTTCACTGAGTGATTCATGTCGTTAATCCGCGGTGAACGAATCGTTCGCTCAGTCCCTCCCCCCGCCCTCTCATTGGCTGCGTCGTTCACCGACGTCGAGGGTTCAGCGAGTCACAGAATGCGCCAGTTCCACTCATACCGGCATGGTCGCGGCGGAGCTCAACTGAACTGAGAAAGGAACGAATCAGTTCATGAAGTGATTCGGTTCAGTACGTTCACTCAAAAGATTCGTTCTTTTGAACGAATCGTTCGCGAACGACACAACACTAGGCCGTATGGGAAGTCATCACCAGCAGCGCGGTGAGTATACTTCCCAGCTGTCTCTCCAAAGCATCAAGGCGGGCGTCTTGGCGTTCCGCCATAGCGTTGACGCAAGCCCCAAGAACGCCAAACTGTTCCTCCTGTTGTCCAAGTTGTTCTTCCTGTTGGAGCAATGCCTTTCTTACTGGGTCGATCACTGCGGGGTTTTGTCTGCTTTGCAGCGCTAGAGCAGGAGGTGGAGCCGAAGCAGACAGCGCCCCCGCTGGAGGAGAGGCAGGCAGCAACCTCAGTGGAATGAGGTCTGCTTGCCCCGCTGACACGCTACCAGCACTGCCCCCCCCCCCTCAGGAAGCAGATTCCAGATGCTAGATGGAGCTGGCGGGGGGAGCGCTTGTGCAGGTTCGGCGGGAGCAGAGGGCATGGGCGGGTGGGCTCTATGAAGCCTGGGAGCTTGAGCCATAGGGAGTGGGGCCAAAATAACTGGGGGCGGAGCTAGAAAGTCAGGTGACTGGGACTGACTAGATTTAGTCTTTAAAAAAATGTCCTGAGAATGCTTAATTGCATAATTAAAGTCACTTGTAAACGGCTGACAGAAAGAATTGACAGAATGTATAAAAATGTCTTTGTCTATGACGTCATCACAAATGGACGGGGCAACGTCATCAGGGGGCGTGTCATCAGGGGGCACCGACGGAATGACGTCATAGCTGAAGTCCCAGTGATTGACAGGCCAGTCATAGCAATCTTCGGTAAAGTAGTTGATGAAATTACCAGACACTTGAGGGGAATCCTGGGCTGCCTGCTGATGGCTGTGTTCCGGAGGGAAGAATTGCGGGATTTGCGCATCTCCTTCGCGAGCCGAAGCCTTCTTGTGAGACTTCCGCCTTCGCTGACGCGTGCGAGCTGGCTGAGAACGGACCTCCCTGGGCCAGATGAAGTGAAGTGAAGTGAATTATATTTATATAGCGCTTTTCTCTAGTGACTCAAAGCGCTTTACATAGTGAAACCCAATATCTAAGTTACATTTAAACCAGTGTGGGTGGCACTGGGAGCAGGTGGGTAAAGTGTCTTGCCCAAGGACACAACGGCAGTGACTAGGATGGCGGAAGCGGGAATCGAACCTGGAACCCTCAAGTTGCTGGCACGGCCACTCTACCAACCGAGCTATGCCGCCCCAGATGGAGTCGATTGGGACCAGAACACCTCCAGGTCCCCAAATCATCTCCTCATCTGGAGAACAGCGGAGCGTCTCTGCCTCCATCGCTCGGAGGACCATCCACGCACCTTCGTCCATCTCCGATATGCCCGGAGCGAGAGAACTTTTTGCTGGCTTCGTACTGTGGCGACCTGGGCGCATAGTGATGCGAATTGGTTCTCTCAGGGATGCAGATCGGGCTTCGGACACAGCTTGTAGGTAATCGAACCTGGAACCCTCAAGTTGCTGGCACGGCCACTCTACCAACCGAGCTATGCCGCCCCAGATGGAGTCGATTGGGACCAGAACACCTCCAGGTCCCCAAATCATCTCCTCATCTGGAGAACAGCGGAGCGTCTCTGCCTCCATCGCTCGGAGGACCATCCACGCACCTTCGTCCATCTCCGATATGCCCGGAGCGAGAGAACTTTTTGCTGGCTTCGTACTGTGGCGACCTGGGCGCATAGTGATGCGAATTGGTTCTCTCAGGGATGCAGATCGGGCTTCGGACACAGCTTGTAGGTACAAAATGATTTATTTAAGAAATAACTAATACTGGAACAAACAAAAACGTGCTCACACGGTAGAAACAAAAGGAGCTAGCGTGGGAGCTAGAAGGTAAACACTGAACATACAGAGCCTTTAGCGTGGGAGCTAGAAGGTTACCAGAGCAGGAACAAAAGTCGTCATCTGTTGTAAGGAAACAAACTACGAAGCCAGACCGACTGGCTGGGGAGGCAGGCTTTAAATAATAATGTCCGTGATGACCAACAGGTGCGTGTCAGGAACCTCTGCAGCAGCTGAAAATAATAAGTTGCTATGGTAACAAACACAGAGGTGAATAAACCGGAACTAGAATGAGCCCAAGACTAAGAGAAAAACATAAGTGACCCGAAAACCCAAACAGAACACGATCCGCCCCAGGTAACACCTAATGTTAACGTAACGTTCCCTTATGGTTCTCTTTTGGTTATGCAAGATGAGAACGTTCTAAGAACGTTCTAAGAACGTTCTTAGAACAAATCAAAAAATAAAGTTTTTGATATGTTCTAAGACCGTTCTAAGAACGGTCTTAGAACATATTAAAAAATATGTTTTTTTTTTTTTTATATGTTCTAAGAACGTTCTTAGAACGTTCTTAGAACGTTCTCATGTATATACCAAATATAATTTGCCTGCAATGGAAACAGCAACTGTTAGGCTTTTGTAAGTGTTTTTTTCGCAAATGTACTTTTTATACAGTATGTTGTAACGTTTCTCTAACTTTCTGCGAAAGTGTTGTGTTTTGTGAACAATCTGACGCCGGCTGAGTCAAGGCTGCACGCACAGTAGGTGGCGGTAATGCACACACAAGGTTGCTTGCCAACCGCCATGAAAATCAGAAGAAGAAGAAGAAGGAGAAGAATACTGCACGCATGCACAATTGAAGCTGCTCCGTCAGACAAAGAAGGACGAAGGCTAACTACTTCCAGAATCCCGATTTTAAAGCAATTTGGTGCGCCATCCATTTATCACAAGTAAGTATAGAAAGAGTGAAATACGAAGCACGTTTTTGTATAACAATTTCCAACCTACATGATTAATTTCAGACCATTTTACGGTTTTAGCGTTGTGTATAAATGCGCGCCGGCGCTAACTAGCACACATTTCTCGTGCAGGTTGGCTGTTATAAAGTTTCCAAACTGACCAAAGACCAATGAATGACTTCTGAAGAAGGGTGGATTTATTTGTAATTTAGTTAAACAATAATTTGCCCCGTCAGTGATATGGTTTGAATGCTGCCTGAACGTTCCGAATTTGGCAGACACGGTGAGGACAATGCTGAGGAAAATTGCCACAAACAAAGTCCTGGAGCAGCTTGGCCTCCGTGGAAAGTCAGGAAAAGTGGCGTTTGAGGACTTGCCCCTTTACAGAATAATAAATAGTAAGTGTTAATAATAGGTTTGCATCTTTGAACATATGTTGCATGTATATGCTCACAAGGTCGATCTAGCTGTTATTATTACAGTATTTATTCTAAAGGGAATTCTAAATTGTGCTGGTGATTGCAGAGGCATGCAGGGGTGTTTACAAGCAGATGACCACAGCTGAAGTGGATTGTGAGCTTGGAGAGGTCCTGAAACTGGCCACTTTTCGAAAGGGAGGTTCAAAATTTGAGGTACGGAGAAGATAAGATATCCCAATTTTGAATTCCCATTTTATTGAAGTTCCACTGCATGTCTTTTGAATTTGCAATTATAACTACTTGCAGGAGAAGAGGAGGAATTAAGAGGGAGGACAGAAAAAGAAACAAGCAAAAGAACAGAGTGAAATGAGAGGTAAATGATAAAGTAATTATGCCAATGTTTTAATGTTATAGTTCCGTGTGTGCGATAATAGGGCAACCCATTTTCCTTGGTTTTTTTTTTATAGAATAAACACAATATGAAGAAGTTTCAACAGAGGGCTTATAAGCGTAGATGGGCTGCCACAACTAGGCATTTGAAGAAGCAATGCCGACAGTCAACTTTAGAATTAGAGAGTGATGATAGCGAGCAAGAGAATGACACGACATCAACTCCAAAAACAGTGACAAAGTACATGGATGCTGTGTGCAGACTAAGAATAACTGACTAACTGTATCAGGATTCATAAATAATTCTTTGATGCAGTATTGAAATGGTAATATTATCTGATTGTTTTCCAGATGGCTCCTTCTTTTGTGGTCGTTGAGTTCCTTGGTGAACATTCAGTCGCTGTTGTCCCAACCAAATGGACAGAAGATGATGGAAAGGTTATTACTTTTTCTGAAAAGTACTGTGCATAGGCATAATATTGTAGCTTATTATTATTATTATGTCATTCATCATGATTATTTTATCTTCAGAATACCTTCTGCTATTGGCCAAGGCCAAATCCTACCCACTCCAGAATCCGGAAAGCTGAGATTCCTGACAAACAATTCTGGGAGAGGCTGCCAATTCGGGTTTTCAGGAAAACATTGACTGGTAAGGGAATATTGTCTAAGTCATATCATGTATATTTTAAACAACATAAGTTAAATTCATCTTGAGTCATCGGCATACTTTGAAATTTTCCAGAAGACTTTGACAAGGCCCTTCAATACGAAAAACAAGCTAAAATGTTTTCGAGCCCAGAAGAAGTGTAACCAAACGGAGCCACATCACCCCTGAACGCTATAGAAACGATGAGGAAGATGTGTTTGATGCTGACGGTATAGTCACTTTTCAAAGACTGTTTACTTACAATACTCAAATACTACTCAGTGGTGCATACATTTTTTTGTCTTCGTTGGTTTAGATGAAGAGGAAATTCGGCCAAAAAAAAAGTGCAGAAAAGAGAAAACACAGATCTTCGTCCAGGCACCCCCACTGCCAGAGCTCCCAACCTTTAACTTTCCAATCTCCAGCCAATACCAGACCACTCCAAGGCATCCAGGCAGACCTCACAGCCAATACCAGACCACTCCAAGGCATCCAGGCCGACCTCACAGCCCAGCGAGAAGCAGCACTTCCAGGCTCAGTCCAGACAGGAATGCATCCAGCTCAAGCCAGTACCAGACCGCTCAAGCCAGTACCAGACCACTCCAACCAGTACGAGTCAGTACCAGACCGCTCCAAGAAGCAGCAGGAATGCCCTTGACAGTGAACGTTAGTTGGCTATTTAACTGTTGATAGGTGGTGTTAAACAGACTGTTACAACGGGCAGTAATACGAACTACCTCTTTGACTTTTGTTGTCTTTGCAGTTTTCCAGTTGAACATGAAAGTTCAAAATATACTTGAGAACCAGGGAGAAATTATGCGCATGCTGAGAGGGCTGGCAGCACAGTCTGTGGGGCCATAATCTGTGGATGTTCAAGATCTCATTGATCAGCCTTTCGAGACTCTTGAGCAGCTGAAGGCCTTCTGTGAACGGCTCGACACTGATCTTCTGCTCAGAAAGCAGCTGGTAATTAGTTTTAATTCCCCACTGCAAAAATATCTTGCTCAGTTATCAAAAAACAATTTCTAATCAAGTACAATATTGTTGTTTATTTATTTGTATAGGTGAAAGCTCTTACTGCTCTTGGTGGGCAGAATTTGGCAGACACGGTGAGGACAATGCTGAGGAAAATTGCCACAAACAAAGTCCTGGAGCAGCTTGGCCTCCGTGGAAAGTCAGGAAAAGTGGCGTTTGAGGACTTGCCCCTTTACAGAATAATAAATAGTAAGTGTTAATCATAGGTTTGCATCTTTTGAGCATATGTTGCATGTATGCTCACAAGGTCGATCTAGCTGTTATATTACAGTATTTATTCTAAAGGGAATTCTAAATTGTGCTGGTGATTGCAGAGGCATGCAGGGGTGTTTACAAGCAGACAACCACAGCTGAAGTGGATTGTGAGCTTGGAGAGGTCCTGAAACTGGCCACTTTTCGAAAGGGAGGTTCAAAATTTGAGGTACGGAGAAGAGAAGATATCCCAATTTTGAATTCCATTTTATTGAAGTTCCACTGCTTGTCTTTTGAATTTGCAATTATAACTACTTGCAGGAGAAAAGGAGGAATTAAGAGGGAGGACAAAAAAGGAAAAAGAAACAAGCAAAAGAACAGAGTGAGATGAGAGGTAAATGATAAAGTAATTATGCCAATGTTTTAATTCAATCCAATTAATCTACATTCAAGTGCTGTCTTTGTTGTATTTGTGATAATTATTTACTTCCAGGATTTGGGTTTCCCTGCTTGGGCTGCTGCCCCCGCGACCCGACCTCGGATAAGCGGAAGAAGATGGATGGATGGATTTACTTCTAGGAACAGAACCAAGAAGGGGCAGGATACACTGACGCGCACGACCAAGACCACTGCATTCCATTCCATTTATAAATGATAAATGGGTTATATGTCAAAGCGCTTTGAGTACCTTGAAGGTAGAAAAGCGCTATACAAGTATATACTTGTATAGCGCTTTTCTACCTTCAAGGTACTCAAAGCGCAATTGACAGTATTTCCACATTCACACACTGATGGAGGGAGCTGCCATGCAAGGCGCTACCAGCAGCCATCAGGAGCAAGGGTGAAGTGTCTTGCCCAAGGACACAACAGACGTGCCTAGGATGGAAGAAGGTGGGGATTGAACCCCAGTAACCAGCAACCCTCCGATTGCTGGCACGGCCACTCTACCAACTTCGCCACGCCGTCCCCATTTTTGTATTATATAGATAGATAGATAGTACTTTATTGATTCCTTCGGGAGAGTTCCCTCAGGAAAATTTAAATTCCAGCAGCAGTGTACAAAATTGTAAAAAGTAAATAATGGGGGTATAAATGGAGACAAAATAGAAAAATTACAATAGAATAAAAATGAAAAGCAATGATGAGAATAAAAATATAACAGTAAAATAAGAATATAACAATAGAAACTAGGCAGTAGTGACCATGTTATGAAAAAGTATTTAACTGTTATTGTTGTATCACTAATAAAGAATTATTTCTGTTGAAATCACTATCACAAATAAATAATTATTTCTGTTGAAATTTCTGTTTGAGTGTTATTCCTGACAATATAGCATAAAAACAGATGTAAATAGCATGTTCCTAAACAGTTCCCTAAACGTTCTAGCCAAACGTTCTTGGCTAACGTTCTGCTAACCAAGCAAGAACTCCACAACCAAACGTTCTTTGAACGTTATAAACGAACGTTCCCAGAACAATGCCACAACGTTCACATAACGTTCCCTTGTTACCTGGGCACAGCGGATCACAACAATACAATGTATAACATACTTTCATTGTCATTTAATCTCCCGTGTATTAAATGTCATGAATTAGGATGACTCAGAGTTGTGTATAAAGAGTGTGTGGCCCACTAAACAACATGCGTCATGTTTGCTACCAGTAGCATGCATAGCAGTCGTTCTGTTTTCCTGACAAAATAGGTCTAAATATAGTTTTTAACATACTCCATATAGCACACTGATTACAAACAATACATTAGAGGCAGCCACCACAGTTGACATACATGACAGAAAAGTCGTAATTTCTCCGTAATTGTTGGTTCACAATGAATGAAGATTTTGTAAAAAATTTATTTTTGGTCATTGTGAATTTTCTGACGTATATTCATTCTGTCGCTAGATTAGAAACAGCCGCAAAATTCCTCCAAAATTATTATTTTCCTGACAAAAAAAATGCATGTTTTATTGTAAGTTTATGACCTGGAGTATATTCAGAACTAAATTTAGACTTATCATTTTGGTTTATTTCGTCAGGGCAACTAACGTCAAAACATGCATGCTTCCGGGCACAGCTGCCCACGTCCTAGGTAGCAAACATGGCGCCTCTGGTTTAGTTGTCCATACTCTCTTTATACACGACTCTGGAATGGCCGGGGCAAGACTGTCATCTGCTGGTCAAAAGCTAAACTGTAGCTCAGCTTCTTACCTATGGAACGTCAACAAGTCTAAAATGTTGTCCTTTTCAAACCACAAAGTGCACTTTTTGAAAGCCATTGTCTAACTGATTGTATTTTTGAGTTACTAATATTGCCAGAAGTGGATTAAGTTAAGGCGTTACACTTCCCAGCCGGAAGTTACCATGAATTGATTAACGTGGAGTGTGACAGTGTTTTGCAGTCCCTGCCAGACACTGATGACACCTGCTGCCTGGAAGTCGACCCGACCAGCATCCGCCGTCTCTTTAGTAGAGTACGTACGGGCAAGGCCGCAGGCCCTGACGGCCTCCCAGCTTTTTTGCTCAAAAGCTGTGCAGAGGAACTAACTACAGCAGGGGTCACCAACCTTTTTGAAAGCAAGAGCTACTTCTTGGGTAGTGATTAATGCGAAGGGCTACCAGTTTGACACACACTTAAATAAATTGCCAGAAATAGCCAATTTGCTCAATTTACCTTTAACTCTATGTTATTATTAATAATTAATGATATTTACACTTAATTGAACTGTTTAAAAGAGGAGAAAACACGAAAAAAATGACAATTAAATTTTGAAACATAGTTTATCTTCAAATTCGACTCTTTAAAATTCAAAATTCAACCGAAAAAAAAGAAGAGTAAAACTAGCTAATGCGAATCTTTTTGAAAAAATTAAAAAAATAATTTATGGAACATCATTAGTGATTTTTCCTGATTAAGATTAATTTTAGAATTTTGATGACATGTTTTAAATAGGTTAAAATGTGTTAAAATATATAACAAATTGGACGAAGCTATATTTCTAAAAAAGACTAATTATTATTTCTTCTAGATTTTCCAGAACAAAAATTTTAAAAGAAATTCAAAAGACTTTGAAATAAGATTTAAATTTGATTCTACAGATTTTCTAGATTTGCCAGAATAATTTATTTGAATTTTAGTCATAATAAGTTCGAAAAAAATATTTCACAAATATTCTTTGTCGAAAAAACAGAAGCTAAAATGAAGAATTAAATTAAAATGTATTTATTATTCTTTATAATAATAATAAAAAAAATACTTGAACATTGATTTAAATTGTCAGGAAAGAAGAGGAAGGAATTTAAAAGGTAAAAAGGTATATGTGTTTAAAAATCCTAAAATCATTTTTAAGGTTGTATTTTTTCTCTAAAATTGTCTTTCTGGAAGTTATAAGAAGCAAAGTAAAAAAATGAATGAATTTATTTAAACAAGTGAAGACCAAGTCTTTAAAATATTTTCTTGGATTTTCAAATTCTATTTGAGTTTTGTCTCTCTTAGAATTAAAAATGTCGAGCAAAGCGAGACCAGCTTGCTGGTAAATAAATACAATTTAAAAAATAGAGGCAGCTCACTGGTAAGTGCTGCTATTTGAGCTATTTTTAGAACAGGCCAGCGGGCTACTCATCTGGTCCTTACGGGCTACCTGGTGCCCGCGGGCCCCGCGTTGGTGACCCCTGAACTACAGCATGGTGTCCAATATTCCAACAGTCACTTAACACTCACACTGTTCCAGCTCTGTGGAAGAAGTCAATTATAACTCCAGTGCCTAAAAAGCCCGGTGTCACAGTAAACAACGACTTTCGTCCCGTAGCTCTCACTTCGATTGTTATGAAATGTTTTGAAAAATGTGTTGTCACTGCTCATGAAGGATGTCAAGCCAAATTTAGATGTGTACCAGTTTGCGTACAAGCAGCAATGCAGTACTGATGATGCAATCCTTTGCACCTTGCACTTTATCTCCAAGCACCTTGAGAACACAAAAGCTTATGCTAGAATTGTATTTGTTGATTTCAGCTCAGCTTTTAATACAGTGCAAATTCACATACTCTTGGAGAAGCTCAAAGACATGGGTGTAAACTCCACCTTGATCAAATGGTTCCACTCTTTTTTTTAACAAACAGAACACAGCAAGTGAAGGTCAACAGAACACTGTCAGACACCAAACACTGCAACACAGGCGTCCCATAGGGTTGCGTTGTATCACCAACACTGTTTACATTGTACACCAATGATTGTAGGACTGTGCACCCTAAAAATTATATGGTGAAATTTGCGGACGATACCGTGCTCCTAAGCCTTCTACACAAGGATACGGACCCCTCTGTGTACCAAGACGAGATAGACCTATTTATTAGGTGGTGTGATACCAACAATCTTATTCTAAATGTGACCAAGACACAGGAAATGGTTTTGGATCCGAGGAAAGTGACTGATCATGAGCCAGTGGTCATCAAAAATCAGAAAATCACCCAGGTATCCTCATATAAATATTTAGGGGTTCATATTGATAATCTTCTCTGCTGGAAGACACATATTGACAAACTGTGCAATAGACTGCAACAGAGGCTATATTTTTTGCGAAGATTAAGATTGTATGGCGTAAGCAGCCACATCATGATGATTTTCTACCGAGCATCATTAGATACGGGATCACCTCATGGTTTGGCAACCTAACCGTTAAGCTAAAAAGCAAACTGGCCGGCATGCATAAAACGGCAATGAAAATCGTAGGGAGGAAAGAATATGAGCCTATAGAGCATCTATGAGCAGGCAGTTAGGAAAAAAGCTAAGAAAATTATTTCCAACTCACAACACCCACTCTTCCCTGAATATGGAACCCTGCCATCAGGGAGAAGACTCCGGGTCCCATTATGCAAATCTAACCGCCTTAAATTATCATTTGTCCCAGCCTCCATTAAGCTGACCAACAATGTGCAATAGAATTTTAATACATAGGTTAGCACTTTTTTTTTTTTTTTTTTTAGCACATAGCACTTTAGCACATAGCACTTTAGAACTAAGCACTTTAGCACACATCACTTTATCTATGAGCTCTAGTGCAATGCACACTGGTACTTTATCTTTATCTCCATACTGTAGATTTTATGCCTATATCAAAGTGCCAGATATGTCTATCAAGCTCCATGTTCTGATGTTTAAATGTTAGTTGTCTGGTTGTGGTTGTGTCTGTGCTTGTGTTTTTGTTCTGTTGTTTTTGTGTATGTTAAGAAAGCAATGATGCACTGTGCCCAAGACAAATTTCCCCGCGGGGACAATAAAGTTGATCCTTGAACCTTGAACCTTGGACCCCGACTTAAACAAGTTGAAAAACTTATTCGGGTGTTACCATTTAGTGGTCAATTGTACGGAATATGTACTGCACTGTACAATCTACTACTAAAAGCTTCAATCAATCAACTAACGACATCTAGTTTTCTTTTGTTTTCCTGCAAAAAAACTGTCATCAACAATCCAATCCAGCAGGTGGCGGCAGAGCAGCTAAAAATGTAGTAGAAGAAGTAGCATTAACTGCAGCGCGTTTCGCAGATGTTTTATCTCCAGCGACTTTCCGTAGTGGACTAACAGTTAGCTTGCTTGTTTTTAGCCGAAGGACACAAAAGGCGAAAGGTCAGCTTTTAATGAGTAGACCAACAAACAAGTTTTATCAACTAATAGTTTTAACAAGTATTTTCTGCTTTGGTTGCCGAGGTGACGTGAGATATTTTTGTTGTTTAGAATTAGAAAGACAACCATAATTCCTTTATTATGAAAACACGCCGCCGACAAGCTAACTGTTGATGTAACCACAGTGTCAACAAGTTTTATATTTATTTCAGTGTAAACTTCACTCATGTCCGTTCGCACTGTTTAAACTGTACTGTCCTGCAGCTCTATTACATTACACCATTACAGTACTACAGTAGTACTTAAATCAAGTACCGGTACTGTATTTATGTGGTTTGCAGATGTCTTCAAAACCTTTGGCACCTCTGATCAAAAAAGCGATGAAGGTTGTCATCGTTGTTGAACTTCTTGGAATCTTTGGAGCCTACAATCTTTTTCACATGATGGACACCAGACAAGGTACACACACACACACACACACACACACACACACACACACACACACACACACACACACACACACACACACACACACACACACACACACACACACACACACACACACACACACACACACAGGCCATGTCCACACGAACACGGATAGTTTCAAAAACGCCTACCCTCCACACAAGTGTAGTTTCTCTGTCTATACTGTACATAAACGCATACACTTGCTGTCATGCATATTTTGTCCAATCAAAAGCATGGAAAAGCAGCCACAGCTGACTTGGTATTACACCTCTGTCATTATGTTTATTTTGATATGTTGGACGTACAATGACATGTACTGTACATTATCTTTAAAACCAGCCTGCACTTACACAGAGCCCTGGGAACATTATATATATTTGTTTTAGTGTTTAAAGTGCGCATACTGCTGCTGCTGAAACCCAACATTCGTGGGATTCTAACATGTTTAATCAGCAACATGGTGATATATTACATGTGCAGTGAAGTGTGCATTATTTCTAAAATCAGCGCACACTAACAAGGAACCAAAGGAAGCCTCTCGAATGTTTAAGAGCCTAAAGCGTGTGGACCTGCGTGTGCCGCTGCCAAGCTCTCGTGGATTTATAACACATTTAATCATCAATATAGGTCAGTATATTTCAAACATGCATACAATACAATTACAATGTAATGCATCACATATTTCTAGTTGTTAAATTACAGTGTGTCCGAAAAGGAGTAGGAAGAAGCAGAGCTTGTTTAATCCTACCCGCTTTCATATCATAGCAGTGTTATCACATTTCTTTGTTCTCTGTTTGTAACAGAACAGCTAATACATAAATAAATAAATATACCATAAGTAAGTCAACAAACACTAAATACATAAAAAAAAAACACCGTCTCTCTTTTTTAAAAGGTATTTATGATAATTGTTCTTCTTTGCGATGAGGTGGCGACTTGTCCAGGGTCTATCCCGCCTTCTGCCCATGTGCAGCTGGGATAGGCTCCAGCAGCCCCCGCAACCCCGTAATAGACAAGCGGTAGAAAATGGATGCATGTATGTGCATTGTGAACACCTGTGGTTTGAACAGTCTCTTAAACTGAATCATATTAGTGCTTTGTTTGATTTATTTGCTTCATCCATTCCATAATTTAATTTCACATACTGAAATGCTAAAGGTCTTAAGTGTTGTACGTGCATACAAATGTTTTACATTCGATTTTCCTTTATGGTTTTATTTCTCCTTTTTTGTTGAGAAGAATTGTTGTTAATTCTTGGGTGGCAGGTTATAGTTTGCTTCGTGCATAATTTAAGTTGTTTGCAAGTGCACTTGGTCGTTGAATTTCAATATTTTTGATTCAATAAATAAAGGGTATGTATGTTCTCTCTATCCAACATTATGTATTATTCTAATTGATCTTTTTTGTAACACTGTTAGTGAATGAAGCACACATTTGTAGTTGTTTCCCCATATTTCTGCACAATAACTCAGATATGGTAACACTAGCTAGCAGTAGAGAATATGGAGTGATTATTTGTCCAGAACATATTTTTCTTTATTCATTATTGACGCGTTTCTTGTTACTTTATGTTGTATATTTTTATATGAGGTTTCCAGTTCATTGTATCATCTATTATTATACCCCAAAATGTGTTTTCTTTTACTCTTTTAATATATACTCCATCTATTTGTATTTGACTTTCTCTTCTACTGTTACCGAATAGCATTATTTTAGTTTTGCTGAGATTCAAAGATGGGACGGCGTGGCGAAGTTGATAGAGTGGCTGTGCCAGCAATCGGAGTGTTGCTGGTTACTGGGGTTCAATTCCCACCTTCTACCTTCCTAGTCACGTCCGTTGTGTCCTTGGGCAAGACACTTCACCCTTTGTCTCTGATGGCTGCTGTTTAGCGCCTTGCATGGCAGCTCCCGCCATCAGTTTGTGAATGTGTGTGTGAATGGGTAAATGTGGAAATACTGTCAAAGCGCTTTGAGTACCTCGAAGGTAGAAAAGCGCTAGACATTTATCATTTATCATAGTCTGTTATTGTCAAACCATCTTTTTAATTTGTTAATTTCTTCTGTTATTTTGTGTATTAGCGTCTGCGTGTTCTCTCCTCAACGAAGTGCAGTCCTGTCATCTGCAAAAAGTACTCACATTAAGTCTTTTGTAATTTTACAAATGTCGTTTATATAAAGATTGAACAATTTTGGTCCCAGTATTGATCCTTGAGTTACTCCACAAGATATTTTCAACTCTGTAGACATTTGTTCTCCTATCTTCATATATTGCTTCCTGTTGGTTAAGTAGCTTCTTACCCAGTTGAAGACAAACCCTCTGATGCCATATAGTTCTAATTTGTTTATTAAGATATTATGATTGATTGTGTCAAATGCTTTTGTTAAATCCTTAAAAACTGCCGCTGCGCACTGTTTACTATCTATTGCATTGGTAATCTCCTCTGTTATTTTGATTAATGCCATTGATGTTGAAATGTTGACTCTGTATCCAACCATTGGTTGTCTGTGAGTAATTTTTATTTATTAATTGGTCCAATCTTTTACAAAACACTTTTTCAATACATTTTGAAAAGTGAGGAAGTAGAAAAACAAGTCTGTAGTCTGTGAACTGGTGTTTGTCTCCAGTCTTATAAATTGGTACAGCTTTTGCTATTTTCATTTTGTCTGGGAATTAGCCTGTTTGAAATGATAGGTTGCTGATACATGTTAAAGGTTCTGAAATCTTTACAGTAAAATTTTTTATCATTTCCATATCAATTCCGTTACAGTCAGTTGAGGTCTTGGATTTACATATAGTGATATATTACATCTGAAATGAAGTGTATATTGTCTTTAACATCAGTACACACTAACAAGGAGGACGCAACATCACGTTTTTTAGTCGCTAGGGCGCTGTCTACACAAATGGAACCAACACACGTAAGTTAACTTCTTGATCTGTCAATTTGTTATTCTTATAGCCAGACCTGTGTGTTTATTCCCGTACCTAACGGTTTCGGCTACAACGGGAAAAAACACACAGTTCTGGCTATAAGAATAACAAGTTGCATAATTTTTTGAAGACCTAATGAACCTCTTTGGATTCATGATCTGTCGTTAAATAAAGATAGTTAAAACATGAGATAATGTTGCACCTTTCTTGTGACACAAAGCAAAAAGTCTTGCTTGTCAAAGTTGTCCCATCAGTTGGAGGTCCGACAGCATCTTTTTTTGTCAATGTAGAGTGAAAGTAGAAGCATGTTTACGTTCAATTATACAGTGAGTCCACTTACAGTGTTTTTAAAGCCAGCAAGGCGTGTTGTAGAGCTTTGAAAATGACAGCGCACAATCGTGATGTCATCAGAGGAGTGCGAGTCTCCAGTTGAGCCGTGTACACGTATACGCTGAGCAGAGAGTTTTGAAGCTCTACACATTGACCAGCGTTTCCAAAGTCTGTGTTTTTAAGGACAAAAGTATGTGTTTGTGTGTGGACAAGAGGCCTAAATGCAGAGGGAAGTATGCATTTATTAAGTATCCGTGTTTGTGTGGATATGGCCTTACACTCACATGATAACAAAAGCTCCAACCATGTGTGCAGACTAGCAGGTAAACACATGAAAATCATCACATAATCATCATCATTTATTGTATTTTCATCAATTAAATTTTTAGTATCTGGCAATTTCATGTATTGATCCTTTTGTTGCTTTCAGATTTTAGGAGCACAATGAACAGAAGGTTCCCTAGCATTCTAGAAGGTGAGTGAACACACTCATTGCACAATGTCCGAAGACATCAACACTTTTGAACAAAGTCATAATGTATTTGTTTGCAAAATACAAGGTAAATTAAAATGATTACTTAATTCAACAATAGTTCAAGGAATATACTGACCTAATTAAATTCACAATTTCTGCATATTTATGACTTAATAATTTAATTACTTCCTGTATTTTCTGTGTTGACACAATAATTCATGTTTACATTTTATACAAAGTTTGTGTTTGAACATTAACATATCTTAAAATAAATAACTTATTCAGTAAGTAAAAGAAAGATTGTCAAAATAAAGAGTAAAAAAATAATATATACAAACCAAGATAGGTTTAAATAAATACAGGTTATTAATGAGGCTTATCTGTCATGAGTTGGTTCAAATTAGCATCAATGCTTCTGCTTCCAGATAATAATTGATGATTTAGTAAATAATTGATACATTTAATGTCGCTGTTGTGTAAAGATACTACTTCTTGTTCAGCAATCTTGCACCTTGTTGTTTTAAGTCTGGAAAGAAAATGGATGACCTATGTCAGACATGTCAATCAAAGAAACTCACACACACACTAGCGACACCAAGTTTAATACCAACATGAGTTTGTGCTGATTTGTCCAAGAAGCTTCCACGGCGTAACCTTTATTGTGAAAGGACAAAAAGAATGTCCATGATAAAATATCTCCACCTGACAGTTTACTACAAGTCCAGCGAGCTGGCGGGCGTCCATGGTGTGCGTGAGAGAGACCATCTGGACTGGGGGACCGTGCAGGACTGATGACTACTTACTGCGCAATGTCTTGGCGTCTCAGTTGTGGATTCCGTCTTCACATTGACTCAGAGGAAGCAGCATGACATCACTTCCTGCTGTTCGTCAGTGGGAAATGTCTGTAGCAAACAAGCTAACTACTGTGTTTGCACCATGGAGATGAGTTGAACAGACTTTTCACAATAAGAGATTAGAAGACACTGACGCAGACAGCGTCAATATGTTGTCTGTCATGACCGCTCACCTGCTTTGACAGCATTTTTTTTTAAGTGTTTGCAAATGTGTTCAAAATTAAAAAAGGTAAAAAATCTTTGGGTAGTATTGCACAATACTTTGTTGATGCATTTTAGCAACAAAGCCATCTCAAGGCTTAATTAATGCCCTAACTCAGACCTCGGCATTCTGCGGCCCGCATCCGGCCCTTTGTACGTCCCTGTCCGGCCCGCGTGAGGCCAATTCTAAATTACAAAATAAATTTTAAAAAGTATCTATTTCGAGTGTGCAATACAACGGTGCTGCTTTTGTTTTGAAAAGCGTTATTTGTATTACTTCCGTGTGGACGTATGCTTGTGCGCGCAGCGGAAATCACAAATTACAAAATAAATTAAAAAAAACATCTTTGTCGTGCGTGCAATACAACTGTGCTGCTTTTATTTTGAAAAGTGTTATATGCGTATGTCCTGTGAGGGAAGGCGCACAGCGACAAGTGATGCCCGGTTATCCCCGAGACGCTAAAAAGAGAAAAGTTGATGACGAATGGCGTGTTTTCAACAAGACATGGACTGCCAAGTAAAGGTAAAGCCGTGTGCTTATTTGTGGTACACACGTTGCTGTGTTTAAAGAATATAGTGTAACGACCTGCTGAAGTAGATGTTGTCTTCTTGAGTTGCGTAAATGAGGAGTGAGGAGACGTGCGTGTGGAAGGAACGAGATATGTTGAGCTGTGTTAGTATAGCTTGCTCAATAAAAGTTTCAAAAGAGGGGGGCGTGGCTAAGATGCGCAAGCAGTAGTTTGCCTCTGCGGTAACTCCGGTGAAAACTTTTAAGATTTAACTCAAATTCTGCTTTTTTTTTATATTTAAAACTTACAACGCTTGGCTAACTATATGCATGCCTATCACTCTGGGTGAGTTATACTCTATCAAGACAACATAACAATAATTATGCCCAAGACACAAAGAGGGAAGCAATCAGAGTCACCTGTGGCCGTAAACGAGCTCGAGGCTGGCGCTGAGATGGCGTCATCAACTTTGGAGAAGTTGCTGGATAAAATACTCGAGTCTATCAACAAACGTTTTGACATGCTTGAGGAAAAGCTTGAGGCTCTTACAAGCAAGCAAGCGGCATTGACCAACAGAGTGGATGACATGCAGCAGCAAGGTTCCGAACATGAGCGCCGCATCGAAGCGCTCGAACAAAAACTGACTGAAACGCAGAAGAGCAATGAGAAATTGGCAGCTAAAATTGACGAATTGGAAGGGCGCTCAAGACGTAATAACTTAAAAATAGTCGGGATACCAGAGCAAGAAGAAAAGGGAAGACTTACGGATTTCGTTGCGGACCTGATACCAAAGTTGTTTGGAGCGAGTAACTTCTCCAAGCCAGTGGTGGTGGACCGCGCGCACCGTGTCCCGCTCGCTCGCTATGGTGACGGCAAGCGCCCCAGGAGCATCATCGCAAGGATACACTTCTACCAGGACAAGGAGCTACTTCTTCGACTGAGTCGCGGCCAGGAGCTGATCTACAACGGCCTGCGCGTCTTCCTGTTTCCAGACTACACTGCCGAGGTGACAGCGCAAAGACGGGCCTTTCGAGAGGTAATGAACACGCTGCGGGAGAAGGAAATCAAGTTTATGCTGCGTTTTCCAGCTCGCCTGCATGTGGAGTACAACGACCAGGTAAAGGTGTTTACCTCTCCTACAGACACTAAGACTTTCATTATAAAACATCTTAGTGGCTAATCATCAATAACAGCTCCACCACACAAGGCTTATGATCAGCATAAAGCAGAAATACACTTTTTTCACTGATGTTTATTTCACCGGAGGACGCAGGAAAAAAAAAGAAAACACTTCGCTGCTGAGCTAGTGCTTGGAGCAGTGAACGCAACTACTAGCATGCGCCCTGCGCCTGAAGATGGGGGTGGGGATGGGGGACTTTTGGACTGGGGAATCGACCAACACGATGTCGTATGGATAACATCACCATGGAGATTTCACTCCAAAACATCGAACTACACACGATGGGGACAGAGGGAGGGGGGAACAATGGGGTGTGAGTGTTGTGTATGTGTGAATCTGAGCATGAATGTGGAGGAGCGAGGTGCACAATTATATTTCAACTTGCCAATTACTAAGGTTTTTTTTCACGTAAAGATAAAATACCCTAAAAAACTTTAATGTCAACTTATAAGAAAAAAATTACACTAGTTTCATGGAACGTCAGGGGTTTAGCTAAAAATATTAAAGCAGGGAAGGTTTTTTCACACTTAAATTCATTAAAAGCAGATGTTTTATTCTTACAAGAAACACATCTCTGTAAAGACAACCAACACAAACTTAAAGCTAGCTGGATATCTCAGGTTTATCATGCACCGTTTACTTCACAAGCTAGAGGTGTAGCCATTTTATTTCATAAAAATGTGCCTTTCATACTTACATCAAAAATAATTGACCCTAACGGAAGATTTATTTTATTAAATGGTCATATTACATCCTACCCAGTAACTTTTTTGAATATCTATGGACCAAACACAGATGACTCAAACTTTTATCATAGAGTCTTTGGTCTACTTTCTGATGATAACTCCTCTCATATCTACATTGGTGGTGATTTTAACTGCCTTTTGGATCCCACTTTAGATAGATTGTCAACTAAATCTCATGTAATTGCTAACTCAACTAAAACCATTAATAATCTTATGAGATCAAGAAATATCATAGACATATGGAGAACAAAACATCCTAATAAAAGGGAGTATTCATTTTACTCCGCTGTACACAATTGTTACACAAGAATCGATTACTTCTTAGTAGAAGCCTCTGCTCTCTCCAATGTCAGTAATCCTGAGTACCACAGTAGAGTCATCTCAGATCACAGCCCTATGAGTATGCAGATCCAAATTGATCTCCATAAAACCAAACAAAAATGGAGATTTAATCCACAATTATTATTATATGAAGATTTTAAAGAGTATATGAACAAGATTATCCAAGAGTTTATTGAGGTGAATGATAACGGAGAGGTCTCAGACTCTATATTGTGGGAAGCCCTTAAAGCTACTGTGAGAGGATATATCATTTCATTTGAAAGCTCAAAACAAAGAGAAGTAAGAAAAAGGCATAAAGAACTGGAAAAAGAAATTAAAGAAATGGAAGAAATTCATATAAATTCTCTTTTGCAGTCTGACTATAATAAGATGCTGAAACTGAAAAATGAATACAATTCTCTTCTTCACAGGGAAGTATCTAAACTCTTACTGAAAAATAAACAAAAACATTTTGAAATATCTGATAAACCACAAACACTTCTGTCTAGACAGCTCAAAGGAGATCAAGCTAAAGCTGCTATCCACAAAATATGCTCAAAAACAGGTGAAACATGTACAGATTTACAGGATATCAACAATGTCTTTAAAGACTTTTATTCAGAATTATATAAATCTAGTTCAGCTATATCGGTTAATGATTTAAATGATTTTTTTACTCCATTAAATCTACCTCAACTGAGTCCAAACCATCAGAATTCTTTAAACAATACTATTTCAACTGAAGAACTGCTAAAAGCACTGAAATCTTTCTCCGTGAATAAAAGCCCTGGTCCAGATGGATTTGGTGCAGAGTTTTATCAAGCTTTTAGTGAAATACTGTCCCCTATAATATTAAGAATGTTAAATGACTCTTTCGTAAACAATACACTTCCAAGCTCTTTGTATGAAGCTCATATATGTATAATACCAAAAAAGGGAAAAAATCCACTCGATCCAGCCAATTATAGACCTATTTCCCTGCTCAATCTAGACCATAAGATTCTAACTAAGGTACTCGCAACAAGGTTAAGCAACCACATAACAGAAATTATCCATCTGGATCAGGTTGGTTTTATCCCGGACAGACCTTCTTTTGGCAATGTACGGAGATTATTGAACCTGTTGTACTCGGACTGCATAGGAAACAAAAAGGCAGCCGTCCTGTCTCTGGATGCTCATAAAGCTTTTGATTCAATTGAGTGGGCTTATCTACTTCATGTTCTCAAATTATTTGGGTTGGGAGAAAATTTTATAAAATGGGTTAAAATAATTTATTTTGCACCAAAATCATATGTCATAACTAATAATGTAATATCGGATAGTTTTGAATTACATCGTGGCGTGAGACAGGGCGATTGCCTTTCACCCTTACTTTTCAATTTGGCCCTAGAACCACTGGCTATTGGTTTAAGAATGAACTCTAATATTAAGGGATTTTCAGTGGGCACATCAGAGAGTCTCATCTCACTTTATGCAGATGATGTACTTGTTACACTTACTGAGCCAGAAATTGCATTACCCCTTCTTTTAGAATATGTAGACTCTTTTGGTAAAATATCTGGTTACAAAATAAACTGGTCCAAAAGCGAGCTTATGTTCCTTGGAGATAATGTTAAGATCAGTCAAAACCCAGTTAAAGTTGCAGAAAATTATATATCCTATCTCGGCTTAAAAATATCTAAAAATTATGAATCATTACTAAAATTGAACTTTACTGAAGCTTTTGAGAAATTGAAAGTGTGTATAGAGTATTGGAAGACCCTACCCCTCTCTATGTTGGGTAGAGTGAATGCTGTCAAAATGATTACCCTGCCAAAATTTACCTATCTTTTTCAAAATTTACCAATTCTAATTCCTGCAGATTTTTTCAAAAAACTTGAATCTTTAGTTCTAGATTTTGTGTGGGGATATAAAAAACGCAGAATATCTAAAAAGCACTTATTCAGATCTACAGGGGAAGGGGGGCTGGGTCTCCCAATGTTCAAAAATTATTATTGGGCATCAAATCTGAACGCATTGACCTATTGGAAGATGGGGTTCCCAAAGAATGAATCACTTAATTCTGCTCCCTTGTGGCTGAAATTGGAACTGCAGTCATTAGTTAAACCTTACACATCATTGCTATCTTTACTTTTTACTAAACCAGTCTCTTCTATTAAATCAACAAGCCATAGTGTAGTAGTAAGAAATTCTATCAAAATTCTTTCTCAAATTAAAAAACTATTGAATATTTCCAATGTAACTATGTATTCACCATTGTCTCACAATCATGCATTTATTCCATCGATAACAGACATAATTTTTTTTAACTGGTACTTGAATGGAATTAAATGCATAAAAGACATGTTTGTCGAGGACAGTCTTGCATCATTTGAGCAATTGCGAATCAAGTTCAAGTTGTCCCAATTCAGTTGGTTTTGCTATTTGCAGGCAAAAAATGTTATTAAAGAAAACATTTCAAAGTCTCAGCTGGTAAATGAAAAACACCCTCTCTTAGAGTTACTAAATTTATCACCCACAAGTAAAAAGCTTATCGCCAAATTTTCCAGCTGCTTCATTATGCCCATGACATCAGCAGACGGTGTTAAAAGAGCCTGGGAACAGGAACTAAGAATAACAATACCCAAACAGCAATGGGAACGGACACTCTCTCAAATTCACAATTGCTCAATTAACAGCAGACTTAGGCTCATACAGTTTAAAGTGATTCATCGTTTTTACTACTCCAAAGTCTTATTACACAAATTTTATCCTGATACGTCTCCACTTTGTGATAAATGTAAATCTGCTGAAGGATCACTGTCTCATTCGTTTTGGGAATGTCCAATTATTCAATCATTTTGGTCCAGCATTTTCTTTTTTTACTCGGGGGTATATCAGAGAAAACTTGTCCCTGACAGGGATATAATCTTGTTTGGGTGGTCTTCAGAAACACAAAAACTTCCAAAATATATTACAGCCGTGTTGCTGCTTGGGACGGTCTTGGCCAAAAGACTCATTCTCAAAGACTGGAAAAGCCCATCTGCACCCAACTTCAGGAACTGGCTAAATGAACTTGTGAATGTAATGACTCTTGAAAGAATACGATTTATAAACTCTGCAAGTATGAATAAATGGGAACAAACTTGGAAACCTTTACTGACATATATTGAATCATAATTGAGACATTTAAGAAAAAAAACAGAAAAAAAAAACCTATCTTTTTTGTAGGTGTATTCATTTTTTATTATCTTTATTATTTTCTGTATTGATCCTACATTATTGTTTGTTTGTTTTTTGTTACTTCTGATATGGCCTTCCCACGGTTTACTTGCTTATTTATGTATTTATTTTTTGTGACTTTTTATTTTGTATTGTTTTACATCTGATCAACTTCTGTGACTTTCGTTTTCTTTTTTAAGTGTGAACGGTGGAAAGGCCCTCGAGAGGTGATCTTGGGATCACTTCCTGAGGATCCTTGATGCAGAGGAATGTTCATCCATCTTGCTATGGTCTGGATAGCCTGCTGATCCTGAGCCAGAGCGGGATGGATGGATAAATATATACAATATCTGGGTATCTTTTCTAATAATGTTTATACTGTAAACCTTGAATTGTTGGAGTTTAGGTGCACCTCTCTCCTCAAGTGTGCATGTGAGTGGGTATGAGTGGATGTGTGATTGTATGTAGGTTTTGCGTGACCAAAGTATGACTGTTAAATGTGATTTTAACTGTAAAATTCAATAAAAATATTTGCAAAAAAAAAAAAGTTTAAAAAGAGCGTCAGACTTGGTGTGCACTTCTTCTGGACGCTATAATTGGTGTCAGAAGTAAAACTTTGCGGAAACTGCACTGTTTGTGTGCTACGTCATCGGGAGGTACGTGCCACGTGAGGAGCTCGCCGCAAAGAGAGAGAGAGACAGAGAGAGAGAGAGAGAGAGAGAGAGAGAGACAGCGTTTACAGGTGCAGCCACGCTGCTTGCCACGGGGGGAATTCCGCCCTCAATGAAGACTCCCAGGTTTGATGGCAAGGCGAACTGGGAGGCATTTCATCCCACTTCTGACATCAATTGTAGCGTCCAGAAGAAGTGCACACCAAGTCTGATGTTCTTTTTAAACTTTTATTGAGCATGCTATACTAACACAGCTCAACTTATCTCGTTCTTTCCAAAAGGAAAACCAATCCTCACTCCTCATTTCCGCAACAGCAACGCTTCCTCCTTCTTCGCCAATCACCTTACAGGCGTGCTACGTTCACAACAAAGAGGATGCAGGATAAAGTGACAGAAATTGAAATGTTTGTATTGTAATATACATCAGGAAGTGTTGTGTAAGAAAGTGTTAAAAATAAAACCATCAAAAGCCATCTGCTTTTGTATAAAGATAAGTTAGGTTAAATGAAAATATTATTATTATTATTATCTATCTTACGGTATATCAAAAATAATTTGAGCAAAATTTAATTGAAATATTGTCGGTGTGGCCCTCCAGCAGTGCTCGGGTTGCTCATGCGGCCCCCGGTAAAAATTAATTGCCCACCCCTGCCCTAACTGTTGGTACACATACCAAATGCTATCATGGTATGCTATTATGTATGCATTTCATGGTGTACCATGATAGCGTAAGGCAGTGGTGTCAATGTCAATCACACTTTGTCAGATTAAAATGATTGCTGGGGTTATGTTTATTCATCTGGGTTAATAATTTCATGTCAAGTCATCATTAAATGGCCCTGTTATGTAAAATTTTTTGACATAACATAATTATTAATGCATTTTGACTCAAAATGCATTAATAAATCATGTTATTTTCCATTACCTTCATAACTGGTAACGGTAGTTCAGCCGGGATATGCTCGTTTCAAAATTAGATTTACAGCCCCGAAATATTGTTAGTTTTCATTTCCATTCCCCGCCCTCCACCGTTTGACCAATTAAAAAGTCTGTGAGAGTGTCACATCCAGGTTGCTAGTTACGCATCGCCCTCTTCGTCGAGCAACTGCCACTGGTAAAGTTACTAAACATGTCAGACCTTAGTAAATACAAAAGGCGTTGTTACGATTCTCTACTTATTCATGACTAAACCAGGAACAAAACGAGGATTTGTATCGGGGATGCCTTTGAAAGATGGAGACGATTAAAGGCAAAGAAGACTTTTTCATCTGACGCCAAAGTTGTTAATTTCCTCCTTGATAAATGGGTTATACTTGTATAGCGCTTTTCTACCTTCAAGGTACTCAAAGCGCTTCCACATTCACCCATTCACACACTGATGGCGGGAGCTGCCATGCAAGGCACTAACCAGCAGCCATCAGGAGCAAGGGTGAAGTGTCTTGCCCAAGGACACAACGGACGTGACTAGGATGGTAGAAGGTGGGGATTGAACCCCAGTAACCAGCAACCCTCCGATTGCTGGCACGGCCACTCTACCAACTTCGCCACACCGCCCCTTGATAGGTAAGTAAGGCATTTATGTTTTCTTATTACTTGTAATAAATGGAAATGGACATTTCGTATGTAAACTATATTGTCCAATACAGCCTATTATCTTGTCTAACAAAGCTAGTATGTTTGTGCAATGAATGCTTAGCATGCTAGCCCGGTCAATGACACATCGACATACAGGCTAACGGGGGAAATATATGCCCGTTAGCTAGGCTGACCATACGTCCTCTTTTCCCCGGACATGTCCTCTTTTGCGGGGGTGTCCGGGCTGGGTTTCTTAAATGCCTCAAATGTCCGGCATTTTGAGTTAGGGTTGCGTGTATTTTCAATGTACGTCTTGGGCAGGGATCGGCAACCCCTAACAACTAAATTAAGGGCGTGCCGTGATGGCACTGCATATATTATCCTCTATTACTTGCATATATTATCCTCTATTACTTGCACAAACAGCGTGCCAGCCCGGCCTCATGTTGTTTGAAGCTTTAACTTAGGCTGACCATACGTCCTCTTTCCCCCGGACATGTCCTCTTTTGCGGGGGTGTCCGGGCGGGGTTTCTTAAATGCCTCAAATGTCCGGCATTTTGAGTCAGGGTTGCGTGTATTTTCAATGTACGTCTTGGGCAGGGATCGGCAACCCCTAACAACTAAATTAAGGGCGTGCCGTGATGGCACTGCATATATTATCCTCTATTACTTGCACAAACAGCGTGCCAGCCCAGCCTCATGTTGTATGAAGCTTTAACTTGCACACGTGGGAGGCAGCAAGGCATACTTGCTCAACAGCCACACAGCTTACACTGACGGTCGCCGTATAAAACAACTTTAACACTGTTACGTTACAAATATGCGCACACTGTGAACCCACACCAAAAAATAATGACAAATACATTTCTGGAGAACCTCCGCACCGTAACACAACATAAACACAACACAACAAATACCCAGAATTCCATGCAGCCTTAACTCTCTAACCTCAACCGACGCACGGAGGGGGGGGATGATGTGTGGGGGGGTTTGGTGCTAGCGGGGGCGTATAATGTAGACTGGGAGAGTTAAGGCTGCATGGGATTCTGGGTATTTGTTGTGTTGTGTTTATGTTGTGTTACGGTGCGGAGGTTCTCCAGAAATGTATTTGTCATTCTTTTTTGGTGTAGGGTTCACAGTGTGGCGCATATTTGTAACGTAACAGTGTTAAAGTTGTTTTATACGGCCATCGTCAGTGTAAGCTGTGTGGCTGCTGACCAAGTAAGCTTTGCTGTCATATTCGTGTGCAAGCTGAAGATGCATTCAACATGTGGCCGAGCAGGTACGCTGTTTAAGCAGGCTGTAGAGGGCGCAAAAAGCAGTGCCATCACGCCCAAATTTCGGGTGTCTCCTGGGAAAAGTGGGAGGATTGGCAACTATGACGGTGTTGAACGGCATTCATGTAAATCTCGCGGGCCGCACTAACTTAAACTGTCATATTAAAGTGTTTCCCAACTATTTACCGACCCCGACAAGAACAAGCGGTAGAATATTGGATGGATGAATGTATGTTGTGTATGCAAGCATGTTTTAGCCCACATGTTTTTGTGCCACTGAGACTAGGTTTAATACTGCAGGCATGCCTGCCATTGCCTTATGGAGCCCACATCGAGTAATTACAGTTCACTACACAGTATTCCCAGTGCTATGGTATAATCTTTTATAACCTGTTCTGATTGATTGTCTGCAATTACTTTTTTTTTTTTTTTACATACAGACATAGTTTTGTATTTCATTATTGTTTCTTTTGTTAATATCAAAGTCCATTCTGCAAAAAGGTCATCCCTAGAAGTGTACAGCTTATGGACAGGGACCCAGAGTTAAAATATCATCATATAATATACAAAATACAATACAGTACATTTCTAAATCTACCCATTTACAATTTCATGTATGAATAAAAAAGGAATCTTTAATGCCACCAAATCAGTCTCAATATCCTATTATTCAAATTTGATTAAAAGGTTGCATCTTGAAGATCTGCGATAATCTTATCATACATGCAGATGTTAAGACCAAAATTATGCGACTAATGTGAATTCCTCAACCATAAGGGGTGTGTTAAAAATACTAAGCATAACATCGCAACAAATTTAGCTTAAAACACTTTTTAAAAATGTTTAAAGAATTTGATTATTTTATAGAGCTATCAATCTCATTCCAGATCATTGGGCCTCTACGGGCTATACTAAAGCTTGTACACTTTATAAAAGTTTACTTCTGGTGTTATTTCTATGAGAAGGAGTGGTCACTGGAATGAGCTGGCAGAGTCTAGAATTGAATCCATATACTGGGGAATTTTTTGCACTCCGTAAGCTTCAGAAGATTGCACCCATAAAAAAGAAGATTTGAGGGAGCATTAAAGTTTGCCCATGATACAACACGTATGACTTTCTTCTGAAGAATCTCCAGTTTTTTTTTTTAAAGATAACTAGGATACGTGTTACACCATACAACATTGCAATATTTTATATGTGGTTCAAATAGAGTCCGATACAGAATTAGGATAGCATTACATTACATAACATTACATAATGTTTAACAGGCTAATATAACATTTTATTAATAAATAGTGAGGGTTAAAAAATTGCCATCCAGAGATATGAATAACATTAACTTCTGCAATATGTACAAAATATCAAAAGCATGTATTCAGGTAGAAATATCACATTTTACATTATTTGGTCAGCACAGTCAGAGACAGGAACAAACTTAATAAACTGAGCTAAAGTGAGCTGACTCCATCCTAGGCTGCCCACTAGACAGCATTAAGGAGGTGGCTGACGGAAGAATGCTGATCAAGTTGACATCCGTAATGTCCAATCCATCTCACCCAATGCATGACACTGTGGAGCTCCTTCAGCATTAGACTGTTACAACCACAGTGCAAGAAGGAGCACTATCACAGGTCTTTTCTACCCACAGCCGTACGACCTAATAATGCACTTATGTGATTATTGAGATGTTTTTTTTTGTGGTGTGCAATATCGATGGTATTGTTTTTTTTGTTGTATTTTATTTTCTATCCATACATATTAGTGGGAGCTATATGTAGTATCTTTTACAATTTCTTTGTTTTTCATTACGCTTTACTTCTGTTACTGTATGTAAAAACCTGCACTGCAACAGCTTAATTTCCCCATTGTGGGATAAATATAAGTCTATCCCATCCTATCCTGGATGAAAACCAACGCTGACCATCCCCTCTGATGGAGCTTGAGAGGTGCTGGAAAGAGGAATGGGCAAAGAAGAATGGATAAAACTGCACAAAGGTGTTTCAAGCTTATGGCATCATATTCATAAATACTTGAGGCTGTAATTGCTACCAAAGGTGCATCAACAAAGTATTGAGCAAACGGTCCGAATACTTACAAAACCCAAAACCAGTGAAGTTGGCACGTTGTGTAAATCGTAAATAAAAACAGAATACAATGATTTGCAAATCGTTTTCGACTTATATTCAATTGAATAGACTGCAAAGACAAGATATTTAATGTTCAAGCTAAGAAACTTCATTTTTTTTTGCAAATAATTATTAACTTAAAATTTAATGGCAGCAACACATTGCAAAAAAGTTGTCAGAGGGGCATTTTTACCACCTTTCCTTTTAACAACACTTAATAAACGTTTGGGAACTGAGGAGACCAATTTTTAAAGCTTTTCAGGTAAAATTCTTTCCTATTCTTGCTTGATGTACAGCTTATGTTGTTCAACTGTCCGGGGTCTCCGTTGTCGTATTTTACGCTTCATATGGCAATTACAGAGTCTGCTAGTCCGGGTGAGGAGTCTGTTAAAACAGAACTAGCCAGCGCCAGGTTGGATAATCCATGTAAGCATAGCAATTCTATTAGAATAATACACAACCCACATAATGTTTTTTCTGTTGTGACTGTGTCAGAGGTAGACATGCATTCTACTGAGGTGTAAAATTATTATGCGTTCAGTTTATCGCAGCACCAAGCAAACAATCTGAAAACTCCAGTCATATCAATTCCTAGATATGGTCGAAACTATTTAAAGTGCACTACGCATAATAAACACAATATTATTAATATTGCTACTACGGATAATTTCAACAAAAACTCGTCAAAACAGCCCAATACCTACAATATGGGCTTTTTAAACATAAGATCATTGTCTCCCAAAACGTTATTAGTTAATGAGGTCATTAGAGACAACAATCTTAACGTCATTGGTCTTAGCGAAACCTGGCTCAAACCAGACGATTTTTTTGCGCTAAATAAGGTATCTCCTCCTAACTATACGAATGCACATATTGGCCGTCCCCGTAAAAGGGGTGGGGGGGTCGCACTAATATACAATGAAAACTTTAACCTTACCCCTAACCTAAATAATAAATATAAATTGTTTGAGGTGCTTACTATGAGGTCTGTCACACCGCTGCCTCTCGACCTGGGTGTTATCTACCGCCCCCCTGGGCCCTATTCGGACTTTATCAGTGAATTTTCAGAGTTCGTTGCTGATCTAGTGACACACGCCGACAATATAATCATAATGGGGGACTTTAATATCCATATGAATACCCCATCGGACCCTCAGTGCGTGGCGCTCTAGGCTATAATTGATAGCTGTGGTCTTACACAAATAATAAATGAACCCACGCATCGCAACGGTAATACGATAGATCTAGTGCTTGTCAGGGGTGTCACCACCTCCAAAGTTATGATACTCCCGTATACTAAAGTAATGTCCGATCATTACCTTTTAAAATTCGAAGTTCTGACTCGTTGACAACAAGCTAATAATAATAATAAATGCTATAGCAGCCGCAACATTAATGCTGCGACAACGATGACTCTTGCTGGCTTACTGCCTTCGGTAATGGCACCATTCCAAAATTATGTCGGCTCTATTGATAACCTCACTAACAACTTTAACGACGCCCTGCGCGAAACCATTGATAGTAGGGCTGCAACTAACGATTAATTTGATAATCGATTAATCTCTCGATTATTACTTCGATTAATCGATTAATAATCGGATAAAAGAGACAAACTACATTTCTATCCTATCCAGTATTTTATTGGGGGAAAAAAGCATACTAGCACCATCCTTATTTTGATTATTGTTTCTCAGCTGTTTGTAAATGTTGCAGTTTATAAATAAAGGTTTATTAAAAAAAAAAAAATTTAAAAAAAAAAAAAAAAAAAAAAAACTCTGTGCATGCGCATAGCATAGATCCAACGAATCGGCAACTATTTTAATAATCGATTTTAATCGATTAGTTGTTGCAGCCCTAATTGATAGTATAGCACCGCTAAAGCAAAAAAGGGCCCCTAAAAGGCGCATCCCATGGTTTACAGAAGAAACTAGAGCTCATAAATTATCATGTAGAAAGCTGTTACGCAAATGGCGCGTGACTTAACTTGAGGTTTTCCATCAAGCATGGAGTGATAGTTTAATAACTTATAAACGCATGCTTACCTTAGCTAAAGCTAAATATTACTCAAATCTCATCCGCCTCAACAAAAACAATCCTAAATTTTTGTTTAATACAGTAGCGTCGCTAACCCAACAAGGGACTCCTCCCAGTAGCTCCACCCACTCGGCAGATGACTTTATGAATTTCTTTAATAAGAAAATTGAACTCATTAGAAAGGAGATTTAAGACGACGCATCCCAGCTACAACTGGGTTCTATTAACACAGATACGACTCTATATACGACGAATACTGCCTTCCAAAATAGTCTTTCTCTTTTTGATGAAATAACATTAGAGGCATTATTACGGTGTGTAAGTGGGATAAAACAAACAACATGTTTACTTGACCCACTTCCTGGGAAACTTATCAAGGAGCTTTTTATATTATTAGGTCCATCAGTGCTAAATATTATAAACTTATCACTTTCCTCTGGCACTGTTCCCCTAGCATTAAAAAAAACGGTTATTCATCCTCTGCTCAAAAGACCTAACCTCGATCCTGACCTCATGGTAAACTACCGACCGGTGTCCCACCTTCCTTTTATTTCGAAAACCCTCGAAAAAATTGTTGCACAGCAGCTAAATGAACACTTAGTGTCTAACAAGCTCTGTGAACCTTTTCAATCTGGTTTCAGGGCAGATCACTCTACGGAGACAGCCCTCGCAAAAATGACTAAGTATCTATTGCTAACGATGGATTCTGATGCGTCATCCATGTTGCTGCTTCTTGATCTTAGCGCTGCTTTCGATACCATCGATCATAATATTTTATTAGAGCGTATCAAAACATGCGTATTGGTATGTCAGACTTAGCCTTGTCTTGGTTTAACTCTTGTCTTACTGACAGGATGCAGTGCGTCTCCCATAACAATGTGACATCGGACTATGTTAAAGTAACGTGTGGTGTTCCCCAGGGTTCGGTTCTTGGCCCTGCACTGTTTAGTAAGACATCATACGCAAATACGGTGTTAGCTTTCACTGTTATGCTGATGACACCCAACTCTACAAGCTCCTAAAGCTGACCAACACGCCGGATTGTAGTCAGCTGGAGGCGTGTCTTAATGAAATTAAACAATGGATGTCCGCTAACTTTTTGCAACTCAACGCCAAGAAAACGGAAATGCTGATTATCGGTCCTGCGAGACACCGACATTTATTTAATAATACCACCTTAACATTTGACAACCAAACAATTACACAAGGCGACTCGGTAAAGAATCTGGGTATTATCTTCGACCCAACTCTCTCGTTTGAGTCACACATTAAGAGTGTTACTAAAACGGCCTTCTTTCATCTCCGTAATATCGCTAAAATTCGTCCCATTTTGTCCACTAGCAATGCTGAGATCATTATTCATGCGTTCGTTACGTCTTGTCTCGAGTACTGTAACGTATTATTTTCGGGTCTCCCTATGTCTAGCATTAAAAGATTACAGTTGGTACAAAATGCGGCTGCTAGACTTTTGACAAGAACAAGAAAGTTTGATCATATTACGCCTATACTGGCTCACTTGCACTGGCTTCCTGTGCACTTAAGATGTGACTTTAAGGTTTTACTAACTACGTATAAAATACTACACGGTCTAGCTCCAGCCTATCTCGCCGATTGTATTGTACCATGTGTCCCGGCAAGAAATCTGCGTTCAAAGAACTCCGGCTTATTAGTGATTCCCAGAGCCCAAAAAAAGTCTGCGGGCTATAGAGCGTTTTCTATTCGGGCTCCAGTACTATGGAATGCCCTCCCGGTAACAGTTAGAGATGCTACCTCAGTAGAAGCATTTAAGTCCCATCTTAAAACTCATTTGTATACTCCAGCCTTTAAATAGACCCCCTTTTTAGACCAGTTGATCTGCCATTTCTTTTCTTTTCTCCTCTGCCCCCCTCTCCTTTGTGGAGAGGGAGACACACAGGTCCGGTGGCTAGGAATGAAGTGCTGGCTGTCCAGAGTCGGGACCCTGGGTGGACCGCTCACCTGTGCATCGGTTGGGGACATCTCCGCGCTGCTGACCTGTCTCCGCTCGGGATGGTTTCCTGCTGGCCCCACTATGGACTGGACTCTCACTAATATGTTAGATCCGCTATGGACTGGACTTTCACAATACTATGTCGGACCCACTCGACATCCATTGCTTTCGGTCTCCCCTAGAGGGGGGGGGGGGGGGGGGGGGTTACCCACATATGCGGTCCTCTCCAAGGTTTCTCATAGTCATTCACATCGACGTCCCACTGGGGTGAGTTTTTCCTTGCCCTTATGTGGGCTCTGTACCGAGGATGTCATTGTGGCTTGTACAGCCCTTTGAGACACTTGTGATTTAGGGCTATATAAATAAACATTGATTGATTGATTGATATTGTGCCACACATTTTCAATGGGAGACAGGTCTGGACTACAGGCAGGCCAGTCTATTACCCACACTCTACAAAGCCACACTGTTGTAACACGTGCATTGACATTGTCTTGCTGAAATAAGCAGGGGCGTCCATGATAACGTTGTTTGGATGGAAACATATGTTGCTCCAAAACCTGTATGTACCTTTCAGCATTAATGGTGCCTTCACAGATGTGTACATTACCCATGCCTTGGGCACTAATACACCCCCATACCATCACAGATGCTGACTTTTGAACTTTACATATATGTAAATATATACACACACATATATATTTGCAATTATATATATTTGCAAATAATTATATATATATATATATATACATAACATACATATTAATGTTGAAGTTGTTTGTCGTTCTTAGCTTGGTCAAGTTGGTGTCGATGTAGCATTAATGCTTGCGGGATCCTCACATACACTTATTTTGCCAAAAGTATTTGGCCACCTGCCTTTACTCACATATGAACTTGAAGTGCCATCCCATGGAATTGTCCAAAATGTTTTGGTATCTTGGAGCATTCAAAGTTCCTTTCACTGGAACTAAGGGGCCAAGCCCAACTTCTGAAAAACAACCCCACACCATAATTCCTCCTCCACCAAATTTCACACTCAGCACAATGCAGTCCAACATGTAGCTTTCTCCTGGCAACCTCCAAACCCAGACTCGTCCATCAGATTGCCAGATGGAAAAGCGTGACTCATCAGTCCAGTGGCGACATGCTGTACACCAGTGGTCCCCAACCACCGGGCCGGTCCGCGGACCGATAGGTACCGGGGCGCACAAGAATTAAAAAAAATAAATTGTTTTTATTTATTTATTTTTATTTTTTTATTAAATCAATATAAAAAACACAATATATACATTATATATCAATATAGCCTGTGATGAGGTGGCGACTTGTCCAGGGTGTACCCTGCCTTCTGCCCGATTGTAGCTGAGATAGGCTCCAGCACCCCCACGACCCCAAAGGGAATAAGCGGTAGAAAATGGATGGATGGATGGATATCAATATAGATCAATACAGTCTGCAGGGATACAGTCCGTAAGCACACATGATTGTATTTCTTTATGAAAATACGTGGGACAAATTTTCAAGCGTTGACCGGTCCGCAGCTACAAAAAGGTTGGGGACCACTGCTGTACACCACTACATCCCATGCTTTGCATTGGACTTGGTGATGTATGGCTTAGATGCAGCTGCTTGGCCATTCCATGAAGTTTTCTGCGTACTGTACGTGGGCTAATTGGATGGTCACATGAAGTTTGGAGCTCTGTAGCAACTGACTGTGCAGACAGTATTTGTACTATGCGCTTCAGCATCCACTGACCCCTCTATGTCAGTTTATGTGGCCTATCATTTGGTGGCTGAGTTGCTGTTGTTCCCAAACTCTTCACTTTTCTTATAACAAAGTTGACTTTGGAATATTTAGGAACGAGGAAATTTCACGACTGGATTTGTGGCACAGGTGGCATCCTATGACAGTTCCACGCTGGAAATCACTGAGCGCGGCCCATTCTTTCACAAATGTTTGTAGAAACAGTCTCCAAGCCTAAGTGCTTGATTTTATACTCTGGGCCAAGTGATTAGGGCACCTGATTCTCATCATTTGGATGGGTGGCCAAATTCTTTTGGCAATAGTGTACAGTATGTGCTTTGCTTTAAGATGCCATTCTAAACTTGTTTTGCGGCGATGATGAAAAAGTTTGTCGCTGCAATGCCAACAAATTACCTCAGTTTTATCTACAGTTTCCTCAAAGTGTGTTCTAATGGTAAATTGGCCGCCTCTAATCACTCATATTTGCACCGTGTAACCGCCAATTTTCGGGTTTAATTGCGGTCATAACAAATGGTGTGATAAATTTTGATTAATTTATGATAACATGGTTTTTTTTATTAATCACATGCGTTAACATTGACAGCCCTACTTGAAATACATTGTAAAGTTAGCGCCTTCTATCTGTGTAAGTCCAAGAATAGGAATTTACTTACATTTAATGTCCAATACAATATTGACATGTGAATCATGCAGCCATTTCTTAAATTCCAAAACCCCTTCCCACTTTTGTGACCTTTTAGGTCACACTAAGGTCAGAGATGTAAGCTCTGCCGCCAATGAAAAACTTTCCCATGTCTTCTTGCTCGGCAGCTTTTTACCCACTTGGCTTGTTGGCGTGCATCATGCACGTACGTGCACTCACAACAAGACACTTCCCCTCCACAGTCGAAGTGAGCCATAAGGAAGCACGTTTCTGAAAGCACAACGTTCATATTTTTATTAATGTGTTCATTATGTACGTAAGCATGTCCATGCACACGTGCAGCTACAATGTGCTTTATATGTGCCTTGTAAAAGGTGTCTGACCACATGTTAGCGCAGACCTGGGCATTGTACGGCCCGCGGGCCGCATCCGGCCCTTTGCGCATCCCTGTCCGGCCCGCGTAAGGCCAATCATAAATTACAAAATAAATTTCAAAAAGTATCTATGTCGAGTGTGCAATACAACGGTGCTGCTTTTGTTTTGAAAAGCGTTATTTGTATTACTTCCGTGTGGACGTATGCGCGTGTGCGATTGTGAGTGAATTGAACGGCGCAATTACAAATTACAAAATAAAGTTTAAAAAACATCTATGTCGTGCGCGCAATACAACTGTGCTGCTTTTATTTTGAAATGTGTTATTTATGCCGTATGTCCGGGGGGAACCTGTGAGTGAAGGTGCATAGAGACAAGTGATGAGACGCTAAAAAAAGAAAAGTTGATGAGGAATGGCGTGTTTTCAACAAGACATGGACTGCCAAGTATTTCTTTACATAAATTAATGGTAAAGCCGTGTGCTTAATGTGTGGTACACAGGTTGCTGTGTTTAAATATAATTTTAATCGCCACTACACGAAGAAACACGAGGGAAAATACCGGGATGTGTCTGATGAAGCGCGCGCAAGGGAGGCTGATGCGTTGATGGTAAAACTGCAAACCCAACAAGGACTTTGTGCCATATTTCACACCCCCAGAGATGCAGCCGTCAGGACAAGTTTCGTCATTTCTCACAAAAGCGCCAGAAAAAGTAAGGCGTTTTCTGACGGAGAGTTTATTAAGGAGTGCTTATTGGACTTTGTTGCGCTGATAATGCCCGGAGACATGGACTGTTTTTTGCTAACTTTGGATGAGAGCTCTGATGCAGTCAATTAAAGAGACAACCACAGGTAATGACTTGTTCACAGAGGTAAATGCGTGTTGGGACAAGCTGGCAGGTGTGACAATCCAATCCACTTTATTTATATAGCACATTTAAACAACAAAATGTTTCCAAAGTGCTGCACAACAATATTACAAACAATATTCAAATATTATTCTTAGCTCCACCAATGACTGAATAAAAAGAAAAAACAATTACATATAAAACCAATATAAAAAACAATATAGAATAAATATGATTAAAAACTATTTTTAACAACAGATGGTTGTCCAAATCTGATGGGGAAAAATGTTGGATAATGCAGGATAAAGTGACCTTAAAAAGCAATCTGCTTTTGTATAAAGTTAAGTTAGGTTAAATGAAATTATTATTATTATTATCAATTATTATCATCATTATTATTTATCTTATGGTATATCAAAAATAATATTGAGCAAAATTTAATTGAAATATTGTCGTGTGGCCCTCCAGCAGTGTCGGGTTGCTTATGCGGCCCCCGGTGAAAATTAATTGCCCACCCCTGTGTTAGCGTGTGTAGCAGCAGGAAACGAGAGCGCGGCTCTAAAAGAATCTTAATGACGGAAGTTTATTACCGCACAGCAACGTTTAAACCCACTGAGAGAACATTTGGTCTCAAAAGGAGTTTTACTGACGCCAGGAAGAGACGTCAGTAAAACGTCATATAACGTACACTTATTCAGCCTGTTGTTCACTATTCTTTATTTATTTTAAATGGCCTTTCCATTGTCTATTCTTGGTGTTGGGTTTTATCAAATAAATTTCCCCCAAAAATGTGACTTATACTCCGGAGCGACTTATACTCCGAAAAATACGGTACTCTTTGTCTTTGGGGTTCTCACAGGAGCAACGTCTGGACCTGCGGGGGCTGCCTGAACCACCTGCACCGTGGGGCTCATGAGGGAGGAGGCGGAGCCTGTGGGCAAAGTGTGGCAACACATCAAAGGCAATCAGCTGGCAGCCATGTTGGAGGTATGAATATAACACGATCACATGACACACAACAGGCATCCATACAAAGTATTATAGAATATTATGCACTCCATCAAATTTCCTCCTGCATTCTTTCTTCCCAGGGATGGTACTACACAGGGGCTAGGGTGGATATAGCCATCATCAGTAATCTGTTTAGCCACAGTTCAGCCCCCCAGCATTTCAGGGCCCAATTAAACAAAACCAACTTTTCTTACCTATTGGTACCTGCATAAGTCCCGAGAATTTGAAATCAAACCGTGGAGGCGTTGCAGAGATATTTATAAAACTATCTTGCCTTTCTTACGAATCACAATTGGAAAAATGTATATATTCTATACCAGGGGTCACCAACCTTTTTGAAACCAAGGGCTACTTCTTGGGTACTGATTAATGCGAAGGGCTACCAGTTTGATAACCACTTAAATAAATTGCCAGAAGTAGCCAATTTGCTCAATTTACCTTTAACTCTGTTATTATTAATAATTAATGATATTTATCTTTGTGGAAACACTGATCATCTTAATGATTTCTCACAATAAATATATATAGAAACAGATAAATATCAATATGCAACACTTTATTTTTATATTTTCTCTAAGTGCACATTTTTCAAATTGAACATTTTCAAATGATCACTTCTAAGACAGTCTTGTGAAATCACAATATCCCATTTTAACTAGCTAGCCACTAACATTGTTTTAACAAATCATGAATTACTTTGCACCATGTTTGTACAAATAACTCATGTAAAATACAAAAGTAAACTCTCAAATTTTTAAATCATGTCACACTTTGAACTGGACACCAAATCTGTTATCTGTTTCTTTGTCAGTTAGTGGGAAGCCTGGCATTGCATGCTGTTAACTAGTGTGTTGTACTCTGGTGTGTAACTTGACACTGCAACTCTGAGTGAGTCTTGCAGATGTGCATCAGTGAGGCGTGTTCTGTGTTTGTTCTTGATGAAGTTCATGTCAGAAAAGGCTGATTCACAAAGATAAGATTTTTCCTCATTGTTTGCGGAACCTTCTTAATCTTTTGGACATATTTTCACAGCAATCTGGCCTTAAGCTTAATTATGATAAATGTAAAATGTTAAGGATCAGAAATCTAAAGGGAACGTCCTTTCGAATGGAATGCAAAGTGTTTTGTTTATAAATTATATGCAATCTGTTGTGTTCCCTAATTTTTTTCTGTGTACATGAATGAAGGTGTGTGTTGCTGAGTCCGACTTGGACATTATCTGGACTGGGCCTGGTTTAAAAAACCCTTTAAAAAAATCTAATTTCATTGACAACCTGGTCTGTTGAAGATAAGGCCCTTTTTTAAAAAATAAAATAAAATAAGAAAAATAAATAAAAAACATTTTCTTGGATAAAAAAGAAAGTAAAACAATATAAAAATAATTACATAAAAAATAGTAATTAATGAAAATGTTAGTGGACCAGCAGCCTATACAATCGTGTGTGCTTCAGGGACTGTGTCCCTTGCAGATGTGTTGTCTATGTTGTGGGAACCAGAATATTGGTAGCAGAAAGAAATAACCCCTTTTGTGTGAGTGGGTGTGGATGAGTGTGCATGGGGGATGTTGTTTGGGTTGATGCACTGATTGAAAGTGTATCTTGTGTTTTTTCTATGTAGATTTAATTTAAAAAAAAAAAAAAAAAAAGATTTTTTTTTTTTTTTTTTTAGAACAGGCCCGCGGGCGACTCATCTGGTCCTTACGGGCGACCTGGTGCCCGCGGGCACCGCGTTGGTGACCCCTGTTCTATACTATTGATAAATATAAATATCTATTTTACACTATATATAATACCAGTGAGTTGATACCAATTGGCATTATTAGCAGTAACAATGGATTAAATTAGCCATACCTGGGGATAGGTTGATTGGCAACACTAAATTGGCCCTAGTGTGTGAATGTTGTCTGTCTATCTGTGTTGGCCCTGTGATGAGGTGGCGACTTGTCCAGGGTGTACTCCGCCTTCCGCCCGAATGCAGCTGAAATAGGCTCCAGCAACCCCAACCTCCCGGGACCCCGTAAGGAACAAGCGGTAGAAAATGGATGGATGGATAATGTATAGGATACAAATGTTGTAACACATCACAGATGTTGCAGGAAAGGAAAAGAGAACGAAAAGAAAAATGCTATTTATGTGTCCAGGATTCGAATCCTGTTCAATTTGTCTTCCTCCCTAGCCCTTTTCCCTCATTTCTTCCCCATTTTATACAGACAATTGTTCCCCACGCAGCTTGCATAGTTGTCTGTTTTCACTGATTATGCATATGGAATCTGGAACGTGTTGCATTTTGGATGTATTGTTTGGTTATTACCCACACATGGTTCCCTCCGGGTTCTCCGGCTTCCTCCCAACTCCAGAGACATGCACCTGGGGATAGGTTGATTGGCAACACTAAATTGGCCCTACTGTGTGAATGTTAAGGGAAACTTCGGTTTTTTTCAACCTGGGCCCTGTTTTCATAATTTTTTCTGTATATGTGAGTGCTGGATAAAACATTTTTTGAGGTCGCGCCAGTATTGAGCAGGGCAGGCAGCCTCCAGCCCAGCTAACGCTCGTACACAGGGCAACTGGCTCTCGTCAAAATTCGGCCTATAAACATGCATTTTTTTCACACTGACAGGCTCAGATAGTTACAATGAGTGTCCGACAACATACTAGAAAGGAGAAATTAACGTATGTCTCTACCTTTAGCTGGAGATCGCTGTTTGTTGTGAGCTGTGTCCAAATCTCACCACGCTACAAATCTCGTTCCGAAATCTCGCGATAACTCGCGACAAAACACCGGTGGAAAAACAGTTACCTGACTGAGGTGAAGAGAGATGACTGAAGTGATTTTCTGTTGGAAAATAACAGTCTTCGGTAATCCAACAGAAAATCACTTCAGTCATCTCTCTTCACCTCAGTCAGGTAACTGTTTTTCCACCGGTGTTTTGTCGCGAGTTATCGCGAGATTTCGGAACGAGATTTGTAGCGTGGTGAGATTTGGACACAGCTCACAACAAACAGCGATCTCCAGCTAAAGGTAGAGACATACGTTAATTTCTCCTTTCTAGTATGTTGTCGGACACTCATTGTAACTATCTGAGCCTGTCAGTGTGAAAAAAATGCATGTTTATAGGCCGAATTTTGACGAGAGCCAGTTGCCCTGTGTACGAGCGTTAGCTGGGCTGGAGGCTGCCTGCCCTGCTCAATACTGGCGCGACCTCAAAAAATGTTTTATCCAGCACTCACATATACAGAAAAAATTATGAAAACAGGGCCCAGGTTGAAAAAAACCGAAGTTTCCCTTTTTAAGTTAAAGTACCAATGATTGTAACACACACACTATGTGTGGTGAAATTTGTCCTATGCATTTGACTCATCCCCTTGTTCACCCCCTGGGAGGTGAGGGGAGCAGTGAGCAGCAGCAGTGAGCAGCAGCAGTGGCCGCGCCCGGGAATCATTTTGGTGATTTAACCCCCAATTCCAACCCTTGATGCTGAGTGCCAAGCAGGGCGTTAACGGGTCCCATTTTTATAGTCTTTGGTATGACTTGGCCGGGGTTTGAACTCACAACCTACCGATCTCAGAGCGGACACTCTAACCAAAAGGCCACTGAGTAGGAATGTGAGTGTGAATGTTGGCCCTGTGATGAGGTGGCAACTTGTCCAGGGTGTACCCCGCCTTCCGCCCGAATGCAGCTGGGATAGGCTACGTGTTGGAGAGGTGTTCTCTTCACTGATGAATCCAGGTTTTGGCTGTTCAGGGCAGATTGCAGACAGCATGTGTGGCGTCATGTGGGAGAGCGGTTTGCTGATGTCCATCCATCCACCCATTTCCTACCGCTTGTCTCTTTCAGGGTCGCGGGGGGTTGCTAGAGCCTGCACATTTTTTTTTGCCATCGTCATTTGTGTTAGGCTTTACTATTTTGTTAAATATTCTTTGGTCATATTCAGTTACAACTACTTTTATATCAAATATGATTGTGCTGTGTATCATAACTGATTTTATTGAAAAATGAGAACTCAAGTAATAAAAATCGATTATTTTCTTAGCCCCCCAACAAATCGATCAAGCCCCTATGGCCCTGGGAGATAAAATATCCTGAAGCCGTCCCTGTTTCTGCCTCATTGGTTGCTCTCCCCTGTCAATCACTTCCAACTACCGCCATCCAACACGCACGCACACACCCACGCTGTCAAGAGAAGAGTCGAAGTCGTGTGCTCCTGCTCGACTGCTACTGGGAGGGGCGTGGTTTGTCTCTGTTTATACACTATGTGGACTATATCTTTTCATACTATATATGTGGACAGACTATGTGAACATACATCTATGTTTATATGCAATACAAGGACTATGCATACAATATTTCATTGTGACGATAGATACATAAACATATGTGTATATATATATATATATATATACACATATATATATATATATATATATATATATATATATATATAAATATACACATAATATTTATGCGGACTGTATACATATCTATGACAAGTATACTGATACAGGTATGTTTACATGCAGTATACCTACAGTATGTTGAATATATATGTACACTTATCTATGTGGAATATGACTGTGGTAACGAGATCTACTTTAATGTGGACTGATGGTGACCAGTGGGAGGAGTCCCGTGAGCAAGCAGAATAGTTTTTGGCCACAAACGTCCATTTTAGCCAAGATGTCAATTATGTTAGACACCGATGATGTCATCAGCATGTATTAGTAACCATGACTTAACATTTTGACAAATGTGTTTGATTGTCAGGTCTTTCTGTCCTCAGCTTTAAAGATTATCCATGAATGTAATGATAATATATCATATATATCTAATTATAAGAATGTATAATATTAGTTCATGTTTTGGTTGAAAGTGTATTGGTAAGTTTAGAGCAGACTAAAAAGAAAAATATGTATTTATTGAATGTAAGAAAAAAGTTTTCATCTTCACAAGCTTGAGGGGGGTCAAAGGTCAGCCAACAGAGTGTTAATGCTAACGCTCGCATGGTCCTGGCCACGCTCTATGGTTGTCTTGGAAACGACAGCTGTCATTCTGCACTCGTCGATGTGTCAAACGTCATGTGCACTGGGCACGCTTTACAGGACGTCAGAGGTCAAAAGCCCACGAGTTATGGACATCAGGCAGTGGACATCAGAGTTTCTTCCTTCTGTCCTCTTTGATGTCATGATGTCCACATTGTTTTGGGGAATGTTCCAGAAGCCTCCATGTCTTCCCTAAAGAGGTTTACGAGCAGGCGCTGGTCTACTAAAGTTGTAAACTTTGACCTGGTCAATCATCATCAGGAAGGATATTTGGCTCCGCCTCTGAGGAGGAGGGGCTGGTCCAGGGGTTGTTATCTGCCGACAGAATGTAGAAAGGTCACATGACGTGATGCAAGCCACCTTACAGGAGAGGCGGAGCTTCAACATGTTACATATGACATATCTCCACAGTGAGCGGTCACATATTTCCTACTTGATGGCAGGGCATTTCAAGCTACTCGGCGCATGTCCGAACTTTGCAGGAATGTTTTTCACGTTCTGATGGTGGTGTGCTCCTCATGTCTTCAAACATCTGGAAGTCATAGAAGACGTTACGACTCGCAACAAGCAACGGCTGAGAAGACTAACAAGCTCAGCTGCCTGTCCATTCTTTTTTTCCCCCCCAGGGGTGGCACAGAGGATGGCACCCATAAAGCCGTCAATGTACCCTAGGGACGGCTGTGGCGACTATAGTAGCTTACCACCACCAGAGTGAATCGTCTTGTAAGACAATTGCTGACATTAAATATTAATGCATCCTACAGCACTGAGCTTCGTACTTTGCCAACATGGTAGCATATGGCAGGTTGTGTAATGTTTTTCTTTCACTTTGAGAAAACGGCTTATGGGCTTAAAGAGGAAGATGCCACTAGAATGTAACTTGAACAAAGATGTACAGAACAGGGGAGATGTAGTTCATTTTTTATTTTTAGGAGATCCATTTTTTTCTTGACATAGCCTCTCCATCATCCAGCATTTGTGCTGTGTGACTGTTTAAAAGACAATAAATACCAGACAGAACGTGTTCCCTTATTAAATGTAATGTTTATAAAATGTTGGCGAACTGACGCTGCCAAGAATTGAACCCATGTCATGTGGCATGAACGGTAGACGCATGACCATTACGCTACCTTAATAATGCTCTGACAACTATACAATATATATATATATTGTTTTGTTTAAATGTTGTGTTATTCATACTGCTCACAGAGCGGTTAACGGCTTGGATTAAGTTTACCGTCAAATGTAATATCATGCGCTGTTATTCACTGACTCTATTTTTATTTCTCTATCCAGATTCCAAACAGACCGCAACTCTCTAAAGCCCAGTATTTCAATGGAGCTTCGGTGGTTAATGTATTGTCGAACCTCCTTGCTAAATCTCAACCACGTCCCGAAACGGTCGCGTGGTATAGCAGCGAGGCTCGCTTCACACGTCATCATTTCCGGCTCCTTTCCTACATGAAGCCTTTCAGGCTTACCTGGCCTAGTCCTTCTGTCCTCCTATTGGCTCCAACAACTTTCTACACAACAAACACACAAAACAATCTTGTTGACACGCCATCGCTTCAATTGTTGGTAAAGATGGCGGTCACCAGCGCTTACCTGTGTTGTTGTTTCTGGTGAAAGGCTTCAGTGTGACTTTAGCCTTTGAGGTCCAGTTGGCGGCGCTGGAGCCAAAGGAGCCTGAAGACAACGACTGCACCGCCTGCTCAGACGTGGCCTTCTTGGTGTTGTTGGTCGCCGTCTTACTCCAGTCTGCAACACACGTGGTCATGTGACTTCTCTTGAAGTGACCGATGAAGACGATGAGGACGGTACCCGAGTTGTCAGAGAGTCGGAAACGAGCGCAGCACATCGAGCGTCTCCATTGCTTCTGCACGTTCTCCTTGAGCGCACAGTGGAATAAGAAGATGAAGAGTCCTGAAGGCCAAGAAGAAGAAGATTAGTGTTTGGTTACATGACACACACATCACAAGCTCACCTTGCAGCGAGTTGAAGATAGCAAAGAGGTAGACGAAGATGAGGCTGACGGGCCCCCAGGCAAAGAGCGCAAAGGACCAGGTCATCCCGAGCAGGAAAGTCAGGCTGACCACGCTGCGCAGGTTCCGCACCACCTGAAGCGCAGGAAACAAGCGTTACCATGGCGACAACTGGCCCTGACACATGGTGAGCGGCGGTACCTCCTCTCTTAGCGTGCGGTTGCTGCGTTTGCCATTGCGTCCGCAGATCTGCAGCATGACCACAACAAACATGGCGACGTTGAGCAGGAAGACGAGGCAGAAGTAGGCCACGCATGCCGTGTAGAACACCAGTGGACTTTGGATCCAGCAGCTGTGGAGACAGGATCCATGATGATGATGATGATGGGCGTTCTAATCACTTTTGCTCGCATCACTTACAATTCAGATGATCCATCGCCAAACTCGCCACCGCCGTACTCCTGCGGGCCGTATGAGCGCTTATTTACAGCCACCACCGTCCCGACTAGCACAGCGGGAATGCCTGAAGGAGAAGAAGGTGAGGCGGTGTAGCGCCCACAGGTGGCGGGACTGAAGGTGCAGCGAGGAAGACTCACCCCAGCCCAGCAGGCAGAACTTGAGGATGTATCTGCGCACGTATGTGTTGAACACCTTGACCAGGGCGATGTACATGTGCACCGACTCCAGGCCCATCCAGGTGAACGACGTAAGCAGGAAGTAGTGCAGCAGTACGGCGGCGGCCAAGCACAGTGCCTCGCTCCGTTGCCCCGACAACCATCCGTTGAGCAGGAACGCCATGTTGAGCAGGAGAAGAGACGCGCTCAGGTTCATCAGGATCTTGGACGGGTAGTCTCGCCGCAGCTTCCTGCAACACACATGAGTCATGTTTACTTCTTTTTACGCTTGCCTGTCCCTTCATAAAGGTTTGACCCTTGAATAGACTATATGCACTAGAAGAGGGCGGGGCCAGGACTCACTCGAAAGCGACATAGGTGAGCAGCGTGGCAGCCGAGAAGATGGCAGATACGCCGCAGCCGACGAAGGAGATGAAGGTGAGGATGCGGTTGTTGCGCCGGTCGATGTGAGGCGACACACCCGAAATGTCCTGATTGCAAAACGACCAGTCAGCGCACACGCTTACCGCAGGCCACATGCCAAACACGGTGTGCACGCTCACCATCAGGATTCCAAAGTGCGTCAGGTGGTCGCACAAACAAACTGTTCTGTTGGTGCTGGAAGCTTCTTTGGACACTCTGCAGCCATCCGCGTTCCAGCCTCCGGCGCCACCTGCAAGACGCACATCACCTGGTTAGCGGTTTGTCATGTGACTGTTTCAACTATGACATCTTCAATGACATCACCAATGACGTCACTGACCGTTCATGCTGAAGTCCCAGAACACGCAGACAGGATTGTGGAAAGCCTGAAAGAAGAACATTGGTTGTCATGGCGATGTGAACGAAAGCAAGGAGTAGACAAAATGAGAGCAACGTGGAAAGCGCTGACTTGTGGCGACAGGTGAACCATCTCGATCTGGACGGGGTCGCTCAAGTCGCTGACGCTCCAGTTTCCCACGCTGCTGGCCACCACGTAACTGTTGAGTGCACGTTCGTCCTGCTCGCTCTGCGGCATCAACAAGCCACACAGGAGTAAGTGAAGAGGATAGATCACGGACTAGACCAGGTACTACACTATGGACTAGCTCAGGGACTGGACTGACCTGGAAGAGGTTGGTACTGCGAAAGAACAAAAAGTTAATGCGGGCCTCGCCGAAGGACGCACCGGTCAGCAGCGACGCCGGCAGCGTGACTTGAGCTAGTGGATCAGTCCGGTCCGATTCAAAGTCAATCTGAGGGGGCGGGGCCAACGACAAAGATACATTCTAGAAAGCTGATATCGACGGTTGCTTAACAACATGTTTTTTGTGCTACCTCTGGGTCGGTGGCGTTTGGCGGGATGAAGGCGCTGAACGATGTCCCATTGAAGGTGGATGCGTTGAAGGCCAGTACGCCCAAAGACAGACGTCTGGATGTGATGCTCACTGACGAACCCTCGAACTCCAATTTGTCAAGAAGCTGATCCACCGCCTTCAGGGCCCTAATGGACGCATGGCTCATAAGGAAAGACCACAGCTATAATCTAGTTTAGTGCACTCTAATCTAGTGCACTTTAATCTAGTCTAATTCATTTTAATTTAGAACACTTCAGTCTAGTGCACTTAAAACTAGTACACTTTAATATAGTCCAGTGCACTGTAGTCTGATGCCCTTTAATCTGATCTAGTGTACTCAAACTCACATAACGAGTCTAGTGCACTGAAATCTGGCCTAGTGCACTCTAATCTAGTGCACTCTTAACTATAGTCTAGTGCACTTAAATCTAGTCTGGTGCACTATAATTTAGTGCTGTCTAATCTGATCATTTATCTAGTGCACTCTGTGTTTCCCATAAACTGCCAAGATACCTGTGGCGGTGGGGGCGTGGCTATGGGCGTGGTCACCATGACATCATCGAGTAATTTGCATAATTTACTACAATGATTTGATTTTCTCTAAAAAGGCTAAAAAAATGTATACTTACTAATTAATAATAACAGTTTTGTTTTATCCATCCATCCATTTTACAATATAATTACAACACTTTATGTACATATTTATATACAGATTTGAAAAATAAGTTATTCACTGAAATATATTTATTAATTGTGGTTCTTACAAAAAATATAACAGCTAAAATGTCTCGAAGCTCTGCCCCTTTAATTAGTGCATACTAAATAATTTAACTTTAGCCTACGACTACAACCATATTATTTACCAGCAACATAAAGTGAAACAGAGGCAGAGGTGTCCTGCCACAGTCAGTAACAAATAAACAGAAAACAGTAGTGGTGGTAGATAGACACAGAGCTTCATCAAACATCTGATCCACTGAACAAAGAGCTCCAAAAATCTTGAACTTTAGACTGCCATCAGTTTTACTTCCTACACTTAACCATGTGTTTCCTACTGCCTGCAGACTTTGCACCCTTTGTTATATACACATGTTGTGTTTCTAATATAAATACATTTAATAAAGTCAAATAAAAATAAGGCAACAAGAGAAGTATCCTACACTTCTCTTTTGTAAAGTAAATCTGAACAGCCGATATGGGCATCTACATCAACTATATGATTTGCCTGAGAAGCTGGAGAGGACAAACAAAAAAACAAAAACATTTTTTTTTATTATTACCATAATTTCCGGACTATAAGCCGCACCTGACTATAAGCCGCACCAGCTAAATTTAGGGGAAAATACAGATTGCTCCATATATAAGCCGCACCCGACTATAAGCCGCAGGGTTTTGATGTGTAATTACCGTAGTATATAGGGGTTCCTGCTACCACGGAGGAGATTGTCGGGACAGAGATGACTGTTTGGGAACGCAAAGGGTCCCATTTATTAACAATAAATCTTTCAATCATTAAATCAAACTTTCACATCTTTGACATGGCGAACAGCATTCGTGCAGAGTACAAATAATACAACGGTGCAAAGTAATACAAAGTGCTCGCCTGTACGTTATCAAAATAACCAGCCTACCGGTATATGAAAAGTCAGTCTTTAATCATTGTGTCATCGTCTTCCTCCTGCGTACTAAAACCACAGAAATCCTCTTCGTCGGTGTCGGAGAAGAACAGGCCGCAAATAAGCCGCACCGTTGTATAAGCCGCAGGGACCAGAACGAGGGGGAAAAGTAGCGGCTTATAGTCCGGAAATTACGGTATTATTATTTTTTTAATTTTTTTGTGGCGGACGTAATTCTTTCGTGGCGGGCCGCCACAAATAAATGAATGTGTGGGAAACCCTGACTCTAGCCTTGTGCACTTTGATCTGGTCTAGTGAACTCCAATCTAGCCTAGTGCACTGTAGCCTAGTACACTCTAGCCTAGTACACTCTAACCTAGTCTGGTGCACTATATTACAGTGCACTACAATTTTATATAGTCACTCTAATAAAGTACTCTTTAAATTTAGTGTAGTCCACTTTAAACTAATCTTGTGCGCTCTAATTAAGTGCACTCTAATGTAGCAACTAATATACTGCACTCTAGTCTGGTGCACGCTAAACCAAACTAGTGCACTCTAGTGTCGAGCTCTCAAGTCTAGAACACTCTAATCTAGTCTAGCGCACTTGAATGTAGCGCACTGTTTTCTAGTCTACCATAGTGCACTCAAATTAAGTACACTTTATTCTAGTTTAGTGCACTTTAATCTAGTACACCCTACAATAAAGTGTAGTGCCCTTTAATAAAGCCTACTCTAGTGTAGTATACTCTTTTCTAGTGCACTCTAAACTAGTTGGGTAGACTTTAATCTAGTGCACTCTAAACTAATCTATTACGCTCAATTTTAGTACCCTTTAGTCTAGTGCATTTTCACCTTGTGTACTTTAATTTAATATAGTGCATTCTAATCTGCACACTAATTTAGTGCACACTAGTCTAGTACACCCTAGGCTAGTATAGTACACTCTAATCTAGTACACTTATTTGGTCTGGTGCATGCTAAACTAGTCTAGTGTAGTTTAATCTAGTGCACTGTAGTCTAGTACAAGCCAGTCGGGTCCACTAAAGTTGTAGAGCAGAGATTGTACTCCATTGCAGATCAGTAGAAAGTGCAGTCTAGCTATAGTCCTGTAGGGTCTAGTCTGGACCTACCTGTCGGAGGTGGGAGCCAGGGCGCTGTGGGGGCTGCTCATGACGTTGGAGATGACGGTTATGACGGCAGACGCCAAAGTGGTGTTGATCTTGGCCACATGGACCAGCTGCTTGACCTTGCTGACTACTTTGGAAACCTGCACACATGAAGTAATGGGTGGGTGGGTTATAAAATGATAAATGGGTTATACTTGTATAGCGCTTTTCTACCTTCAAGGTACTCAAAGCGCTTTGACAGTATTTCCACATTCACCCATTCACACACATTCACACACTGATGGCGGGAGCTGCCATGCAAGGCACTAACCAGCAGCCATCAGGAGCAAGGGTGAAGTGTCTTGCCCAAGGACACAACGGACGTGACTAGGATGGTAGAAGGTGGGGATTGAACCCCAGTAACCAGCAACCCTCCGATTGCTGGCACGGCCACTCTACCAACTTCGCCACGCCGTCCCGGGTGATATGGGTGTGCACTTGCTCGACTCACTTCCTCTTTGGACAGCTGGTTGTTTGCGATGGCGGCCAGTTGCACAGCCACCTCGGCCGCATTCTCTGCAATCAATACGTTTAGGACAATTTATTAAAAACGAGCCGGGGGTCCTTGTGTCACTTGATGATGGGGCGGGACTACCTGCTGAAACCTGGATCGCGTCGATGTCGGTGCAGTTGTGAAAGTCAGTGGGCGACCAGAAGGATGAGAAGTTGTGGCGGTCCATCAAACTATGACAATGACACAAGGACGCAGTTGGCATGGTGACGATTGAACAGGTCGTTTGCGTCTTGAATCCTGCGATAGCTCACCACTTCCTGGCGGCGCTACGCTCTTTGTTGGGGAAGCATGGCAGCAAGCGAGTGATGCTGGGACGAGTCTCAGGCCAGCGGTAGTGGACAGTGTTGTCCTCTGGACACGTGTCTGTCAGAAAGGACAGACTCAGACATATGCAGCCTTTCCTGAGGTTAAAGTTCATCTTACCAACGGCCGTGACCTGAATGGAGGTGTTGTGGACCACCAGGCCGGCGCCGATGCGAGCGTGCCTGCTGGAAATTCTGGCGGACAGGGCGTCTGGGCCGGGGCTCTGATCAGTGATGTCATTGTGAAGCAGCAGAGCGCGGCAGGTGAAGCTGTGGACACGCCCACATCAACTTACTGAACTTTGAACCTTGGGGGTCAAAGATGATGTCCATGGCTACTACCTTGAGTGACCTCCAGGCACAAGCACCGACTGCACACTGGAGAGAATAAGAAGGAGTTAATGTAGAGCAGAAACAAAGTTTACGTTTGTCCTCAGTAAAGCAAGTCTCTACCTGACTGAGTCTACAAAGACCAAGTGAGTCCAGTTCTGGAAGGTCTGGTTCAGCTGCGAGCACAAAGCACACACTAGTTGTTAGTCACATGATAGCCAGCCAGCTAGTTAATGTTAGCATGCTAACTTGGTCTTACCCAGGAGGACACGACTTCTTCTACATCAGCCTGAGTGAGCGTGGAGCTCTCATCATGCACCACTAAAGACAGCTTGTAGAAGACGACCTCTGCAGGTAGACACGAGAATTACAACAACTTATCTTAGCTGCTGTTTCACATAGCGGGAGAGAAATCAAGCTAATCCTATTAGCAAGAAACCTATTTGACGTTGCACAACATGCGACACACTGTCAACATCAGTGTTATAACTTACACATCTTTTACTTGAACATTATATACAATATTTATATCTATACAGCAGTGGCGTGCCGTCACTAGAGGCAGGGGTGGCACGGCCTCACCTGCCATCATGGAAAGAAAAAAAAAAGTAAAAAGAAAAAAAAAAAAAGGAAATTGTTATATGTATCCAGTGATTATACTAAAGTAATTTTCCATTTAACTTCACCAGTTTTAGATTATTTTTATTTTTATTTTCACATTTGCCGTTCAAATACTGAGAAGAGACGGTGCGGTGATCAGCAGCCAGTTGAGGCACGTCACTGCGTTGCGCCTCAACATGGATTGTGCACAATGACTCGGCTAACTGCTGGCCTGCTGTGCAGTGAGACCGTATTGCTATATGAACTATATTATACATTTCCATAGTTTAGTTAGCTGAGGTATATAATGTACAGTGTATTTTGTCAACAACTGTAAGTGTGTAACGTATTTTTAGTGCTGAGCATTCATAAAACTCAGCTGCGAAGACACACTGTGCCTCCTGGTGCCAAGCACCTCCACCGCAGAATGCACCGCCCGACGGGAGCGCTGCGGCCACACCAACCAAAGCCCACACCCAAACCCTCCATGTGCAAGACCGAATCCACCCAAAAAAAGTCACTTAACAAGAAGCCAAAAAGTGCAAAAACAACAATCCTCGCGCCGGAGGAGCCGCGAACGACCGCAGGGACACAACATTAGGTACACCTGCACTGCAGGTTCATGTGTTTGTAAATCTGACTGTGATGATGCAGTCGTGCCTCACCAGACATTAACCTCACCGCACGCCACTGTTATACAGTATATAAATACATACGTCAGATATGTGTAGTGACAATTCAATTATTCCACAAGAACTCCTGCTATGCTTACGTTGGCCACTAGATGTCAATCTACACTAGTCAACAATCATACGGCACATGACAGGAAGCCGACTACAGCATAGAGGAAGATAAAAAACACAACATGTACATGAAAAGATGACGGACCAATCACCATCCTCCAGAAGCACAAATAACCCGCCCACTCTACTGATTGACAGCTGTCTACTAACACCAATTAAGACTTTCTGGTAGAGGTCAGAGGTCACCAATGTGTTTGTCATATTGACTAAACATACTGCATATGATATACGTGTGTATGTATATAATACATTGTATATTTATAAACATATATGTATATACACACACATTATATACAGTATATATATAGTTTGAAACACTGAGAAAGACTCAGACAAACTAACTCACACAGCTTTTTCCCTGCCAATATTGCATTATTTACATTTCACGTGGCGCATGCTGAATGATGATGTCACATCCTGCATGTCTATACAAGACTGTGCATGTACTGTATGTTATAAACGTAGCTCTTATATTCCTTGTATGATATACATCATATGTTGTACTTGTATTTATGTTTTAGGTCTATAACTGTGACTGATGCGGTTGATTAGTTGATGACCTTTGACCTCATGTATCCATTAGACACTTTGATTGACAGGTGGGTGACGTACTCTCCATCGTCGAATCGCAGCCCTGATTGCACGGACTCGCCCCCACCGGCACGTGGACAGCAGACATGTTGGCGCTTAGGGGACGGGCAGTGTCAACGGGCATTGACCAGGTGGGGTAGGGGTCCGCCCCCCCAGCAGAACCAGCGAGCGCTCCTGGGCTGCCAATCATTGTGCGTTTGCTCGTAGTAGGCAGGGCCAGCTCAAACAAGAGCGGGAGAGTGTGTTTATCTGCGCTTTGGACCTCTGAATGTGTTGACGCTTTTAGGTGTCGTAGGGGGGGTTGAGTGGCGGCAGGTCGCAGGGTAGGGGTGGACGAGGACGCGAAGGAACGAGGAAGGATGGAAAGAAAAGGAAGCGTGAAGGTTGCTACGGGAGGGACAAGAGAAGCGGTGCTGTCCCCCCTCAGCCCCTCTGTTGCCATGACAACGGGCATGGCAGAAAAGTCAGCAGAAGAAGAGGTCACATGACCCAGGACAAGCCCCGCTTTAAGCTTTGTCACAAGATGGTTTTGTGTTGAAGGGTGGGATGGCCACACCCCGTCATCACCTGAAGAGGTGGGGAAATTGAAGATTCTGGACAACGTACTGGGGGTGGAGCTTAAGTGCCTTCTGACATACGCTGTGGAGGCTCTGCCCATCAGAGTAGGTTCTCCACTTCCAGAAGCTTCTATGCCAAGCAGCGCCGCATTTTTGGTCTTTAGGTTGCTAGGCGACCCTCTTGAGCGGAAGAGATCGTCGCTGGGTCGCCTTGGAGACGAGCCTTCCGCTGAGTGGGAGGAGTTTGTTAAGGTGGGCTTGGTGATGGGTGTGGGCCGCCTCAAAGGCCTCTTCCTCCCCTGCCAGACGAGGGGTGTGGAGATGAAGCCCAAACGCATTGGCCTCTGAGGGGGTGGTGCCTGTCGGGCTGGTGGTAAGAAGGAGGCGGATCTGTGTGGTTGAGGACTGGTGGCTTGGGCGGGCGTGCGATTGGGCGGGGTCTCATGAAGAGGTGGGGTAGTCCCCGGCTTATGGGTTCCAGCAGCAAAAACACGAGCGAGCCTCTTCTGGCGACCAACTGGACCAGAACTTGCAGCGGCAACACCAGAGGCTGCCAGCAGGAGGCAGCAACGAGCACAGGTGACAGGAAGTAACAACAGGCAGCAGATTTAAGAGGTCTGGCCCACCACTGCATGAGCATTTGATCAGAAATGGCCCACAAGCTCACCCTGGTAACAAAGCACAGAAGCATCTATACCAGGGGTCACCAACCTTTTTGAAACCAAGGGCTACTTCTTGGGTACTGATTAATGCGAAGGGCTACCAGTTAGATACACACTTAAATAAATTGCCAGAAGTAGCCAATTTGCTCAATTTACCTTTAACTCTGTTATTATTAATAATTAATTATATTTATCTTTGTGGAAACACTGATCATCTTAATGATTTCTCACAATAAATATATATAGAAACAGATAAATATCAATATGCAACACTTTATTTTTATATTTTATCTAAGTGCACATTTTTCAAAGTGAACATTTTCAAATGATCACTTCTAAGACAGTCTTGTGAAATCACAATATCCCATTTTAACTAGCTAGCCACTAACATTTTTTAACAAATCATGAATTACTTTGCACCATGTTTGTACAAATAATAACTCATGTAAAATACAAAAGTAAACTCTCAAATTTTTAAATCATGTCACACTTTGAACTGGACACCAAATCTGTTATCTGTTTCTTTGTCAGTTAGTGGGAAGCCTGGCATTGCATGCTGTTAACTAGTGTGTTGTACTCTGGTGTGTAACTTGACACTGCAACTCTGAGTGAGTCTTGCAGATGTGCATCAGTGAGGCGTGTTCTGTGTTTGTTCTTGATGAAGTTCATGTCAGAAAAGGCTGATTCACAAAGATAAGATTTTTCCTCATTGTTTGCGGAACCTTCTTAATCTTTTGGACATATTTTCACAGCAATCTGGCTTTAAGCTTAATTATGATAAATGTAAAATGTTAAGGATCGGAAATCTAAAGGGAACGTCCTTTCGAATGGAATGCAAAGTGTTTTGTTTATAAATTATATGCAATCTGTTGTGTTCCCTAATTTTTTTCTGTGTACATGAATGAAGGTGTGTGTTGCTGAGTCCGACTTGGACATTATCTGGACTGGGCCTGGTTTAAAAAACCCTTTAAAAAAATCTAATTTCATTGACAACCTGGTCTGTTGAAGATAAGGCCCTTTTTAAAAAAATAAAATAAAATAAGAAAAATAAATAAAAAAACATTTTCTTGGATAAAAAAGAAAGTAAAACAATATACAAATAATTACATAAAAAAATAGTAATTAATGAAAATGTTAGTGGACCAGCAGCCTATACAATCATGTGTGCTTCAGGGACTGTGTCCCTTGCAGATGTGTTGTCTATGCTGTGGGAACCAGAATATTGGTAGCAGAAAGAAATAACCCCTTTTGTGTGAGTGGGTGTGGATGAGTGTGCATGGGGGATGTTGTTTGGGTTGATGCACTGATTGAAAGTGTATCTTGTGTTTTTTTCTATGTAGATTTAATTTAAAAAATGTTTTAAAAAAAGTAATTTTTTTTTTTTTTTTTAAGAACAGGCCCGCGGGCGATTCATCTGGTCCTTACGGGCGACCTGGTGCCCGCGGGCACCGCGTTGGTGACCCCTGATCTAGAAGGCAATTGGCTACGAGTAGGCAACTAGTGAAGGTTGGTTTAAAGCTGTTCCTTTGTCGACAAGAGGTGACATCTAATCTATGAAATATGATGTTCATATTCAATGTGCAAGTGGTCAGTTTCAGTCGAAATGTTAAGCTAAGTAAAGCTACACCAATGATCAGTAGTTTAAGCACGTGCCGCTAATTAGCAGGTAGCATCAGCGGAAATCTTACCACGCCTTGTCATGTTAGTGGGGGTGTTGTTAGTGGTGGTGGCCAGCAGGGGCCACTCTGTCTGTGGAGCTGCATCAAAACATCACACAGTCATGCTAATGCAGCTAAGCTAAAATGAAGGTTTTCAAAAACTGATTTAAGAAAATTCAAAAAGCTGTTTACACATGTTTGTAGAAGTGGAAGTGTCCTAAAATATTTAACTTAAGAGGTCTAAAAAAATTGGGGTGCTTAATAGGCAGAACAAATTAAATCCCCTTCCATGCATTGATAGCCATCTACTACAAGCCGTTTAAATTAGAATGCATAAAAAAAAGAAAGAAATGTGTTCTTGTCTCACATGAAAGGATTGTGAATGATAGGCAACATTCCAACAAAAGTGCAGTTTCCCCTTAATCAAAACTCAAGCTCTAACTTAACCTTAACCCAACTGTCAACTGTCATAAAATGTATTTTTGTTGGGAATATGTTCCTGATGGTGGACGTATAACATTGTTACATGCTGCTGGCCCCTAAAAGCTTTACCCAAAGAGGAGCTGCTGGTTGTACCGGTGGTTAGGATGATTGTGGCTGTGATTGTAGTGATTGTTGAGGTTGTGGTGATGATTGTGTCTGTGGTTTTTGAGGTAACTGTTGTTGTTTTTGGGGATTACTGTGGCTGGCGTGGTGACAATTGAGGTGGTTATGATTGTTTTGGTTTTGCTGGTTATTGTTATGATTGTGTATATTGATGTGGTTGTTTTAGTTGTTGTTTTGATTGTTGCTATGATGGTGATGGTTGTGGTGGTTGTAGTTCAATTTGTTGTGGTGATGATTGTATTTGTGGTGGTTTTTAGTGATTGTTGTGGTTGCAGCAGTGGTTGTGATGGCTGAGGTAGTTGTGATAGTGGTTGTGATTGTTTTGGTTGTGCTGGCTATTGTAATGATGGTTGTGTGGTTGTTTGTGATTGTGGTGGTTATCGTTGTTTTTGTTGTGGCAGTGGTTGCTGTGATTGTTGTTTTGGTAGGTGTTTTGGTTGTGATTGTGGTTGATGTTGTGAGTTGCTGTGGCAGGTGTTGTGTTTTTTTATTGTGGTGGTTGTTGCTGTTGTCGTAGAGAGTGTAGTGATTGTGGTAGGTGTTAGAGGCATGTGAGTGTGAGCAGAGGAAGTGTTGAGAAGGACAACAGACAAGAGGAATAGTGCAAGTTGAAGCAGGAAAAGTATTTTCTTTGTATTCCTTGTCCTTCCTTAGGCCCTTTTCCACCAAAAGTTCTGGAACCTCTTGTTCCTAGATCTATAGGTTCCTGTAGGAGTGTGTTGTTTGTGTTTCCACCGCATATCACAGTTCAGGGTGGTGTTGTCCCGATACCAATTTTGATACTTTTCTGTACTTTTCGATACTTTTTTAAGTACAGGGGACCAAAAAAATGGCATTATTGGCTTTATTTTAACAAAAAATCTCAGGGTACATTAAACATTTGTTTCTTATTGCAAGTTTGTTCTTAAATAAAATAGTGAACATACAAGACAACTTGTCTTTTAGTAGTAAGTAAGCAAACAAAGGCTCCTAATTAGTCTGCTGACGTATGCAGTAACATATTGTGCCATTTATCAATCTATTATTTTGTCAACATTATTAAGGACAAGCGGTAGACAATTAATTATTAATCTACTTGTTCATTTACAGTTAATATCTGCTTACTTTCTCTGTTACATGTTATATCTACACTTCTGTTAAAATGAAATAATCACTTATTCTTCTGTTGTTTGGATGCTGCACATTAGTTTTGGATGATACCACAAATTTAGGTATCAATCCGATACCAAATCGTTACAGGATCATACATTGGTCATATTCAAAGTCCTCATGTGTCCAGGGACACACTTTATTTCTTGAGTTTATAAACATAATATGACATTAAAAAAAAAACGAAAAAATGTTGTGATGCTAAAAATTATCGATGTAATCATAGTAGTATCGACTAGATACACTCCTGTACTTGGTATCATTACAGTGGATGTCAGGTGTAGATCCACCCATGGTGTTTGTTTACATTCTTGAACTGCGTCATTAATGGTGACGCCGATGAGTTACGGTGTGTAGTGAAGCATGTTTAGCTATTTCTCGTCCTGCAGATACTTGTAAGAAACGTACTTTATTCGTCGCCATGGAGGCGAGGAGTAGGGATTTAGAAGTAGCTAAAACACTGCTGACTGCGGCTGGACTTTAGTCGCTAGCTAGCCAGCCATGCCCTAAAGCACCTCTTCCTGAGGGTGTTTCAGTGTTATAGCTTTACCTTTATCGTTAGTTTTTAAGCCAAAACGCATCCGTTCTCCCTTTTCTGCTTTTCTGTCTACACACTGTGTCTGCTTGTAAGTACTCCGTAATTGTGCACTGCCGAACATGCTCGTCTCCTCATAAAACCAACAATGACACGACGTGACGACGAAGAGGGGGCGCTGGGGTGGGGGACCGGTACTTTTTAGAAGCGGTATAGTACCGAATATGATTTACTAGTATCGCGGTACTATACCAATAACGGTATACCGTACAACCCTAGTTCAGGGTAGTTTATACAAATCAGGCTGATAACGTATGGAGGAGTGGTTTACTATATTTCTTTACTGATACCTTGTAAATAAACAGACATTATTAGGTCACAATTCTTTTACTAAAAAGTAATTGAAATACAAATCAATCGTATACAAAAACAATATGATTTAGAAAAAACAAAAGTGTACCAAATTGTTCATAAAAAGTCAGGCTTTTGTCCGCAATGTTCTAAAGTCAGAAAGTCGTCCTGTCGGTAAATGATGAATTCATGAGGGTCAGGCGATTCCCTTTGGTCCATTTCATCTGTAAATAACAATATATAAATAATACATGTCAGGGTTTATCTCACGCCGACAACACAAACACATCGGTTTTAGCGTTAGCTTGTTAGCATTAGCATTCTGTTCACTCGTGTTGAGGCTAATAACCACACAAATAGAGTGTCACTGACTAGTTTTACAACATGTACGTAAATAAGTAAATAGTTAATATTTGATGTTATTTACCTTCATTCCACTCGTGTGCTGCCTCCTTTTTTCCACATTTATCCAATGAAGTCAGTGTAGTAAGCAGCTGAGGTCGCCGCTTCGAGTCCGGCTGTATACTCCTCCGTAAATAAGTTTAAGAGTGCGTCCACTTTTCGTAGCTTCACGCGACAAAATTAAGTTTGTAAAAATAATACACAACATTAAACTGCACAAAGTTTGAAGACTACGGTTGAGTAAAAGCACTCCAAAATAGTTCTAGTGATCAGCGTTCTTCATTACAAAGATGCCCCAAAAATTCCTGCATTTCGAAAGCTCCTTTCGTTCTTCTTTGTTCTCCATTGTCAAGTTTGTTGTAATAGAAATACACCAGAAATAAGAAATAAATAAGTCGCTGCACATATTCCGATAGTGTTTGAAAAAGAAGTTTTAGGATCGCCCCCAACTGTGTTAAACAATCAGCGTTTGACAGCACAGGCCGCCACCGGAAAGGTTCCAGGTAGCTTGGAAAATCTCACTTAGCTAGGAGGAACTCCGAATGTTTCCTGAAGAACTGAATCTACCTGGGTATTTTTTGGTGGAAACACAGGGGGAACTTAATTTACCCGGGGTTAGTGGAAAATTCTTGAAAAGGTTCCTGCCGGTGGAAAAGGGCCTCTTCATGGAGGACTAAAGTTGTCCAAAAGATGTCAAAGTGTTTTTGTGCTCACATGTGAGCTGCAGGAAGGAAGGAAGTCTTACCGGTGACATTAGTAGCATGGATGCTGTTAGTGGAGGCAGTGGACGAGCTGGTGGCTGGCAGGAATGTTGGGATGAGAGACAGGGATGAGGATGATGATGATGAGTGAACACAACCTTCATCACACTAAGCACATTACATGTGAGTCACGTGAGCTCTACACAGTGGCCATAGCAGCAACATACTAATGTAGCTAGCAGGACCTTGCTGACACTCATCAACAATGAAAATAAAGAATGGGCCACTTTGATACATTTTATACATAAATGATGCTAAAAACAATCAATGTGTTTGTTTTAGATGACATAGCAAATTAGTGTAATTTCAAATATTGTATGTCATCAAAAAAATCTATTCTTTCATTTAATACTCAAGAGACAATAAAAAAGTCCTGCTGTAGAAAATGATAACTATTTATTTCATATGATGATTTTGAAGCTGTAGCAGTGACGTGCAGTCACTGGAGGCAGGGGAGGCGGGGCCTCACCTGCCATCATGGAAAGAAAAAAAAGTAAAAAGAAAAAAAAAAAATTGAATTGTTATATGTATCCAGTGATTATACTAAAAAGTTATTTTCAATTTAACTTCACCAGTTTTAGATTATTTTTATTCAAAATCGCTGAATTTTCACATTTGCCGTTCAAATACTGAGAAGAGACGGTGCGGTGATCAGCAGCCAGTTGAGGCACGTCACTGCGTTGTGCCTCAACATGGATTGCGCAATGACTCGGCTAACTGCTGGCCTGCTGTGCAGTGAGACCGTATTGCTATATGAACTAGATTATACATTTCCATAGTTTAGTTAGCTGAGGTATATAATGTACAGTGTATTTTGTCAACAACTGTATGTGTGTAACATATTTCTTGTGCTGAGCGATCATAAAACTGCTGCGAAGACACACTGGCTGAGGCTCGCCTCGCAGTAATCCCGCCTCCTTGTGCCGGTGCACCTCCGCCATAGAAAACGGAGGGGGGCGGGGGGGGGGGGGGGGGGGGGTCCATGTTATATCAACTAAAGCCCACACTTAAACTTTCCACGTGCAAGATTGAATCTATTGTAACCTATTTTTATGGGCTTTCCTCTTTGTGATGTTAATTCCTGTTACACGCTGTTATACAGTATATGCCTTGCGCTCTTATTTTGAAGGCGCTAAGTGCGGAAGTGATGACACGTTGGAGTGGAGCGGAGGTTTTTGAAAGAAGGTAAATAAAGTGGTCCTCGTGTAAACTGGAGCCTCCGTGTTTATTATTTTGTAGTTTCATACAGTATAGGCGACATTTATAAACCCTTGGTTACACTATTTAAAAAAGTTATTTAATAAGAAGCCAAAAAGTGCAAAAACAATAATGTTCGTGTTGGAGGAGTTGTGAATGACCGCAGGGCCACAACATTAGGTACACCTGCAGACTGCAGCACGGATTTCATATTTCATTCATTCACAACTCCTCCAACACGAACATTATTGTTTTTGCACTTTTTGGCTTCTTATTAAATAACTTTTTAAAATATATTCAATCTTGCACGTGGAAAGTTTAAGTGTGGGCTTTAGTTGATATAACACTCCCGTCAGGGGGTGCATTAATCCAGCACAACAGCGGCACATGGACTTCATTTATAAGTAAAGGTAAGACCATAATAACGTTTTTTTTTTAATTAAATGTGCTTTTTGTGTGCTACAGTTTGTATGTGTAAAGTTAAAGTTAAGTTAAAGTACCAAAGATTGTCACACACACACTAGGTGTGGTGAAATTTGTCCTCTGCGTTTGACCCATCCCCTTGTTCACCCCCTGGGAGGTGAGGGGAGCAGTGGGCAGCAGTGGCGCCGCGCCCGGGACTAATTTTTGGTGATTTAACCCCCAATTCCAACCCTTGATGCTGAGTGCCAAGCAGGGAAGAATGCTGGTATGAGCTTTTAAACATAACCCGTTAACTGCTGCCAATCAAATGGTGAATAAGATACTCTTTAGGGTTCATATGTTTGTAAATCTGACTGTGATGAAGTCAGTGCCTCACCAGCCATGAACCTCACCGCACGTCACTGAGCTGTAGGCTAGGGCTATTCAACTACATAATGAAGAAGGCCGCAGTTTCAAGAGTCCAAGGGCTCAGGGGCCGGATATCAAGATGTAGACGTTTCGTCAGGAAGTGCCTCCGCAGGTTATATTACTTTAAGACTTAGTTTACTCAATAGGCTTTCACACTGCACTGTCAATACATTCATTATTCTGCCCTCGCTACTCTATTCCAGCATGTGCAGATAGTTAACAGAATGAAGAAATAGAAGCTCCAGAAGTTTTGTTGGGAATTGATGTTGCTTCTGTTTAATTATTTTCCTTCCACAGCTTTATTTACTTTCTTTTTAATTTAGGATTATAAGACTGAAAATATAAACATTACAAAAGTATAATGTCTATTGTGTATTTACACAATATATGTATTGTATATATGTTATAGACATAATATAATATACTGTATCTGTATATATAATATACTGTACACATATGTATATCTTTGTATATATGTTATATTTTATATCGCTATATTTAGTCTATTTATACCTGCATTTTCCTTTCCATCCTTACACTTTCCATCATTGTAACTGAGCTACTGTGTTGAACAATTTCCCTTGTGGATCATTAAAGTTTGTCTAAGTCTAAGTCTACATAAACAAAATAGAATGTTTAGTGTTACATTCACACAACTACATATGTTTACGCATATAGAAATGAAACATCTCCAGTACATCAAACATTGCACAATAGTGGTTAGAGTGTCCGCCCTGAGATGGGTAGGGCGTGAGTTCAAACCCCGGCCGAGTCATACCAAAGATTATAAAAATGGGACCCATTACCTCCCTGCTTGGCACTCAGCATCAAGGGTTGGAAATGGGGGTTGAATCACCAAAAATGATTCCCGGGCGCAGCTAGTCACTGCTCCCCTCACCTCCCAGGGGGTGATCAAGGGTGATGGGTCAAATGCAGATAATAATTTCGCCACACCTAGTGTGTGTGTGACAATCATGGGTACTTTAACTTTTTAACTTACCAATGTAACGGTATGCGACTCATCACGTTTAAACCCAAAGGTGTAGTATTATTGCCCTCTACTGGTCAAATTTAGCGCTACATGTATTAAACGACCTCTGATCGCCCAGTTAGTTTTAGACAAAAAGCAACACGACCACAAATACAAAAGTCAGCAATTTCAATACAAAACAAACTAAATATTTTTATCCACAATATCGACTTACAAAGATTTTACGAGGTTTCGTAAAGAAGCTTACACACTGGGATTTCTACCATTGTTGCTTCTTGCCTAGAACACCGCGTCCGTCGCTTAAAAAGTCCGCCAGGAAACAATGACTCAAACACTTGCTCAGGGCAGAACTTTCATACTTCGTTGTCCAGTCCTTGTTAAAATTCACATTTTCGCAATCTATTTAGATTTTTTTGTCAGGGTTGAATGAGTAGTTTTCTACTCACCCCACTGCTGCTTAATTGTGACACTTATGCCTCGCTGTTTCCCTCTGTGGGGTGGCGGGAGTACTGCATACATGAGTAACCCTAGTTTAAATGCTTTCATCAAGCCTATTAGGTTGATGTTCGGCGGGCCAAATAAAAAGTTGAATAGGTCTGCTGTAGCTATTAGAATGTTTTTTGGATGAATGTATATGATGTGTATTTGTGTAATGATGATAGGCGTGGCCTAATGTGATCAATATCTAAAAGGTGTGTACAGTTATTACTCACGCTAAATCAGAAAAAAAACATTTCACTCCTAATGAAAAGTCAACGATGAAAAAAGTATTTTCAAAGAGATGTAAAAATAATGTTTTTTTTCATGTGCAGTAGATCCCTGATATTGGTGGGGGTTACATCATCGTGTAAAGCAGGTATCCAAGGTGTGGCCCGCAGATATAAATAAATGAATATTAATGAGATATATTATTAGATATGACACTACTTGGCTAACATGTTCAACAACATCTATCGGGCTACATTGCAATGCTATTAGCATCTTTCATGTAAAAAATGTATCAAAGTGGCCCAAGTTTTAATTGTATTTATTTATGCAACACTCAGTGAAAGAAGTTAGAACGCCCTTGTTGTATAGTTCCCCCCAGTGTGAGGCCTGTGAAGTGAAACACGTTATCAACGCTCAAGTTAACAATGTCCCACAACATGTTTCGACCTCAAGTTGACTTCTAGTGGATTTGGCTAGGATTGGGGTTGTGGGGCCAGGAAATGGCCCTCATTAATGCAACCTCCTTAGGAAGCTTGGAAGTGAACATTACTTTCCACATCTGGACTGCCAGGACACATGGAAACTCCCTCACTCTCTCAGACACACACACACACACACACACACACACACACACACACACACACACACACACACACACACACACACACACACACACACACACACACACACACACACACACACACACACACTTATAGATGTACTGTATATGACATAGACACCAGTCTTGTTTTCTTTACCTGGACATCCCAGGCGGATGGAGTCACACAAAGTGTTGAGGGTGGTGTTGCTAGGCGATGAGACACCTTTGAATGATGTTGGAGAGAAAAATGACAATTAGCTTAGCGGCTAGTCGTGATGCAACAGACATAGAAGAGGAGGGTCTCACTGCAGCTGAGCGAGTGGTCCTTCTGGGTCAGCGTGGACGGAATGTCCCAGAAAGTGTTGTCCCAGTCGATGATGTTTCCCGCCACGTGGCATGTGAGCGCGCTGAGCTGCTGCACCGTCATGGCGTAGTCCCACAAACGCATGTTGTACACGTTCCCCTCAAAGCTGTGCACCCCTGATGACATCACAGTGCGCTAACTTAGCAACCCAAGCTAACATGCACACAGAAGGTGAAAGAAAAGTAACCACCTCCCAGGCGGAAGGTCCCGCCCCCCGCCACAGAAATCCCAGTGGAAGCGGAGCACGTCTTGACCCTATGGTTGCCCTCCAAGAAGATGCCCACGCGGCCGTTGGATGACGACCAGAGGAGACACAAGTTCTTCATGGACACGCTCCAGTCGGCTGGCGTCATGATGGAGTCCAGCAAGCAGGTCACGCCGCCCACCACCAGCTTCACACCACTCTGGTTGCCGCCCAGCGCTAATGTCGTGTTGCCATCCTCGCCTTTATAAGTGAATATCCACTCCACCTGGGCAGTGGGCAGTTGACAGGACAGGAGGGCGGGCCCAAAGTGATGTTAGCTAACTGATGTCATTGTGCGTGCGTGTGTGTGTGTGTGTGTGGCACCTGCTGGTGTGCGCTGCGCTCCAGGTCAAAGCAGAGAGTCAGGTGGTGCAGTGTCGGCATGGCAACAGAAGACGACACTGCGGCAAATTGGCCGTTGCCACCGGCGACACTGACCTTTAGGTTTCTCAGTGCCACGGCGACTGCAAGGTGTCGAACAAGAAAAAGAAGACCTCAGTGCTAACATGCTAACAGCACGGCGCACATGCATGAACTTTTTTCCTTAGCTTAGCTTGGCACCGAGGCCACGCCTACCATGGCGGAAATTGGCCCTGAAGCCCTTTTTCTGCACGCTGAAGTCTGAAGTGAACTCCACGTCCATGACGTTCCCACTGGAATTTAGCGTGAGGCCGTGCGCGGTCAGGCCGCACAGGTCCACGCGGCCGCCCCCGCCGTGCACGGCCACGCGGTCGTACACGCAACCAGGCGCTTCCTCCAGCTGGAAGTCCACAAAGGTCAGTTGAACCACAAAGCCTGGAGGGGCCTGTAGACGCCACCTGCAACTCTGAGAGTTGGGGTACTGCTGGGGGTAGCATGGAGACGCCAGAAGCCCCGCCTCCTCTTCCCTCAGCCATGGACCCACGCACTCGCAGGCATGCACTGCACACATGTATTATAATATTCATGATTATTTATTAATATGCTTATTAAATGTATTACAATTAGGGTTGCAACAATTCATCGAGTAAATCAAGTCATTCGATCACAAAAAAGTATTGATTTGTATTTATTGCTTTGATGATTTGACTAATGAGTAAAATGACTGCTACAATAGAACACACGTGAGAGCGGTGCACCTTTTGTTGATTTGGCATGTGTGTGTGTGTGTGTGAGGGGGTGGGGGGGGGGTGGGGGTCATGGGACTGCTCCACTTACACAAACTGCAGGAAGCATTTGCATCTCTTTCCATGCATCTCAGAGAGGAGAAAACTATGGAAAGTGAAGGCTGGAGTGCCAATGACAACGGTATCTTGTGCGAGGTTAGATCATAGAAATCAGGATTTCCCCTTCATGTATTTGATCATGGCGCAGTGCCACAGAAGTATGAAAGCCGACGCACCTTGAAAATGACCCCTTAAAAATGTGTTTTTTTTACAGGGTGCACTGAAACTTTGGCCAACGAAAAACTTTGATCAAACATAAGCAAGACGCACGCGAATGTCTGGAGCCTCGGTGGTAAGACCGAGGCACCGCCCGTGCAGCCGCTTCACCCGCACCTTGGCTCAGGGTGGGGCAGCTGCCCCTCCAACTACTGCACATGCACACCCCCGCTTTGCATTCCGGCCAGACCGAGCCACTCCTTAGAACCAATCCTTGCCCCGAAGTTACGAATCTGACTTTCTGACTTCCTTTACCTGCTTTGTTCTATCATGCCAGAGGACTTGAAGACCTGCTGGGAATATGGGTATACCGCAGTGGCGTTTGCTCTAAGACTGCAAGACAGCATCCCCTAAATTAGTAAAAGTAATTTTGTGTTTACCGTATTTTCCGGACCATAAGGTGCACCGGATTATAAGGCGCACTTCCGATGAATGGTCTATTTTTGATCTTTTTTTCATATAAAAGGCGCACCGGATTATAGGGCGCAATAAAGGAGTCATATTATTATTATTTATATTCTAAATGGAAAACACTTCCTTGTGGTCTACATCAGTGGTCCCCAACCACCGGGCCACGGCCCGGTACCAATCGGTCCGTGGACCGATTGGTACCGGGCTGCACAAGAAATTAAAAAAAAAAAAAATTTTATTTTATTTTTTTAAATTTAATTTAATTTTTTTATTAAATCAACATATAAAAACACAATATATACATTATATATCAATATAGATCAATACAGTCTGCATGGATACAGTCCGTAAGCACACATGATTGTATTTCTTTATGACGACAAAAAAAATAAAAACAAAAAAAAGACCATAACTCTCCCCCCCCCCCCCGTCAGACCGGAACTCTCTAATAACTAAAGTTCCTTGGGTGAATAATGTAAACTCACTACACCAGTATGTTTTAGTGCTTTCATGGCAAGTTTACTGACAGATATAAGTAAGAACTTTACGCTACTTTATATTAGAAATGGCAACAGCGGAGGATGAATGTCCCATAACAAGAAGATAGAGAAAAATAAGAAGCCTATCGACTACGGTGTCGGCACAGACTACAAAGGTGGACGCGTGCAATTTTTCAGGATTTATGAAGATCCCAAATACAGATCAGCAGGTACCAGAAGAACAGTTGCTTTTGTATCGCCAGATAATATGTCTTACCTTATACACACACCATAATAATACTAGTTTGTTTAATGCACCGACAATCCACCAAGCGGTGCCAAAGTCGTACTAAAACATTTTGATAGATTTCGAGCGCCGTGTGTAATGTTCTATATTTTCAATGGAACATATAAAATGTTGATGTTGTTTATTTGAGTGATATTGCCATCATACCTTCTACCACGTATTTCTTATGTTTGACTACCATCTACTGGTCACACTTAACATCACACCATGTACCAAATAAAATTGCTTCGAGGTCGGTAAGCAAAACCATAATTATTCCGTACATTAGGCGCACCGGGTTATTAGGCGCACTGTCGAGTTTTGAGAAAAGAAAAGCATTTTAAGTGCGCCTTATTGTCCGCAAAATATGGTATATTTCATTGACTAAATAAGCGTGAGGATGCATTCAGCTTTTGTTCAGAATCTACTACTTTTGTAACAGCTGACACAACTTTCTTTTAATTCATTCGGAGCACAGAGTGGGCTGTTCTACTGCAGCAAAACTAGACAATCATTGGATAAATGCCTGGCTTTGTCCCGCCCACGGATGTCGAGCGTCTCTGAAAATGAATAAGAAGTGGGCGCGGCCTCGGCTGACCTGGACGCTGGGCTTCCGCATTGTGTTCTCTTTTTGATTGACGGTAAAATGAGAAAATCAGCAATCTTGAAATATAAAACAAAGTTTCATTCCGTTGTTCCTGTTGATATGGAATATTTTACAATCTTTTAAGTCACATTCTTTGTAATATCTAGCATCTGTATTTGTTTTTCTGTAATGGGAAACTGTACTCATGTTTAGATTGTATTTAAAAGTTAGCTTCCCCTATTTGAAAGACCTGCAGCCGCTATTGGTATACGGCCTGTGTTGCATTGTGCAATAATACAAAACCCAAAACCAGTGAAGTTAGCATGCTGTGTAAATCGTAAAAAAAACAGAATACAATGATTTGCAAATCATTTTCAACTTATACTCAATTGAATAGACTGCAAAGACAAGATATTTAAAGGCCCACTGAAACCCACTACTACCGACCACGCAGTTTGATAGTTTATATATCAATGATGAAATCTTAACATTGCAATACATGCCAATACGGCCGGGTTAACTTATAAAGTGCAATTTTAAATTTCCCGCGAAACTTCCGGTTGAAAACGTCTCGGTATGATGACGTTTGCGCGTGACGTCACGGAGTGAACGGAAGTATTCGGACCCCATTGGATCCAATACAAAAAGCTCTGTTTTCACCACATAATTCCACAGTATTCTGGACATCTGTGTTGGTGAATCTTTTGCAATTTGTTTAATGAACAATGAAGACTGCAAATAAGAAAGTTGTAGGTGGGATCGGTGTATTAGCGGCAGACTACAGCAACACAACCAGGAGGACTTTGAGATGGATAGCAGACGCGCTAGCCGCCGACCTCACCTTGACTTCTTCCGTCTCCGCGCCGCCGACCGCATCTATGATCGGGTGAAGTCCTTCGTCGCTCCGTCGATCGCTGGAACGCAGGTGAGCACGGGTGTTGATGAGCAGATGAGGGCTGGCTGGCGTAGGTGGATAGCTAATGTTTTTAGCATAGCTCTGTCCAGGTCCCGTAGCTAAGTTAGCTTCAATGGCGTCGTTACCAACAGCATTGTTAAGCTTCGACAGGCTGGAAAGCATTAACCGTGTAGTTACATGTCAATGGTTTAATAGTATTGTTGATTTTCTGTCTATCCTTCCAGTCAGGGGTTTATTTATTTTGTTTCTATCTGCATTTAAGCACGATGCTATCACGTTAGCTCCGTAGCTAAAGAGCTTCGCCAATGTATTGTCGGGGAGATAAAAGTCACTGTGAATGTCCATTTCACGTTCTCGACTCTCATTTTCAAGAGGATATATTATCCGAGGTGGTTTAAAATACAAATCCGTGATCCACAATAGAAAAAGGAGAAAGTGTGGAATCCAATGCACCCTTGTACCTAAGTTACGGTCAGAGCAAAAAAAGATACGTCCTGCACTGCACTCTAGTCCTTCACTCTCACGTTCCTCGTCCACGATCTTTCATCCTCGCTCAAATTAATGGGGTAATCGTTGCTTTCTCGGTCCGAATCGCTCTCGCTGCATTGTAAACAATGGGGAAATGTGAGGAGCCCTTCAGCCTGTGACGTCACGCTACTTCCGGTACAGGCAAGGCTTTTTTTATCAGCGATCAAAAGTTGCGAACTTTATCGTCGATGTTCTCTACTAAATCCTTTCAGCAAAAATATGGCAATATCGCGAAATGATCAAGTATGACACATAGAATGGATCTACTATCCCCGTTTGAATAAAAAAAAATCATATCAGTAGGCCTTTAAGGTTCGAACGAAGAAACTTCTTTTTTTTTTGTTGCAAATAATCAATAACTTAGAATTTAATGGAAGCAACACGTTGCAAAAAAGTTGGCACAGGGGCATTTTTACCAGTGTTACATGGCCTTTCCTTTTAACAACACTCAGTAAACATTTGAGAACTCAGGAGACCAATTTTTGAAGCTTTTCAGGTGGATTTATTTTCCATTCTTGTTTGATGTACAGCTTAAGTTGTTCAACAATCCGGGGTCTCCGTTGTGGTATTTTACGCTTCATATTGCGCAACACGTTTTCAATGGGAGACAGGTCTGGACTACAGGCAGGCCAGTCTAGTACCCGCACTCTTTCACCTCGAAGCCACGCTGTTATAACACGTGCAGAATGTGGCTTGGCATTGTCTTACTGATATAAGCAGGGGCGTCCATGAAAAATACATTGCTTGGATGGCAACACATGTTGCGCCAAAACTTGTATGTACCTTTCAGCAATAATGGTGCCTTCACAGATGTGTAAGTTACCCATGCCTTGGGAATTAATACACCCCCATAGCATCACAAATGCTGGCTTTTGAACTTTGCGCCTATAACAGTTTGGATGGTTCTTTTCCTCTTTGGTACGGAGGACATGACAACCACAGTTTCCATAAACAATTTGAATTGTGGACTCGTCAGACCACAGAACACTTTTCCACTTTGCATCAGTCCATCTTAGATGAGCTTGGGCCTAGCGAAGCCGGCGGTGCTTCTGGGTGTTGTTGATAAATGGCTTTGGCTTTGCATAGTAGAGTTTTAACTTACACTTACAGATTTAGCAACCAACTGTAGTTACTGATAGTGGTTTTCTGAAGTGTTCCTGAGCCCATGTGGTGAAATCCTTTACACACTTTTTGATGTAGTACCACCTTTGGAATCAAATGTCACGGGCATTGTCGCTTACGTGCAGTGATTTCCCCAGATTCTCTGAACCTTTTGATGATATTACGGACCGTAGATGGTGAAATCCCTAAATTCCTTGCAATAGCTCGTTGAGAAATGTTGTTCTTCCACTGTTGGACAATTTGCTTACGTATTTGTTGACAAAGTGGTGACCCTCGCCCCATCCTTGTTTGTGAATGACTGAGCATTTCATAGAAGCTGCTTTTATACCCAATCATGGCACCCACCTGTTCCCAATTAGCCTATTCACCTGTGGGATGTTCCAAATAAGTGTTTCATGAGCATTCCTCAACTTTCTCAGTCTTTTTTGCCAATTGTGCCAGCTTTTTTGAAACATGTTGCAGGCATCAAATTCCAAATGAGCTAATATTTGCAAAAAATAACAAAATTTACCAGTTCAAACGTTAAATATCTTGTCTTTGCAATTGAATATAGGTTGAAAAGGCTTTGCAAATCATTGTATTCTGTTTTTATTTATGATTTACACAACGTGCAAACTTCACTGGTGTTGAGTTTTGTAATATTAATAAGTATAGAGCAAAACTATATAATAAACAATACCTTAATACTCATTACTAGTAGTGTAACGATATTATAGATTGTTTCAAAGTCTTCACAATAATACCATGACGACTGACGGTTTCAAACAAAAAGGACAAAATTGCAATAACAAACATATGTTTAATGTACCGTAAGATTTTTTGGTAAAATAAAGCCAATGATGCCATTTTTTGTGGTCCTCTTTATTTAGAAAAGTATTAAAGTATCGAAATACATTTTGGTACCGGTACAGGTACCAAAATATTGGAATCGGGACAACCCTAATATATATATATATATATATATATGGCAATTGTGCACTAGACAGATCACTTTTGGGGGGGGGGTGTTGGCTTCAGATTGCTGCATAACAATATTTGAACCTTCTCTATTAATATATATGTATATATATACATATATATGTATACATATATATATATATATATATATATATATATATATATATATATATATATATATATATATATATATATATATATATATATATATATATATATATATATATATATATATATATACATACATGTATATATATATATGTATATATATATGTATATATACATATATATATATATATACATATATATATATATAGATGTATACATACATATGTATATATATATATACACACAGGGGGTGGTTGTCTTCAGATTGCCGCATAACAATATTTGAACCTTCTCTATTAATTAATAAAATGTAATATTGAGCCTGCTAATGATTCTGTAATTGAGGACTCAACCAGAACATGTTATAAAATAATTTACACAATATTTTAGCCAGCCAGAAAAATTAACCACCCACATATTCCTGAACTGATGTAGTAGCATTTCTTTAGGTGCAAATACCACAGAGTAACATTACAAAACATCTCTGACAAAACATGAATGCAATGTAAGACATATTTATTTTGTTAATGTCAGGGTTTCTCCTAAATTGCCAAAATATCTGTGGAGGTGGGGGTGTGGTTAGGGGCGTGGTCGATATGACGTGATCACATGATTTTCTTATGATGCATATATTCTTTAAAAAGGAATACACATATGGATTTACATTCAAAACAAATTTGTTATCAAGTATAGTATTAACATATATATTTTTCTTACATAATATTTTTTTTAATTGTTGCTGCTTATTCTACAATGTACTTTGTTGAGAATTGTTTGAGCTGTTTGGCCACAATCCCCAGCAATATCTTTGGATGAGAAAAGGTGAAGCCTTTAATACCAGGAACACCATACCTACTGTCGAGCATGGTGGTGGTACTATTATGCTCTGGGCCTGTTTTGCTGCCAATGGAACTGGTGCTTTACAGAGAGTAAATGGGACAATGAAAACGGAGGATTACCTGGGGATAGGTTGATTGGCAACACTAAATTGGCCCTAGTGTGTGAATGTGAGTGTGAATGTTGTCTGTCTATCTGTGTTGACCCTGCGATGAGGTGGCGACTTGTCCAGGGTGTACCCCGCCTTCCGCCCGATTGTAGCTGAGATAGGCTCCAGCGCCCCCCGCGACCCCGAAGGGAATAAGCGGTAGAAAATGGATGGATGGACCTCCAAATTCTTCAGGGCAACCTAAAATCATCAGCCCGGAGGTTGGGTCTTGGGCGCAGTTGGGTGTTCCAACAGGACAAAGACCCCAAACACACGTCAAAAGTTGTAAAGGAATGGCTAAATCAGGCTAGAATTAAGGTTTTAGAATGGCCTTCCCAAAGTCCTGACTTAAACGTGTGGACAATGCTGAAGAAACAAGTCCATGTCAGAAAACCAACATATTTAGCTGAACTGCACCAATTTTGTCAAGAGGAGTGGTCAAAAATTCAAGCAGAAGCTTGCCAGAAGCTTGTGGATGGCTACCAAAAGTGTCTTATTGCAGTGAAACTTGCCAAGGGACATGTAACCAAATATTAACATTGCTGTATGTATACTTTTGACCCAGCAGATTTGGTCACATTTTCAGTAGACCCATAATACACTCATAAACGAATGGAACTTCATGAATGTTTTTGTGACAAACAAGTATGTGCTCCAATCACTCTATCACAAAAAAAATAAGAGTTGTAGAAATGATTGAAAACTCAAGACAGCCATGATATTATGTTATTTACAAGTGAACTTTTGACCACGACTTTCCGCCTGAATGCAGCTGAGATAGGCTCCAGCACCCCCCGCGACCCCAAAAAGAGACAGGCGGTAGAAAATGGATGGATGGATGTATACACACATTCATACATACATGCATACATATATACACATTCATACATACATACATATTGTCTATATATATATATATATATATATATATATATATATATATATATATATATATATATATATATATATATATATATATATATATATATATATATATATATATATATATATATATATATATATATATACAGACACATACTGTGTATACATACATACATATATACTGGAAAAATATATATAAAAGAAACATTTTGGTTTTGCTCCCATTTTTCATGAGTTGAATTCAAAGATCTAAAACGTTTACGATATACACAAAAGACTTATTCATCTCAAATATTGTTCGCAAATCTGTCTAAATCTGTGTTAGTGAGCATGTTGTCAAAATAATCCATCCCACCTCACAGGTGTGGCATATCAAGTTGCTGATTAAACAGCATGATTATAGCACAGGTGTGCCTTAGGCTGCCCATAATACAAGGCCACTCTCAAATGTGCAGTTTTGCTTTATTGGGGATCTGGGGGGGGGGGGGTCAGAAAAACAGTCGGTATCTGGTGTGACCACCATTTGCCTCACGCAGTGCAGCACATCTCCTTCACATAAAATTGATCAGGTTGTTGACTGTGGAATGTTGGTCCACTCCTCCTAAATGGCTGTGCAAAGCTGCTGGATATTGGCAGGAACTGAAACACGCTGTCGTATACGCCTATCCACAACATCCCAAACATTCCCAATGGGTGACATGTCCAGTGAGTATGCTGGCCATGCAAGAACTGGGATGTTTTCATCTTCCAGGAATTGCGCACAGATCCTTGCAATATGGGGCTGTGCATTGTCATGCGCTGCAACATGAGGTGATGGTCTCGAATGGCACAACAATGGGCCACAGGTTCTCATCACTGTATCTCTGTGCATTCAAAATGCCATCAATAAAATGCATTTGTGTTTTTTGTCCATAACATACGCCTGCCCATACCATAACCCCACCCCCACCATGGGCCACTCCATTCACAACGTTGACATCAGCAAACTGCTCTCCCACACGACGCCACCCACTCTTTCTGCCATCTGCCCTGAACAGTAAACACCGGGATTCATCCGTGAAGAGAACACCTCTCCAATGTGCCAGATGCCATCAAATGTGAGCATTTTGCCCACTCAAGTTGATTACGACGACAAACTACAATCAAGTCAAGACCCCGACGAGGACGACGAGCATGCAGATGAGCTTCTCTGAGACGGTTTTCTCACAGTTAGTGCAGAAATTATTTGGTTATGCGAACCAATTGTTGCAGCAGCTGTCCGAGTGGCTGGTTTCAGACAATCATGGAGGTGCACATGCTGGATGTGGAGGTCCTAAGCTGGTGTGGTTACTACATGCTCTGAAACGCCTTTGGAGACGGCTTATAGTAGAGAAATTAACATTCAATTAACAGCTCTGGTGGACATTCCTGCAGTCAGCATGACGACTGCACACTCCCTCAAAACTTGCAACATCTGTGGCATTGTGCTGTGAGATAAAACTGCACATTTCAGAGTGGCTTAAGGCAGTGGTCCCCAACCTTTTTGTAACTGCGGACCGGTCAACGCTTGAAAATTTGTCCCACGGACCGGGGAGGGGGTATGTTTTTTTTGTTGGTTTTTTTGGTCATAAAAAAATACAATCATGAGTGCTTACGGACTGTATCCCTGCAGACTGTATTGATCTATTTTGATATATAATGTAGGAACCAGAAATATTAATAACAGAAAGAAACAACCCTTTTGTGTGAATGAGTGTAAATGGGGGAGAGAGGTTTTTTGGGTTGGTGCATTAATTGTAAGTGTATCTTGTGTTTTTATGTTGATTTAATTTAAAAAAAAACAAAAAACAATTTTAAATATTTTTTTTTTAAATTTCTTGTGCGGCCCGGTACCAATCGATTCACGGCCCGGTACCAGGCCGCGGACCGGTACCGGGCCGGTGGTTGGGGACCACTGGCTTAATTAATCAGTATCTTGATATGCCACACCTGTGAGGTGGGATGGATTATATTGGCAAAGAAGAAAGGCTCACTAACACAGATTTAGACAGATTTGTGAACACTATTTGAAAGGAATATGTCTTTTGTGTATATAGTAAAAGTGTTGTGTTCATATTTTTGTTTAGCGTACACACATACATACTAAATACTAGAGATGTTCGATATTATCGGCCGATAAATGCTTTAAAATGTAATATCGGAAATTATCGGTATCGTTTTTTTTATTATCGGTATCGTTTTTTTTTTGTTTTTTTTTATTAAATCAACATAAAAAACACAAGATACACTTACAATTAGTGCACCAACCCAAAAAACCTCCCTCCCACATTTACACTCATTCACACAAAAGGGTTGTTTCTTTCTGTTATTAATATTCTGGTTCCTACATTATATATCAATATATATCAATACAGTCTGCAAGGGATACAGTCCGTAAGCACACATGATTGTGCGTGCTGCTGGTCCACTAATAGTACTAACCTTTAACAGTTAATTTGACTCATTTTCATTAATTACTAGTTTCTATGTAACTGTTTTTATATTGTTTTACTTTTTTTTTTATTCAAGAAAATGTTTTTAATTTATTTATCTTATTTATTTATTTATTTTTTTTATTTTTTTTAAAGAACCTTATCTTCACCATACCTGGTTGTCCAAATTAAATAAATGATAAATGGGTTATACTTGTATAGCGCTTTTCTACCTTCAAGGTACTCAAAGCGCTTTGACAGTATTTCCACATTCACACATTCACACACTGATGGAGGGAGCTGCCATGCAAGGCGCTACCAGCACCCATCAGGAGCAAGGGTGAAGTGTCTTGCCCAAGGACACAACGAACGTGACTAGGATGGTAGAAGGTGGGGATTGAACCCCAGTAACCAGCAACCCTCTGGTTGCTGGCACGTCCACTCTACCAACTTCGCCACGCCGTCCCTTTAGGCATAATTAGGCATAATAATGTGTTAATTTCACGACTGTTTATATCGGTATCGGTTGGCATCGGTAATTAAGAGTTGGACAATATCGGAATATCGGATATCGGCAAAAAAGCCATTATCGGACATCCCTAGTAAATACACATATATGTATGTATATACTGTATATACATACATACATACAAATATATACACAGTGTTGGCGCTAGGAATTTTCAAAATGGGACCCCATCAAGTCATAAAAATGGGGTCCCACAGTAAATTTTTGGGGTTCCACATTTTTTTGTAACCGTTTTGAAAACAAATGATAAATGTATGCATTATCCTCTTATATCTCACATTCTATATTGTGTTTTGGAAAAAGGTTGTCATAAACTTTACTTAATTCATTAAAAAAATAATACAAAAGAAAACTAATTTTTATTCATATGTACATTTATAGGGCAGCATGGTGGAAGAGTGGTTAGTGCGTCTGCCTCACAATACGAAGGTCCTGAGTTCAATCCCGGGCTCTGTATCTTTCTGTGTGGAGTTTGCATGTTCTCCCCGTGACTGCGTGGGTTCCCTCCGGGTACTCCGGCTTCCTCCCACCTCCAAAAACCTGCACCTGGGGATAGGTTGATTGGCAACACTAAATTGGCCCTAGTGTGTGAATGTGAGTGTGAATGTTGTCTGTCTATCTGTGTTGGCCCTGTGGTGAGGTGGTGACTTGTCCAGAGTGTACGCCGCCTTCCGGCCGAATGCAACTGAGATAGTAAATAAAGGGAGACGGCTCAAATAAAAACAAAGACAAAGTGGACAAGCGAGAAGACGATAAGCTGTCAAAGGTTTTGTGACCATTTAAAAGTGAAAAAGACAGGCATTATGGTGAAATGTTTGCACTGTAATACAGAGCTGGTATTTCAAAATAGCACTACATCAATGATACAACAAATTGCCTATCGCTCACAGTCTTTATGAGAGACAAGAAGACAAAAAGTTTTTGGTTTTTTCGCTTTCTAACATATAAAAATCGGCTCATTCTAGGTGGCTAGCAATGCAGCTAATGGGAGCAATCAATTCTACCTCTATATCACTTTAAAAAACATTAAAAAACCGTCAACAATACTTAATTTACGCTCCATAACCTGTATAATAGGGCTGGGCGATATATCGATATACGCGATTTATCGCGGGTTTGTCTCTGTGCGATATAGAAAATGACTGTATCGTGATATTCGAGTATACGTTCTCACGCAGTTGCTTTTAGCTGCTGGCTTTATACTACAGGCCCTCCTCACTCTTTCCTGTGTCTCCTTCTCACAGACAGCAAGCGCAGCTTCTACACACGTCACGTCATACGCCACATACGTGTATGCCCTCGCGCAGTAAAGAGGTAGCAGCATGGCTAACGTTAGCTGTGATGCTAGCGTAGCCGTGTGAGCGGTAATACGAGAGAAAGAAGGTGCGAATCTGGTAACAAATGAAGGAATAATTAATTCTCCCAAAAAACAGCAGGGGGTCCATCGTCTGGCGGTGGTTTGGCTTCAAGTGGGAATATGTCGAACAGACAACCGTAATTTGTCAAGTGTGGGGCGAAAGCGTTGCTATAAAAAGTAGCATTACTGCTAATATGTAGCATCATTTGAAAAGTCACCTGCTACAGCAGTGGTTCTCAAACTTTTTTTGTCATCCCCCACTTTGGACAAGGGGGAGTTTTCAAGCCCCACCTGCCCCCATCGCCCCAACAGAACGCTAATGCCAAGCTTAACATTTTCAAATTTATCGAACATCAAGTAACATCAAGTTTTATACATTCAAACTCAATAACATAAAATAAAATCAAGTTCAATAATAAATAAAATAACTGTGCAGCTGTGGTATAACTTGCATCAAGTTCAATATCAAATAAAATAACTTGAATCAATTCAATAATAAATAAAACAAAAGTGTTATAACTTGCATCAAGTTCAATAATAAATCAAAAAAAGTGTTATAACTTGCATCAAGTTCAATAATAAATCAAAAAAAGTGTTATAACTTGCATCAAGTTCAATAATAAATCAAATAAAAGTGTTATAACTTGCATCAAGTTCAATAATAAATCAAATAACTTGCATAAAGTTCAATAATAAATAAAACAAAAGTGTTATAACTTGCATCAAGTTCAATAATAAATCAAAAAAAGTGTTATAACTTGCATCAAGTTCAATAATAAATCAAATAAAAGTGTTATAACTTGCATCAAGTTCAATAATAAATCAAATAACTTGCATCAAGTTCAATAATAAATGAAAATAAAAGTGCCACTTTGCAATCTTTGCCAAAAAAAGGAGGACAGGGCAAGTGAACATGAGTTTTACAGTACTCCAGCATTAGTGGCTGCAATGAGCCTGTTTTGCACTGCACAGCTTTTCAAATCGGGGTTGCAGGCTTGACACTGCCACTGTTAAAACCTCATTGAATTCGGGGCTGAGCTGCCTTGACGCGAGTGTTTCCCGGTGAATGACACATTGTGTCCAATGCGCATTTGGCGCAACCCTCTTTATTAGAGCCTGCAGCCCGTTTCTTGACTTTGCCATGCGCGCCATCAGAGCAAAAGCCCACACAGTTTTCCCATTTAAGGTCGTGTTCTTTGAGGAAACTGTCCATTATCTTGAACAGCTCATCAGCAGTGGCTCTATTTTTTATGTATTTGCAAAACAGCAAATCCTCGCACAGTGACTCGCCATTCACAAAGCTTCCGCTTAGCCCCGCCCCCATTAGTTACTGTTGCTTTCTGTCAAACTTTCGCTCCTACCTAGAAATGTAAAGCATACAGGAAAAATAAGTAATTTACATTTATCTATATAGCGGATTTCACAGACAGAATCACAAAGTGATTTCCAGTGTGTATAGAAAATGAAAGCATAGTAAAAAAAAAAATCAAAGAATATAATAATAAAAAAATTTAAAAAATCAAAGTGAAATTTCCTCCCGTTCCTCGCGCCCCACCTGTCATGTCTCTATTCCCCACCAGTGGGGCACGCCCCACACTTTGAGAAACGCTGTGCTAGAGAATGAACAGTGCTTACTCCGCATGTCAACATCTCCGTTCGGTGCAACACGCCCACACCATCAAAATGCTGAGGCAAACATTTCCAGATCAACACCGTATGAAAAAAATAGTGATTTTTTTAGTTGTGATTTCCTTCTCTGCATGAAAGTTTTAAAGTAGCATATATTAATGCAGTATGAAGAAGAATGTTTTAATGTAGACACATAGAATCATCATACTGCTGTGATTATATGCATCAAGTGTTCATTCAAGGCTAAGGCAAAATTTCGAGATATACAGTATATCGTGTATCGCGATATGGCCTTAAAATATCGCAATATTAAAAAAAAGGCCATATCGCCCAGCCCTACTGTATAATAACCAAGCTGTAGCAACATTTTTATTGTGAGAGCGAACATTGAGTAACTCTTTTTCTATCGTAGTAACACATTGGCGTGCTACGGTATTAGCCGTAAAAGCTAACTAAGGCTAGAGATAAGCTAGCTTCTACAACAACACAAAACGTGTATCAGTTTGTAATGCACAACAATGCGATAGAACACCAATCTGTACTGACTGAAAAACATCAACAATCATATACAGCAGGGGTCTCAAACATGCGGCCCGCGGGCCAATTGCGGCCCGCGAGACGTTATTGTGCGGCCCCCACCTTAATATGAACGTTTAATGTTAGTGCGGCCCGCGAGTTTTATATGAATGGCACTTGACAGCGCTGTGTGCGGAGCTGAAGCATTCTTGCCAACCCTCCCGATTTTCACCCGTCAGTTGACGACATCATTATTGAAGACACGAGGATTAGCGTCCACATTTTCTCCATACAAACAATGTGCCTGCACAGTCATATGTTATATGCGGCTTCAACAGACACACGTAAGTGACTGCAATGCATACTTAGTCAACAGTCATACATGTCACACTGAGGGTGGCCGTATAAAAAAAACTTTATCAATGTTACAAATATGCGCCACATTGTGAACCCACACCAAACAAGAATGACAAACACATTTTGGGAGAACATCCGCACCTAAACACAACATAAACACAACAGAACAAATACCCAGAATTCTATCAATCACGGTGTGGTATATGGCTCTCGAGGGCCGAACATTGATGTCACTTGCGTGATGCAAGCAGAGAAACGTTTTGCTGCTTTTCCACGAGACCCGCACGCGCTCTTCCTCCCTCCCTGCCTCCCTCGCTCGCTCTCTCGCGCGCTCTCTCTCTCTTGCTCTCTCGCTCTCTGTCACTCACTACAAAAGTGTGGTGCACTGGACCCCAGCGCTGATACTCCGACAGAGAGTCGCTGGGCGAATCGGACGTGTAACACGTTAGTCGTGATCGGGGCTAATTGTGCTACCGTAAATGTAAACTCCACAGCGAGCCAACCGGGTTGCACAATATGTGTATGTGTATATTGTTGCTGACTGGAGAAATCAAATTATTATTGTTAGAATAGAATAGAATAGAAAGTACTTTATTGATCCCTGGGGGAAATTCAGCACCACAGTTCGCTCACAATAGACAAGAATAACAATAAATAGTATAATATATATAGTATATTATATATATAATATATAAATAATATAAATATATTCTACATATACTACATATAATCTACATTTAAGTGCAGTCAAGGAACATATGGATTATACAGTCTGATGGCTGTCCGTATGAAGGACCTCCTGTGTCGTTCCGTGTTGCATTTTGGGAGTCTGAGCCTTCCACTGAACGTGCTCATTCTCCCCGCAAGGTCCGAGTGTAGTGGGTGGGAGGTGTTGTCCATAATGGCTAGGAGTTTTGCTAGACTTCTCCTCTCTTGTTATTACTTATGACTTATTTATTTACTTAATTCTCATTTTGTTCATTTATATTTTGATTTTATTTTGTGTTGAAAATAAAAATAAAGACATTTAAAAATAATTTTTTTAAGAAATCTTTTCTTGCGACCCAGCCTCACCCAGACTCTGCATCCAGTGGCCCCCAGGCAAATTGAGTTTGAGCTAGCTGTTCAAAGTCGGAACCCGGGGTGGACCACTCATCTGTGCATCAGTTAGGGACGTCTCTGCGCTGCTGACTTGTCTCCACTCAAGATGATCCCCTGCTGGGCCCACTATGGACTGGACTCTCATACTATTAACTAGATCCACTCGACGTCCATTGCACCGGTCGCCCAGGGAGGGGGGTCCCCACATCTGCGGTCCCCTCCAAGGTTTCTCATTGTATCCCATTGGATTGAGTTTTTTCTTGCCCTGATGTGGGATCTGAGCCGAATATGTCGTTGTGGCTTGTGGAGTCCTTTGAGACTAATTGTCCAGTCATGGTTATTAAAACTTGCACATTTTCTGTTAAGGGAACACTTAATAACGAAAAACTATATTAATCTGCGATTAATCGCAATTAATTTTCAGTTTACTATGAACAAACTGTGATTAATTGCGATTAAATATTTAAATTGAATGACAGCCCTAATTACTACACGTACAACCATATATTATGTTTATTACTATATTACATTAATTACAATATTACTACATTTATTACAACATTACATTAATACATTGCAACATAAAGATTATTACAATATTTATTATGACACTTGTTACAATGTGTATTACGTTTAATACTATATTGGCAACACTACATTGGCCCTAGTGTGTGAATGTGGATGTGAATGTGAGTGTGAATGTTGTCTGTCTATCTGTGTTGGCCAAGGGACAAGCAGTAGAAAATGGATGGATGGATGGACTACCGTATTTTCCGCACCATAAGCCGCACCTAAAAACCACAATTTTTCTCAAAAGCTGACAGTGCGGCTAATAACCCGGTGCGCCTTATATATAGATTAATATTCATATTTATTTTCATAAAGTTTAGGTCTCGCAACTACGGTAAACAGCCGCCATCTTTTTTCCCCGTAAAAGAGTAAGCGCTTCTTCTTCTACGGTAAGCAACCGCCCCCATAGAAGAGGAAGCGCTTCTTCTTCTACTGTAAGCAACCGCCCCCGTAGAAGAAGAAGCGCGCGGATATTACGTTTCATTTCATTTGTGTGTTTCTGTAAAGACCACAAAATGTGTCCTACTAAGAGACACGCGTACAAGGTTCCACTGACTTTTGATATTCATGTGAACCGCACTGTGGATACAACGGGAACACGTACGGTGAATATTCGCACCACAGGGAATGAGAAGTCGTCCTTCACTGTGGTTCTAGCTTGCCATGCTAACGGCCAGAAACTTCCACCCACGGTGATATTCAAAAGGAAGACCTTGCCAAAAGAGAACTTTCCAGCCGGCGTCATCATAAAAGCTAACTCGAAGGGATGGATGGATGAAGAAAAAATTAGCGAACGCAGCTCCGTCCCTGTTGATCTATGACTGCATGCGCGTCCACATCACAGATGGTGTCAAAAAACAAGTGAAGCACACCGAAGAAGAAGAATTTGAGGGATTTGTGGATGAGTAATAACTTCAGAAAGTGAGCTTTAAATGTTTATTTTGTGTTTTGTGTGACACTAACGTATGAGCAACGTTGAGTTATTGATGTTGCTATTGCTCTGCACTATTTTGAGTGTTACTATTTTTGTGATTGCACATTTGCACATTACATTTTGGGAGTGAACAGAGTTGTTAGAACGCTGGTTTGTAATATATTATTAAAGTTTGACTGACCTATCTGACTGTTTTTTTGACATTCCCTTTGGCGTAGCGTAGGTGCGGCTAATAACACGGGGCGTCTAATAGGTAAACAAAGTTTTGAAATATGCCATTCATTGAAGGTGCGGCTTACAACACGGGGCGGCTTATGGTGCGCAAAATACGGTATACTACATTTATTACAATATTCTTACTTTATCACAATACTTATTATGTTTATTACAATAGTTATTACTACACTATTACAATATTTATTTATATTACATGTATTACCTAATTTACATTTATTACTACATTTATTACAATACTTATACCATTTTGAAGAAGCATTAAAATCACTTGTTTTACACACACACACACGCACACACACGCACACAAACTACTGTGTGTGGGTGGGTGGAGAGGTAAACACTAATAGTAATTAACTGTGTGTACATGAAATGACAACACGTTTGTCTTTTGCTGCAAGCTATCTAAATGCTAATGTGTGTGACTAACACACACACACACACAAACACACACACACAAAAAAAATCGTAATGATTTACTGCAGCCTAGAACATGAGGAGACAAGGAAGAAGAAAATTGTAGAGTGACAAGAAGCAAAGAAATAGTGATGATGATGTATCAATCAAAATATGGAGGCATGGGCATACAAGCAGATGGGGGCGGGGCTTAACCCCCCCACAGGAAGTGACATGATGTGTTCTTTCCATCAAGGACACACAATGCACTGTGTGTGTGTGTGTGTGTGTGTGTGTGTGTGTGTGTGTGTGTGTGTGTGTGTGTTTGTGTGTGTGTGTGTGTGTGTGTGTGTGTGTGTGTGTGTGTGTGTGTGTGTGTGTGAGAGTGGTTAGGACTGCTGGGAAGTTTATGAGCATACTTGGCTTTAGGCTGCTGGAAGACTATGGAAAACACACACACACGCGTGCGCACACACACACACACGCACACAAACACATTATTGTCTTAAAGGAACACACACACAAGCAATGATGAATTCTGATGAGGATGAAAACCAGCAGGTGAGGTCACATGATGGGAGGTGTCACATAACAAGGGCGCAGGTACTTACCGTGTGTGTGAAGTCCCACCCAGAGCAAGAAGACCATCACCACGACACCCCTACGACACGCCGCCCTGGTTAAGAGGGGCACAGTCAGGTGAGGTCACACGATGTCGGGGGCGGAGCTCGGATTCATGAATATTAATGAGTTGTAGCAATAATGTCATACAGCTGCTGACATTCAAATTAAAGTGTGTCTTTGTCATGTTGGCTTAAACCCACACAAAGACGACCATTCATGTGTGTGATGCCTCAGTGTGGGTGTGGCCTTCTGGATACGTGCCACACCCCCAAAACATCCAACTTCCTATCTCCTTCCAGCGACGTCCACATGCTAATGTTGACAAGTGTTAGCCTGGAGACAGATACATCAACATGCTAACGTAGCTACTAGCTTGCCTGGTGACTGATACTGTACATGAACATGCTAACGTTGGTACGTGTTTGCCCGGTGACGGAACATGCTAATCTAGCTGCCTGCTACCCTGATGACTGACAATAAGCCCAGTGACGTATACATGTTGATGCTAACATTGCTAACTACTCGCCAGGTACATCAACATGCTAACTGATGCTAGCTAAGTAGCCTACTAAAACCAGTATGAAGAAAGCCTTAACTAAGCCTGACATCGAACTGATGAATCAGGTATACTTAAAAAGTTAAAGTTAAAGTACCACTGATAGTCACACACACACTAAGTGTGGTGAAATTACCCTCTGCATTTGACCCATCCTCTTGTTCCACCCCCTGGGAGGTGAGGGGAGCAGTGAGCAGCAGCGGTGGCTGCACTCGGGACTCATTTGGTGATTTAACCCCAAATTCCAACCATTGATGCTGAGTAGGTAATGGGTCCCATTTTCATAGTCTTTGGTATGACTCGGTCAGGGGTTTGAACTCACAACCTACCGATCTCAGGGCGGATACTCTAACCACAAGGCCACTGATCAAGTTTTGTGTTTTAATTGTTTAAATGAACATTTTATTTATTTGGCTTCTTTATTTGACTCCTTATTTCCACATCCAATTCAGCCAAATGTCCAGAAGGTTTACATGTCGCCATCCTTTCGTACTTCCTTGGCTCATACTTTTTTTTTTACTCCCATTGATGTGTTTGAGGTCAAGAGAGTCCTGAAACAAGTGGATCCTGGTAAATCTGCTGATCCTGACAAACTCGAGCCCTTCTTTTTGAGGTCAGCCGTGGAATTTATTGCAGAACCTCTTATTTCTTGTCCAGTAATGAGATTCCTAACATTTGGAAATCTGCCTATGTTTTACCTTTGTTATTAACAACTGTTAATAACTATAGACTAATCTCTAAGTTATGCGTCGCAGCTAAAGTTCTTGAAAATGTTGTAAGTAAACAAGTTAAAGAATTCTTAGACCCCTATGGTCGGCTTTCCTCAACATCAATCAGGTTTTAGAAAGCGACATAGCACCATAACAACTGCTATCAAAGCTTTGAATGACATTATTGAGGCATTGGTTTGTAAAAAATATTGTGCAGCTGTATTTATCGACCTGTCAAAAGCATTTGACACGGTGGACCATATCATTCTGGCAGACAAGACTGCACAGGATTGGCCTATCTCAGCAGGCTGTAAAGTGGTTTCCTAATTACCATAATTTCCGGACTATAAGCCACACCTGAATATAAGACGCACCCTTGTATAAGCCGCAGGGACCAGAACGAGGGGAAAATGTAGCGGCTTATAGTCCGGAAATTACGGTACCTGTCCGAAGGAACCCAATGCGTCCAGTTTGCTGGGTCCCCTTCGTGTTTTCTCCCTGTATTGAATGGTGTACCGCAGGGTTCCATATTAGGTCCATTGTTGTTTTCCATTCATGTAAATAATCTCTGTCATAATGTGTCGGATGCTGCAATGAATTTATGCAGATGACGCGGTCATATATTGTTCATCCCTCGCTGTTGTGCCAACCTTTGAGCACCTGCAGTCAGCTTTTGATGTTGTTCAATCCCAGCTGACTTGGCTGAGATTAGTACTTAATGCACACACATCTAAAATCTGGTTTTATTTTCAAATGGCAAACGGTTGCCATTGGACATAACAAAAATATCAAACGCTCATAAGGTTAAACTTGAAATGGCCACAACATATAAGTACTTGGGGATTGTTACTGATGAGAACTTGTCTTGTAAATCACACACATAAAAACTCGTCTAAACCTAAAATCATTAGGGTATTTTTTTTATTTAGAAACAAATCCTGTTTTCCCTACAAGTTAGAAAATACTTGATCCTGACCACTTTCATGCCTTTGCTAGATTTTGGAGACTTACTTTTTTACACTTATTTAAAAACATTGCCTTATATTTTATTACTGGTTGTGTCAACCGTGTCCACCATTTCAGTTTGTCCACAACAGCGAACTGTTCGCACATCGTCTCGATGGATGGTTTTATATATAAATCACTCATGGGTCTGGTTCCCACCTATTTGTGTTCCTTTATGTCTACAATCTCCTATCGCGACAGCTAAGGTCACAGGACATCCTTAGAATGTTTGTTCCTAGAGCCAACACAAATCTTGGAAAAAAGCCTTCAGATATGCTGCTCCATGGTCTTGGAATAACTTACAAAAGGGTCTGAGGTTACCTGAGCTGATCACTTTGGGGGATTTATTTTTACCTATTGCGTGTTTTCATGTTATTGTTGTAAGTCATTTATATTTTTAATTGCCGTGTGTGACTGCTGCCCACACAGCAGAAGACTGCTATACGGATCCGCCTTCAAGTCGCCCAACCCGCGTTACTGTCACATTCGTTATGGCTCCGCCTAGAGGATACAGCTCCGCCTCTGAAAATTGTACGGTCAGACACCTGATCCTGAGCGGACTCGTGTCTGATTCGCATACGCAGACGCGACAAACTAAACCGGCGCGCGCCGCCTAGAGTTATAGGCTCCGCCTACGCGCTCTGAGCCGACCAATGTCTGCACCCGCAGACGTGGACGCGCCTACTAGCGTGTACGCGCATGAGCCAAGATCTCTGGACTTTCTTTGCTGGAACACGAACGTAAGTATAGAGTTATTGATTTATTGCTACATTCGCAGTAAAGATCGGCCTTTGTGTTTCCATCATCATTTATGTATGATTGTAATGACGTTGTTTGATATTAGGACTAGCAGTAAAACTTTATATTCTGTAAAAAAAGGCTTTTATTTCCAGCGCCGCCTCCCAGAATGCTTTGCATGGGGACGTGCGTCTGACGTCACGTATTCAGAAAATTCTAAATGGCTGCACGCGGGAGGTGAGGCCCGAGCGAAGAAAAGTGGAAAAGAGTGTTATTCGTCAAAAAACCCACACAACGACGGTAATTTTTTCGCCGTGCTATTGTAAAATTGTCTTTTATCTGTGTTTTAACTTAGGCTATCTTTTGTTAGACACTGGGAATGTGTGTAGGTTACATGCTACGATATTCCACATATTTCCAACTGGTTGAAACGAAAGCGTATTACTTTATTGTCAGTGTTGTTTAGGCCCAGGTCGCTATTACTTCGTTATAACAACGTAACGTTAACAGAGTGGAAACAGCCATTCTTTGCTATTAATATGAGTGTGTATTATTTCTTTCTTTGTTCTTTAGTGGAGCTCGAGATCCTGTTTACTGTGGACTAGCTGTGTGTGACGCCATGTTGTTTTTGTTTCCATTACAAAAAAAAAGGTATGTCTATGTGTTTTTTGGCATAGTTAATTGTAGAAAAAAATATAAAATGAGGTGATGTGAGTGGGAAAAATTGCTGCACATATTAAGGATCCTTTTTCTTGATCTATATTTTTGTTATTTGCTGAGGTATATATTTTATATGCTGTTTTTTATTTAATTAATTTATTAGAGACTATTTTATGCTTTATTTACCTTTTTTATTATTATTTTATTTACTATTTCCACATGTAAGCATAAATAATTGATCATATTAGTACACTGTTTGATTGCTTTGCTTAATGCATTCCATAATTTAATTCCACATACTGATATACTGAAGGTCTTAAGTGTTGTACGTGCGTACAAATGTTTTAAATTACATTTCTCTCTAAGATGATTTTTCTCCTCTTTTTTTGAGAAGAATTGTTGTATATTCTTGGGTAGCAGGTTATAGTTTGCTTTGTTTATAATTTTAGCTGTTTGCAAATTCACTATGTCGTGGAATTTCAGTATCTTTGATTCAATAAATAAAGGATTTGTGTGTTCTCTATATCCAACATTATATATTATTCTAACTGATCTTTTTTGTAACACCGTTAATGAATGAAGTGTACTTTTGTAATTATTTCCCCATATTTCTACACAATAACTCAGATATGTAACACTAGTGAACAGTAGAGAATATGAAGTGATGCTCTTTTTGTTGTTATATTTGTTTCTGTAACTTTGTTTTTGCTGCCCTCTTTGAATCTCAGTGAGTTTTACCTTCAATAAAGGATATAGATTGATTGAATGATTCAAAGCATTAGCATGTAGAAATGCGTTAAACATGTTTATTTTTTTTAATTGTGAAAAAGAGTGAACACGCTGAGAAACAACGGTTATAAAAGTTTGGTGGGTGTGAGACGGTGAAAGGCAGGTTGGCGCTGCCAGAGGTGGTTACACAACATGCACACTGACCACACTTCTTGAACTTTATAGAACAACAAATCCTGTTTGGGCGCCATGATGACGTCACAAAGAAACTCAATATGATGACATCGTTCATCCTATTAGACCTGGCGCCACCTGTAGCGCATCTTTTGAATGACGCATTGGCGTCAATCAATCAACAGTGACGTCAGCAACCTTAATTAACTCATTAATCACACTTTTTAACTCATTAATCACACTTTATCTGTTGCTCACTAATCACCAACTTAACTCGTGGCAAGTTGAAAGTGATGCCATCATCATCATGTTTTGGAAGCCAAACGTTACAATGACGTCACGTCGACCGAAATGTTCGTGATAGAAAGTGAATATCATACATAATACCTAAAAGTGAATATCATACGTAACACATAAGTGTTTCGTGATAGAAAGCAAATATGATACATAATACATAAAAAAAACATTTTTATATACCGAGGTAAATGTAATCAATTACGAACAAATCATTTCAGAAAAAAACACGCACAGAAACTCGCGCACGGCTGAGCCTTAAAGAAAAAATGTTGACAAAAAGCAACTTACATTATTTAATGCAGCCTGCTGTCCTGCGTCAACATGTTACAGAAAAAAGATTGAAGTCTTCAGGAACTTTTTTCTTTTCTTCTGCAAAACTTTCCTCCTCCTCACGAGCACGTCTCATGAACGCGCCTCGCCAAGCGGGGAGTTTGGGGGGTGGGGGTGGGGGTGTTCTGACTGTGGGGTGTGTTTGATTCGCTGACTTCGACCGCCCGCCGGAATGCACAACCACACCTGTAGGCTTGTGTCGGGTCACTTTATTGTGATGAAGCACTTTTGTCATTGCTGCCTAGCACGAATATCTTCCATAAAAAAACTCTGCTGGAATGTGTCAGTTATATTCTTTATTTGCTTCTTGTTGGTGGACTTTAGCTGATGGGCTCCAGTTAGCACAAAGGAACCCACATGTTCAAATAAAAAATAACTACATTTAAACAAAACTTTGAGTCATGTACATACTACATATTTCCTGCAAATATAACATTTTATTGACATGATTTTGAAAGATTGCATCAGATCTGTGACAACAGTGTAGAGACATTGTTGATGCTACGCTAGCTTGTTATTAGGCGGGCATAGCAATGTTGTTAGCATTTAGCTTAGCGTGGTCGTTCATTATACATGCGGCGTGAAAGCCCCCACACATCTGTAAGGGCAGTGCTGGCGCAGGTATGGCTGCTTTAAATCAACACAACCCAAACCTAAATTATAATCACAATTTTTTTTTTCAAGCAAAAGAAAAAAGCGCCCCCTGTTGAGCCTTGTTTATTTGGTAAAGTTTGTAAAAGAGAGCCCCGATGACAGGGAAATAAGGACAGGTTGTCGTCACATGATCACTGTGGGTGCAACAAAACACTTTGCCTGTACACTCTTGTGCACGCTGGCTCCAGCGTGATTAGCATGTCATGTTCACACAGCACATCCTTGATAACCAAACTAACCAAAGAATGGCAGTACAGACACACTGGCGGCCATTGTTACAGTCTGCTGTGTGTGTGTGTGTGTGTGTGTGTGTGTGTGTGTGTGTGTGTGTGTGTGTGTGTGTGTGTGTGTGTGTGTGTGTGTGTGTGTGTGTGTGTGTGTGTGTGTGTGTGTGTGTGTGTGTGTGCGTGTGCGTGTGCGTGTGTGCATGCGCATGTGCGAGTGTATGAAGATAGTGTAGATAGAGCACTGGCGACTGGAGGAGGACAAAGGCATCATTATTTGCCTGTGGTGAGCAGCTTGAGGGCCTTCTGGAGGTTCTGGATGGCGGTGGACACATCTTCGTACTGAAGGGCACTGCCTGCATACTTGCAGTATTTTTGGGCCAAGGTGAAGTCTTCTGGAGACAGATGAACATCACCTGCACACATGGACATACACATGTATCTTCATCAGTGGCGTGCAGTCACTAGAGGCAGGGGAGGCACGGCCTCACCTGCCATCATGGAAAGAAAAAAAAAGTAAAAAGAAAAAAAAATAATTAAATTGTTATATGTATCCAGTGATTATACTAAAGTTATTTTCCATTTAACTTCACCAGTTTTAGATTAGTTTTATTTTTATTTTCACATTTGCCGTTCAAATACTGAGAAGAGACGGTGCGATGATCAGCAGCCAGTTGAGGCACGTCACTGCGTTGTGCCTCAACATGGATTGTGCGCAATGACTCTGCTAACTGCTGAGCTGCTGTGCAGTGAGACTATTGCTATATGAATTATATTATACATTTCCATAGTTTAGTTAGCTGAGGTATATAATGTACAGTGTATTTTGTCAACAACTGTATGTGTGTAACGTATTTCTTGTGCTGAGCGATCATAAAACTGGAGGCTCGTCTCATAACCCCGCCTCCTGGTGCCAAGCACCTCCGCCGCAGAATGCACCGCCCGACGGGAGCGCCACACCAACCAAAGCCCACACCCAAACCCTCCACGTGCAAGACCGAATCCACCCAAAAAAAAGTCACTTAACAAGAAGCCAAAAAGTGCAAAAACAACAATGCTCGTGCGGCGTGCTGGAGGAGCCGTGAACAGGGACACAACATTAGGTACACCTGCAGACGGCAGCGCGGATTTCATATTTCATTCATTCACAACTCTTCCAACACGAACACCACTGTTCCCGCACTTATAAGTAAAGGTAAGACCATAATAACGTTTTTTTTATTAAATGTGCTTTTTTGTGTGCTACAGTTTGTAAGTGTAAAGTTAAAGTACCAATGATTGTCACACACACACTAGGTGTGGTGAAATGTGTCCTCTGCATTTGACCCATCCCCTTGTTCACCCCCTGGGAGGTGAGGGGAGCAGTGGGCAGCAGCGGCGCCGTGCCTGGGAATAATTTTTGGTGATTTAACCCCCAATTCCAACCCTTGATGCTGAGTGCCAAGCAGGGAAGAATGCTGGTATGAGCTTTTAAACATAACCCGTTAACTGCTGCCAATCAAATGGTGAATAAGATACTCTTTAGGGTTCATATGTTTTGTAAATCTGACTGTGATGAAGTCAGTGCCTCACCAGTCATGAACCTCACCGCACGCCACTGATCTTCATCATACACGTACACATGTGCACACACACTTGTAGGCGTGACTGACGTGTCAGGGATAAAGATATGCTGATGAAGAGGAGAAGTGACAAAATATGGAGTTGGTTAGGCCTGCAACCATTGTGATGTGAGTCGCTGGCAGTGTGTCGCTGCTTGTGGCAGGAATTTGGCCAGGAAGCCGGAGAATAGCGGCATGAGGTTTGTTAGAACATGCAAAGTGCCGCTGTGGTCAACCATCACCTCACTACTTGACCATGGCGTCCACCACGTAATGACACGTTAAACACCAACATGTTCAACTTTGACAAAAAGCTAATTTTCTTTCTACAGTCATGCATGTTAGTGGGTGTGTGTGTGTGTGTGTGTATGATTACCGTGGTGCTGGGTGGTGAGCAGGGAGGGCGGGTCGACAGTTGGCGCAGCTCGAGACATTGGTACTGGTTTGACTGCGTCTGCCACGTCACAGAACACAAGGCAGAGACGTAAACACCATGCTAAGCTAAGCTAGCTTCCACAAAGAAACACTTAACGAGGTCACAACCACTCCTACCTGAAGGAGGCGGCAGCTCAGCTGGGGTGTTAGCAGGGGCGTGCGCACCAGGGGGGATATGGATGTTATTGTAGTTGGCGGAGGTGGGGGCTGATGGTCCTAATTCTGGACCAGCAGCAAAGCCGAAGCCCGGGGCCGAATCCTCACTAAAATTCTGGTCCTGAGAGGAAGCTCCCCCGCGGAATGAGCCCCCCTGTGAAAAGGTCTGACCTGAGAAACCTTCATCTCCGTCTGAAGGGCAGCGAGGGGACAAAAGACGTCAGTAAAAAACGAGATCACTGTGGATGGACACACACACCAAAACACACCTCACAGAAGTGAAGTATCTCAACAATCATTGACCAACAGAATTGAATGTTGAGACCCTGTCACTTTTATTTACTTTCACACGTTTCTAACGTCATCCAACATGATGCTGGTGACACATGCACTCATACAGACACACACAGGTGAGAGGCAGCAGAACACTTGAAGAAGATGATGCACATGAAATGTGATAGGACACAAGCCTGTAGAACAATGCTGTTGATTGATGGATCACACAAAGAGAAGGAGAAGGAGGAGAAAAAGGAGGAAGAAGAGGAAGGGGAGAAGAAGAAGAAAGTGGGCTCAGTAGCTTCATGTTAATATTATTGGTATTTGTATTGCTCCTTTTGTAGTGCAATAATGTTCATTGTCATTTCTGTGTTATTACTAACTACTTCACTAACTGCTTCTTTGCTATCATTTTTGTACATATATTGTATTTGCTGATGTTTTTCTGTTGTTGTCTCTCTGTCTTCCCTCTCTTGTCCCCTCAATATCTCCCCGTCTTCTTTTTATACTTCTTTCTATCACTTCCTGCACTGGTTCGGCTGTGCTTGTGCAAAAAAACATTAAATACATCCATTTAATAAAGTCCAATACAAATAAGGCAACAAAAGAAGTATCCCAATACAATCTTTTGTAAAGCAATTCTGTATAGCAGATATGGGCATCTACATCAACACTATAATTTGCCTAAGTGGCTGGACAGAACATGTTAAAAAAAAATAAAAAAAAACTTAATGACAAAGTGTGATGAGAAGGTTAGTTACATGAAGTGAAGAGGCTGTGCATGACAGGTGAGCGCGGAAGTGAGCGTAGAATGAACGCAACAGATGAGCGTGTTAGCGCGGAAGTGTGCGTGACAGGTTGTAATGGACGCAGGGATCCATGTATTGCCAGTCACAATTAGCATGTGGTCAGATGTGAATACGAGCATATAATCCTATTATGTCATTAATTTATGAACAATTATAAGCTATTACAGACATATCAAATAATAATGGTAATATAAAAAATGTAAATTAATGGAATGTGGGAAAATAAAAGGCATTGTGTGATATCGGATGGGGGGAAACGGAAAGTGACGTCATCCACTCCTGCGCAGCCACTCCTTGAATCATAGCCTCACTCCTAACCTTTTTTGTAGATTTATTATTGGCCTGTGCATCTCGTATATGTAATATATTTTCTGCATAAACTTCAGGAGGTGAACTGCACATCAGGCTGTGGGGTTGAGTGTGTTGTGCAGGTGTTGTATTGACGGGTTACATGGACAGAAGGAGGGTGATATTTATTATGCAGGATTAATTTGTGTGTTATTAAAAATAAGCCTGATTGTGTTGTGGCTTTTGTTTATTTATTGTTTAACACGTTCCCAGCTGAATATCACATCCTACCTGTGACTCCTTAATGAGTGTAGAGGCAGCAACACCCGGAGAACGTGGGTGCGTTACAAGGTAAAAGGTCAAGTGTGCTTGACAGATAAACGTTAAAGTGTGTGTGTCATGTGAATGTTAAAGTGTGTGTGTCATGTGAACGTGGAAGTGTGTGACAGGTGAGCATGGAAGTGAGTGTGGAAGTGTGCGTGACAGGTGAGTACGGAAGTATTCGTAATGTATTATTTTGGAGCGCCATTCAAGTATACAGGCGCGATCAAAAGTTTACATACACATGTAAAGAACATAATGTCATGGCTGTCTTGAGTTTCCAATACTTTCTACAACTCTTATTTTTTTGTGATAGAGTGATTGGAGAACATACTTGTTTGTCACAAAATACATTCATGAAGTTTGGTTCTTTTATGAATGTATTATGGGTCTACTGAAAATGTGACCAAATATGCTGTGTCAAAAGTATACATAAAGCAATGTTAATATTTGGTTACATGTCCTTTGGCAAGTTTCACTGCAATAAGGCGCTTTTGGTAGCCATCCACAAGCTTCTGGCAAGATTCTGGTTGAATTTTTGACCACTCCTCTTGACAAAATTGGTGCAGTTCAGCTAAATGTGTTGGTTTTCTGACATGGACTTGTTTTCTTCAGCATTGTCCAGTCAGGACTTTGGGAAGGCCATTCTAAAACCTTAATTCTAGCCTGATTTAGCCATTCCTTTACCACTTTTGATGTGTGTTTGGGGTCATTGTCCTGTTGAAACACCCAACTGCGCCCAAGACCCAACCTCCGGGCTGATGATTTTAGGTTTTCCTGAAGAATTTGGAGGTAATCCTCCTTTTTCATTGTCCCATTTACTCTCTGTAAAGCACCAGTTCCATTGGCAGCAAAACAGGCCCAGAGCATAATACTACCACCACCATGCTTGACGGTGGGAATGGTGTTCCTGGGATTAAAGGCCTCACTTTTTCTCCTCCAAACATATTGCTGGGTATTGTGGCCAAACAGCTCAATTTTTGTTTCATCTGACATCACATGGACAAAGATAAGACCTTCTGGAGGAAAGTTCTGCGGTCAAATGAAACAAAAATTGAGCATAGGATGCATATGCATGTTTGAGCCCTCTACAACAAGAGTATAGCGACAAAGAAGCTTATTGACTACAATGGCAGACTAACGCAAATACCTTTGTGTACATTTTCTACCATATATAGAAATATCTGCTGATTTCACAGGACAGAGCTAATTCCAAATGGCTCATTTGGAGGAAGTATAAAGGAAAGCAAGATTATTTTATATATATCTCAGCAATGCATCCATGGTTAAATTCAAAATATTTGGGGCTAATGGGGATTCCAAATAAACAAAAACAGGTACTTAAGAACAGTTGGTTTAGCATAATACGTCCCCTTTAAGTGGATTTATATCACACCATCTTGGCAACCAGATGATAGACACAAGGTCCAGCAGCAACAACTGCATCATGTACTGGTTGATAAAAGTACAGTGTGTGATTGACATGTGGACATCCTTGTTGTGTGAATAAACCACCATGCTGTCACCAATGCATGCTGGGATTAAAACATGCACTTAGTGTGTGCGTGTTGAGTGTGCACACGTGCAGAGCCTAGGGCTCTCACTGGTGATGTCATGGCTGGTTTGTGTGTCTGTGTGTATTTGTGTGTGTGTGCCTGTGAAGTGGGCGGGATCCTGCAGATGGTCTTCATTTGTTTGCTGCTGTGTCGTCCCGCGAGGACTTTGACGCAATGTAAAGGCGAGTGAAATAAAAAAAAGAAAAAGTAAAATAAAAAAAAAAAGAGTGAAAACCTAAAGTACGTCCAGATGTACAACATGGAGTCACTCTTATAGAACATTGCAGCAGTCTGACCACGGCATGCTGAAGGGCACTGTGACACCACATGCCTTGTTAGCTCTGTTAGGCTCGTTAGCTGCAATAATCAATCAGAAACTAATTGGCTGATTTCTTTCCCAGGAAAAAGAAAGTTGTGAAAAGTGACCAGTGTAAAAATGACATAGGGTTGATTGAGCGTCTGGGCAGTCGCTCACAAGAAGAGAAAAAGTTAGTAAAAGACTGAGTACACCCTCCAGGTGAAAGTGGGGTTGATGAGGAGCACTAACAAAGGCAGCAATCAAATAAAAGAACAAGGAAAAAGAATCACATCTAATCTCTTTTCCTGTTAGCATTCACAACCTCACAACATACATGCTCAAGCGTGTTCCTTATATCAGCATGTCCCACCTGCTTCCTCCTCCAGGTTCATGCCGATTGGCCCAGCCTGAGGTGTCTCGCCACTCTTCAGACAGTTATGGATGTATGTGGCCTTCCAGCGGGCGTACTTCCTGTGCTGGATGTTCTAGTGGAGCCGGGATATATCCATTAACTCTTTACATTTTTTACCACTTCAGAAATTTGTGTTTCACATGCTAACAGTAACCATGACAACTAGCTAACGCTCATCATACAAGATGTACTTATGGATCAGTGTGATGGACCTTGAAAGGTATAAAGTTGTACTCTTGCTTGGATCAGTCCGAAGTTTGGACTGATAGGGAATGGTATTGTTAGGATGTTGACTTATATGTTGTACTATAATGTTTAGCCTCAAGGTACTGTTAGGATGAGGACTAGTATATTGTACCTAGGGATGGGCGATATGGCCTAAAATCCATATAGAGATATATATTGCAGCCTTCTGCGATAACGATATATCTCACCATATATTATTTGACATGTACATGATAAACTAACAATTTCGAAACAGGATACAAAAGCTCCTAATTTTGATGCTGACATATGCGCTAAGATATTGCACAATTTCTGGTTGTATTATTTTGTCAGAACTATTATTTATATATTGTACATATTATATTAATAAGGTGTTAATTTACTGATAATATCTTGTTACTTTTTATGGTAACTTGGTTTTATCTACACTTCTGTTTAAATGTAATAAACACCTATTCTTCTGTTGTTTGATACTTTAAATTATTGTTGGGTGATACTACAAATTGTGGTATGGATCCAATAACAGGTATTTACAGGGGCAGTATCATTCATACCAATGCTGATACTGAGACTTTAAATTTTCAAGATCATTGATTGAGTCAACGTTTGATCATATTCAGACAAACACAGAATGGCAGTGTAACAATATATATAAAATATTAAAATTATTTCCTATAATTGGCTCTGATTTAAATCCTTAGTTTTTTTGCCCTTAAAGCCCTTCTGTGTCAGGGACTTATTTTCTCAGTTTGTAAATCATAACAAAAATATTTTTCAAAAACAAAAATTTCGATCTAACCACTGTAGTATTAACCATATAATGATATGTATTAGACTTGGTATCGTTAGTGTCGATATTTGTATCAGTCCGCCCACCTTTGTTAACCTTTAAGAGCTCTTGCTTGCGGTTAGTGGTTAGCTTTTCCTCCTAAGGTATGTAGTGTAGAGCTCAACCAATATGTTCTTTTCAGGGCCAATAATGATTATTAGTCGTCAAGGAGGTTGATAACCGTTATTTGGAGCCGATATTCACTTGGAGTAAAAGCTATTTAAAGGGGACTGCACTTTTTTTTGGAATTTTGCCTTTCGTTCACAATCATTACGAGAGACATGTTGATAGATTTTTTTTTAATGCATTCTAACTTGTAAATAAAACTCCACTTACAGCGGAGCCAATGGGAACTCCTTTATTTCGCCCATAAAATCCAATAAATAAACATTCAAAAACAACCAACAATACTCCATTTACATTTTGTGATTTGAATATTAACCAAGTTTTAAGCGCTACTGCAGAAAAACGACTTATTAGCGGCGCTGTGATCACTCCCGTGTGTCAATATGTGTACATCATCGAGTGGTCTGATGCTTCCTCGCTTCCTTGCTCCCTGTAAGTTTATTCTAGATCATAAATCATGCATCTCACCTGGACAGAAGGCGCCTGAGTAGGTATTGACAAGTTATTACACTTTGACAGCCATTTAGAACGCGAAACTAACTCTAATTAATATTGGTATCATATGTGTATATATTGTATCTGCTGATGTAGTTATCGTGTAGTTGAAAAAAAAAACCACAACAACAACAACAAAAAAAAGACTTACAGATTAAAAGAGGCCAATACATTATATCATAGTTTATTTTCCGCCAGGGAGGTGAGGATGCTGACTTAGAAGTGACTCTGCACCGTGGAGAGACATTAACCACTATCAAGAATCCTACACTGTTGAAAACTCGTTCGTTCGCTTGTCTCTGTCAAATTTGCTGGACACAGCTGAAATCCATCAACAACATGTACTTAACAATATAATGATAGTATTAAAAGCTCTATTGTTGGTCAAATTTATAGCATTTATATCGTACATTGTCTATGTCGCGCAACCCTAATTGTACTATAATGTTTGGACTCATGGGACCATTGGATTAGGACTAGTATTTTGTACCACCAATAACAGGTCATAGAAAACACACATTTCTGGGTTAAGTGTGTAAAAGTTCTGAGTGGTTCTGGCAGGGTGAGGTTGGCATTGGACAGAATGGAGTGTTGGCGCTGCTAGAAGATAAGGCCAAGGTACAATGGCTTGGTGGCTTATTGTGAACTTTTGGCCTGTTTGTTTAGCCTCAGCACCACACTAATCATCCTTAAGATCACAAAAATAACACTGTGCTAATAGAGCAGCAAGGAAAATAACTGTGACACACTGAGAACTTATTAGATTTCAATAAAAACCACAAAGTGTCTGCGTTAAATGAAGGTACAAAGAAATACTGTCTTATTGGATTGTGTGTACACATTTTTATAGTCCTTTTTCTACCACTGGAATTTCTACCAATTCCCTAATATTTGATAAATCGGTGGTGAAAAAAGTTATGGAAAACATGCCCAAACAAAATGGTGAAGAGTTGACAAAACATAAGCAATATTATACGAAAAACAGTCAGGTCGGTAGGTTGCAGCAGCCAGCCATTCGACCATCTCAGCTGACTGCAGCAACAAAGGACTCTGCAAGCTTGTTATACGTAGCAACATACAGGAAGCAGTAAATTAGTGCATCAAAGGTAAATCAAATATTTACTATGTAGTTATACGTTGTATAAGCTGCAATAGTAGTCTGCAACCCATTTGTTTTGTTAGATAAAAGCTGAGTGGACCTAATGCTAATGCAAGCTGCTCAACAGGCTGATACTAAGACTAAATCAATCAGATGTGTTTGTGCGGTCGTCTCAACACTGACATTTATGGATTATGTATTGTTATTTACAAATGAACTGAATCATAAGAACTCACCTGACCCTCATCCTTCTCTTGGAAAATGTATTTTTGGCCAGAAAGGCATAACAGTTTTTTTGTTTTAGAATTATATTGTATGTAATTACCAAATACCTTTGTGTTTTACTTTCACTCCGGTAAAAGTTTTTTTTTGTATGTGATCAATGTGGAAATATACTCTTAGCATGTCATTAGCCAAATCTGAATGGATGATCTAATTTTTGAGATGAGGTGTGAAAACGCAAACCACACAGATTACCATGAAGTTTATTCATGACGTTTTGGTGGATAAGTGGTTATAGGGTGTGTCTCCATTTCATCTTCTCACGTGAATGCTGTAGTATCAAGAGAATGTAGAGAAGACCTCACCTCGTCTGATAACTCTCCAAAGACAGACAGGACATCCAGCAGCAGACTAGCCGTGTAGAAAGACTTGATCATGTTCCTGTATGTGACAGAAACAAGCTGCTTGAGGAACATGTAACATCTTAAGTGACATTTCAGCGACTTTATGTAAGTGGGGGGATGTTTATGAGCAGTAAAACTCCAGTTGGAGCGCAGACAAAAATCAAATGTGTCCTTGTTTACCTTGTGCTTCTGGACATGGAAGTAGGAACATATGGAAAAGACATAATGAGTTCTGCATTCAATCTTCTACAAAAGTGAGTCTTCCCAAGGAGCAGCACACACTTGAATCTGAAGCAAATGTACATTTGCCATTGTTTGCTATGAGTATCGATTGAAGCTTTTATTAGATATTATATCTATTAAGTCAAATTATATAATTCATGGAACATATATATATATACAAACTTTTTTCACCAGGTACCACCTCAAAAAAACACTTGGCTCTCCAAGTACCACCATAATGACCCAACATTAAAATACAGTCGCGGGGTAGGCCTAAATATTCACTAAAAACAAGGCAGAGGTTTTATTTAACAAGTATGTTTATATTTTTGGCCACTCTAACATTACACACAGTTTGAACAGTTACACTATGCTTGAATATTTAGTTAAGTTATTTTTTGGTGCACCACTGGATGGAGCCTGCGCACTACTGATATAAACAGAACATGTTTACTTGTGAAGAAACAGGGCATAAAGACTTCCTTGTTGGCTTCAACAAGCTGGAGAACATTTCTTGTTGGGTTATTTTGCTACTTGTTTGTGTTGGTGTAACATGTGTGACTTGTGTCATGTAAACACACACACAGCCACTTCCAATCATTTCAACTACGCGCTCAGCAGCTATCAACCCAGCGAGCAAGGCTGCATCCACAACAGCAGCTTTGATTTCCATGATGGCGGACGAAGAATGCTGAGAATGTTGGCTGCAAGCAGGTGCTCAGTCCCCAGATGGCGATATAAAGTGCAGGATCCAGCACATGTAAAAATCCACAAAGTTGAAACACTAAAAACTTACTTGTGGAATCGTCCAGCTCGGTCCTCGTTGTCAGCATACAAGAACATCTTTAAGGCGTAGTTTTCTATGTGCGCGTTGCCAACCACCTCCTGACTGATGGAGTCATTGTCACTCAACTCCTTCTTCATCTGGCAAACACACAAGTACACATGTAAACCATCACATACAACGGAAATACAATGATATAACTTAAACAAACACAAGTACACACATGTAAACTACCACATACACAATGATAAACAAAAACACATTTTGAAAACCAAGGGCTCAAGATGGTAGTCAGCAGTCATTACTGTTCACTTCCTGTTCTTTGCCAGTCACATGTTAGCTTTTCTCTGCATTTATGTGCTCTCTCCAAGACGCTTCAAGTTTCCAATAAAAACACTTGAGCAAACATTCTGGTTCCATGCAGCAGGTAGACCCTGAAAGGCCTGAATAGAACCACTGTTCACTAACCTAATCTGTGTGTGTGTGTGTGTGTACTGGATGGAGAATGGAGGTAGTAAGAAAGAAGAACATAGGCTGTGTCTAATATGGGTGGATTAAAGAGTAGCAAAAGTTTAGGATACAAATAATGTCTTTAAACAAGATTCATCATTAGTATTGAACACATCATCCATCATTAGTACTAAACACATTGTCTGCGTCAGTAATAATACTTTACAACACAAAGGGCGATGGTGAGCCACTACTACTGGCTTTGTGACCAATTAGCAAGAGTAGCTCATGCTAGGTGACCTAGTATTATAATGCTACAAGAAAACATGCCGCCCCCTGCTGGTGTGGCTGTCATTAACATTTGAACATGGAACAAGAAGGATGATGATGAAGACAGTGATTTGAAATGTAAAAAAAGAGAAGCAGGTCCCACAGGGCAGACATATCGCTGCTGGTGATTTCACATCCTGACACAAGCAGCGGTTTTCCAGCAACCAGTCAGCACACAAAATAGAATTAATGAGGAGGACCTGCTGCTGTGTCGTCTTCTGCATCACAACCTTGAGGCCATTTCCTTATTTTCACACTTACATGAAAGAAGCTCATTAACTTCCCTTTCACACTTCTACCTCAACACAACCTTCACAGCACGTCACATGTCTCACTACTGGAGCACCGCATCACAAGATCACAACACCACTTCAACATGACCACAACACAACATGAGGACAACACAACATTAAGACACCGTAACTGCAACAATTACTTGATTAGATTCATTATTTCATTAAAAAAACAGGGGATAGAGAATAGCTTTTTTTTTTTTTTTAATTACTACACTTAAAAAAATAATATTGATTTTAAGTATAACCGTCTAAGAGCAGAAATACAATACAGTTAGAGGGGGGGTCATCCGAATCGAAGCTGCTGCCATCAGGGCGCTGCTCCGTAAACCATCATACAGCAAGGAGGTAAGCGACAAAGGTATGGGTTGGGGGTATGTGTGCGTATCTGTCCATGGGTGCGTGTTATGTCTGTAGGCTTGAAGGTCGCTTCGCCCGGTGTTCAAGGCATTTTTTTACTGTATTGGTGTTACTGGGGTGTTTATAGCACAGCCTTGCTAAGGCCAAGGGGGTCGATTTGTAAATAAAGATTGTTGTTGGTTTGGGAAAGCAAACATTCCAATGATTTGTCAGCTCGAATTGTCCATACTAGTTATCAAATTGATCCTAATTTCGCATTGCAGAGTAGAAAGATTCTCCAAGATGTTATTCAATTTGCAAGTCGATTCTGAGATCATTAAAGTCTGGGTGCTCACAACTCTGCCCATCCAATCCATCGAGATGAGCAGCCTTTGGCTACTTGAACAGCTGCCATCGTCTTCAGATTTGTTAATAGACCAGAGCAACGCTCAATCCAAATTCAATCAGCAGATGCCCGGTTATCCCAGTTTTAGATAGATATCTCCAATGTCTACAACAGAAAGAACTGCTAGGTGCATGATTTGCCACTTCTTCTAAGAGTCCCTCATGTATCCAGCAGCAAACCATTGCAAAGTAGAAAGATTCTCCAAGATGTTATCCAATTTGCAAGTCAATTCTGAGATTGACAAAGTCTGGGTGCTCACAGCTCTGCCCATCCAATCCATCGCGATGGGCAGCCTTTGGCTAATTGAACGGCTGCCATCATCTTCTGAATTTGTTAATAGACCAGAGCAATGCTCAATTCCATCAGCAGATGCCCTGTTATCACAGTTCTAAATAGATATCTCCTCCCGTCTTCTCCCTGCTTGCTCTCTTTGTCTTGTATGGCAAATGAGTTTTTTTCCCTTGGACTCAGTCTGGACCCCCTCCCGAGGGTCCAGCCTTTGACTGATATTTTTTTTTACTCTTCCCCCCTTCCCCAATATCACCTTCTTCCCACCTTTTTTAAGGAGCGCCGTAAGTGGCTGATCCGTTGGCGATCCTGTTCTTGTCTCCCTGTAATGTATGTCTGCTCTTAGTGGGACTGTGACGAAAATGTAATTTCAGTTCTTATATGTCTTGTACATGTTAAGAATGGACAATAATATCCTGAATCTCCGATGTCTTCAACAGAAAGAACTGCTAGGCGCACGACTCGCCACTTCTTTTAAGAGTCCCTTATGTATCCTGCAGCAAACGTCTCGTCAGGCCAGGCATGTTCCCCCAAACCTGTGCTTCTCGTCGAGAAGATCTTGTCAATTGAGTTGAGAGCCCAGTTTATCAATTGCATGTTGTAGATTTCAGAGAACAGTGCAAAAAGAGAGGCTCTTAGAAAATGAAGATACGAAAAGACAAGGAATAAAGAAGAAAAGCAGAAGAGTTAAGAGAGAGATGGAAAATGTGTCTGCCTTGGTCCAGAACCTGAGAGAAAAAAAGCTTTGATTTACATTCTGTTCCTTCAATTAATCATTTATTGAGTGTAACTAATAAAAATGGATAAAATCTACACCACATATAGCGCCCAGAACTTTAAATATACCGGTATAGTTACCGCACGACCATTGCAATAGAGTGCACATTGGACCAGTGGTGTATGGCTGCTGTGATGTGTGTCGTGGAATAAAGCACTGACTTGTAAAAAATAAAAAAAATAAAAAAATGTATAATGCACACGTACAGCTTCAATGTTAATGATGTGCATTTATTTGGAAGACAATAAGGTTATGGCGAGCAGAACATTTGTTGTATGATTAACTATTTTCCCTAAAATTTGCATGCGGTTAATCAAACAAATTACTAATCGATAGATTATTATTAAAACAATCGATAGCTGCAGTCCTAACCACAACTCAATAAAAGGATAACACAACATTAGAACAACACAACATGAAGGCAACACAACATGATGTCATAGATGAAAGCAGAGGATGTGTGTCCTGCCTGCTGGTAGGTGTTTCCGGAGTGTATGGGACAGTAATGAACATCAGCTGTGTGTGTGTGTGTGTGTGTGTGTGTGTGTGTGTGTGTGTGTGTGCAATGTTTCTCACAGATTGCCAAAATACTGTACTTGTAGCAGTGGGGGCAGTGTCAATATTATGTCATCATATAATTTGCATTATCGGCAACAATGCGTATGTTTTCTTTAAAAAGGCTAATAATAACTTATACGTATATTTGAAAACCAATCTGTGTTATTAGAATTAATATATTTTTTGCTTTTATTATATCGTTTTGCTCTATTTTTTAGTTGTTGCTGCTTTTATTACTACAATGTACGACAGCTTGCACTTTGTACACCCCTGGTTTATTGACATTATTCTGCCCTCCCTAAATGTTGGTCTTGGTAGTTTTTTAAATTGGCGATGAAAAAAACAACTTAAGGAAATTAATGGATAGTCGCCACAATGAAGTTACAGTAAAACTAAGTACACACAGGAAAGTACATTCATATACTAATGAAGTGCACATACATGTCGGAATCATGTTAAATATACAATACACTTCACACACTTGTTATAAACTGAAAAAAAGCAATACAATTATACAGTATGAAAGTTAACGCCAATGCTGCTATCTTAATGCTAACATATAATGGACCAACTCATTGACAGGCCAATGAAATAGCAAAGCAAACTTGTACAAACATTTATCAAATGAGATTTTATCGAAACAAAGTTGACATAATACAGCAAGTGTATTTCTACTTACAGGCAAATATTCACCAATCTCTGTAAAAACGAATACTGACCGCTAACGTTGTACTCCTCAAGAAGTCTCCTGCTCCTGCAGCACACACGTCACTTTGTGTATGTGCTGACTAACTTCGTAAGCCTGTTGCTCAACCCTCAAACTCTTGATTTCTAAACTGATGACAAAGTCTATGTTTTGTGGAACATGATTGCAGGAGATGGTAGCACACATATCACCTGGAAGGTGAAGTGTTACTTACTGTATCGCAAAATTAAAAAAAACAAAAGAATACAATGTTTTTATCTTTTAATTTGTGGCAGTCATAGTTACTTGTAGCGACCCACCACAAGTAAATGAATACATGGAAAACACTGGTGTGTGTTGTTTAAGGACAACTATTAGTAGTCGTTTTAAAAAAAGCTAAATCTAAACTTGAATAAAAAAACAAAGACATTTTGCACTCAGGTAGCAAGCAGCGCAATGGTGGGTTACCTAGAGGGGTGGAGCCAGAGAGTTCAATTTGTTGATTGGTGGATATAGAATGATCACTACCACAACGAGAAAAATACAAAAACGTGACCTCTACCTATGCCAGATCTTTCAACTAAAAAAGTTATGAGCAGATTTTTATAAAACTTTCATGAAATATTTAGGATTATTTATAAAATTATTATTTACTTTTAGTACATGGGGCCTGGTACAGACTGCACTCTCTGAGTGCTTTTCTATTGGTTATTTGTTAGTACATGGGGCCTGGCACAGACTGCACTCTCTGAGTGCTTTTCTATTGGTTATTTGTTTACCTTTTTGAGTTCAAGGCACCTTACAAGATGATATCACACAATGACATCACACAATGACCGCTTGGTGGACACATAGTTGTCTGTCTCTTGAGAAAAGGTTTGTGTGTTTGACCCCTGCTGGGGGACCTGCAGCAGCGAGTCCTACAGCTATAAAATGTTAAATCCTGGCAGCCGACATAACTTTTTGCTCTCCAGTTTGACTCATCAGGGCGGAAAGGTTAATTAAGTTAGTTGTGTTTGTTACATGATCAGTAAGAATTCAACAGTGCTCTGTAAAATATTGGACCATTGGATGAGACCTGTACAGGACAATATGCCTTATGGGCCCAGTTCTTGTATTCTTCTGTGTGCACACGAACAAGCCTGAGTCGCAAAAACCCCTCCTTCCCTACGACGTAATATCCAATCACTGTGTTGCCTCTCCCCCCTAACATTGTAAGTTGAGCCCAGAAAAAATAGCACTAGCATAGAAGTTGAAGGAAAACATTTTAAAGGAGCAGCGACTTGACTTATGCACCTCACTGGAGACTGCAGTTCACTTTGTTTCGTGTGGGGAAATCCTTCTCTCAATGTAGAATTTCAGGCACATGGTGCCCTATTCTCACATTTGCGTGTAATTTTTTTCTAGACACTTGAATTACGCATGTCCGTTTTATTTGTATTCTCATTCAGCCTGCGGACACACCCTCCCAGCATAAGTAAGTGAGGTAGAAGTGCATAAGTCTTGAATGAAGGCAGTCTCATTACTAACGAGGCAAACATTGTCATGATGCCTTTTTGTGACTGTGTGAAAACCATGAAACAGAGTTTTCCTAACAAATGTGAATGTCATTAAAATCAATGAAAAAGATAACACTTTAAATTTGAAAACTCGATCCAGGTAGCACTTGTCAGGGGAAAATGTGTCGTATTGATGTAGGGACGCAACGCACACGCAACAGCGTCTTCTGCCTGGCTGAATGTGAATAATAATCAGTAGATTAATTCAACTTTGTTTTACTTGTTATTATAACCACCATGATACTTGTCCAGGGTGTACCCCGCCTTCCGCCCGATTGTAGCTGAGATAGGCTCCAGCGCCCCCCGCGACCCTGAAGGGAATAAGCGGTAGAAAATGGATGGATGGATGGATGGATGTTATTTGCGATAATAAGAGTTGTGTTTATTACAAATGTTTGTGAAGTCGCAACGCATCAGGATGGGCTCAGACCACAGTTTGTGTCTCTTTGTGTGTGTGTGCTTGGGAGCAGGAGCATGACCGCTGACAGTTTGATCGTAACTGTCGAAAATCAATTGAATCACTTGATAGACATTGCATTGCATATGTAATTTTTATTAAATAGTCACATACTTCGATTGTTAAATTGTTGATTTATTGATCATCCATTAAATTCCATCGTGTCCAAACACGGCCGATACGCACAGTTACTTTCCGCTGTAGTCACACTCTTCTTCTCTTCCGCTCAAGCAGACGAGACAACGATGTGCATTTTGATTTTTGCTAGTTAATACAGAGTGGCATTAGTTAATACAGAGTGGCATTATGGTACATTTTTATCTTTTTATCAATGGATATTTAATGGTGCCTGAATTGTATGATCATACTTTAAGTACAATATAATATTTCACCTTGAAGAGGCGCTTACTCCAGCCCTAGAAGCACGTAAGAATAAAAGTACTTAAAGGGGAACTGCACTTTTTTTAAATTTTGCCTATTGTTCACAATCATTATGAAAGACATGGCAACAGACTTATTTTTTTTCTTTTACATTCTAACTTGTAAATAAAAATAAATAAAAGTCCACTCACAGCAGAGCCAATGGGAGCTCTACTAATCCGCCCATAAATGAATAACCATCCAAAAAGCGCCAACAATACTCCATTTACAATTCGTGACTTGAATATTAACCAAATATTAGTGATATTTTTATTATAAGCGCTACCTATTTATAGCAGCGTCGTGATTACAAGTTTGTGTGCAATTTCGACATGGTCGACTGGTGAGGTGTTTCCTCGCGTCCTTGCTCCCTGAAAGTTTATTCTAGATCATAAATCATGCCTCTCACCTGGATAGAAGAAGGCTGAGGACGTATTCAGACAAGTTGGTACACTTGGAATGGCGAGAACAACACGAAAAGACGCTTGGGTCCACCCCCCTTTTCTTCGTAAGGATTATGAGTCATACTTAATCTAAATGGTAATTTAAGAACTAGGGCTGCAACGATTAGTCGACATTGTCATCAATAAAATTTGTCGCTGACAATTATATTTGTCAACAATAGTTATCATCATTCATGTTTTTACGGGCAGAAGCGGTCTGCATTGCCACTCGCAAAAACATTGCCAGTGATAACATGTAAAGTGTGAGAACATCTCCTCTTGTTATTGTTAAAAACATGAATACCTTGCTCATTTTACAAAACGGACCTTGTTTTATGGCTGTACGTCTGTAATACGCGAGCATTTAAAGCGGAGGCATGATGTCGGTCAGACATCTGAAAGCAGGATGCATCTTAAACTCTGCAAGAGTGTTAGCTTATGCCTTGCTGGCTAGCCAACAAGTGTGAGACGAAGTTGTGTGAAAAATAACGAACTGCCATTTCACCCAAAGTCCGCCAGCTTAACTTTGTTTACATCAATTCAAGTACATTTTAAAGCAGAGTCAATTTGCAGTGCCGTAAAAAAAAGGCACAATAACAAACATGCATGCGCACAAACACACAGAGACAGCCAGGCACCAACGCGGAGGTGTCATAGGATTAAAAATACAATCTATTAAATAGCCAACATTTTAAGAATGAATCAAAGATACAACTGTACACATTGAGTCTATTAGAGTGCTAAAACTGCCAAGAGTTATTCAATAGTCAATATAATATACCAGTGTGCAGCTTTTTAATCATAAATTGCTTTATTTCTTTTTGAGAAAGTGAGATTTAGTGTTTGGTTTGTTTTCATTGCCACTATTTTAGCAGGGTTTTTTTAATACATAGACAAGGTTAATAGTTTTTTTTAGCAATTCGTTTTTCCTTTCTTTTAAATGAACAACATTTTAATCGTCATTTTAATTTTCGTAACAGCTGAATAATCAGCATAGTTACAGTAAAAATAAATAATAATGAATGAATTATTCATCTTTGTTGTTAGTAAGCACACGCCTAAAATAACTTCAGGTGCATTTAGAAGTCGATGGAAAAATGAGAACCATTAAATATGTGTACGATTTATTATCCGACTAATCTACTAATCGTTAAGATAATTGTTGACTAATCGACTATCACAATAATTGTTAGTAGCAGCCCTAATATGAACATCCTAGCAGTCGGCATCCTAAAAACAGCAGACCTTGCACAGTACGTGATGTTTTATTATGTTTGTTGGGGCTCATAAAATCTACATGGAATAATAATCAGTAATGGTTTTTTTTTTTTTAAATCCAGCGTTTTGATTAGTTTATGAAATTAATGCACCGCGTATGCTTAAAATGATCAAAATACATAAATATTATATGTTATTATAAATGTCCATATTACTACATTACATATACAGTATACTTACATCATTTTTTCTACATTCAAAACACTTCCTTGTTGTCAACATAACATTGATGATGGTCTGTAAAACATAATCGATGCAAATTTTTGACCAAAGAATCGAAATTACATGTAGACCACAAGGAAGTGTTTTAAATGTAAAAAAAAAATCTTAATATGACCACTTTAACACATAATCTTAGGTCAAGCTGATTAGAAATGTATGTTAAATATGTTAAATGTATGCTAAATAAAATACATTAATTAATATTACCTGAGCTGTCAAGAAAATTAAAATGCAAACGAAAAGACAGCTTCACCACTTTATTCATAGCACGGGCAAACAGGGGTTAGTACAGCGTTTCTCAAAGTGTGGGGTGCGCCCCACTGGTGGGGAATAGAGACATGACAGGTGGGGCGCGAGGAACGGGAGGAAATTTCACTTTGATTTTTTTTTAATTTTTATTATTATATTCTTTGATTTTTTTTTTTACTATGCTTTCATTTTCTATACACACTGGAAATCACTTTGTGATTCTGTCTGTGAAATCCGCTATATAGATAAATGTAAATTACTTATTTTTCCTGTAGGCTTTACATTTCTAGGTAGGAGCGAAAGTTTACTGACATAGCAACAGTAACTAATGGGGGCGGGGCTAAGCGGAAGCTTTGTGAATGGCGAGTCACTGTGCGAGGATTTGCTGTTTTGCAAATACATACAAAATAGAGCCACTGCTGATGAGCTGTTCAAGATAATGGACAGTTTCCTCAAAGAACACGACCTTAAATGGGAAAACTGTGTGGGCTTTTGCTCTGATGGCGCGCATGGCAAAGTCAAGAAACGGGCTGCAGGCTCTAATAAAGAGGGTTGCGCCAAATGCGCATTGGACACAATGTGTCATTCACCGGGAAACACTCGCGTCAAGGCAGCTCAGCCCCGAATTCAATGAGGTTTTAACAGTGGCAGTGTCAAGCCTGCAACCCCGATTTGAAAAGCTGTGCACTGCAAAACAGGCTCATTGCAGCCACTAATGCTGGAGTACTGTAAAACTCATGTTCACTTGCCCTGTCCTCCTTTTTTTTGGCAAAGATTGCAAAGTGGCACTTTTATTTTCATTTATTATTGAACTTGATGCAAGTTATTTGATTTATTATTGAACTTAATGCAAGTTATAACACTTTTATTTGATTTATTATTGAACTTGATGCAAGTTATAACACTTTTTTTGATTTATTATTGAACTTGATGCAAGTTATAACACTTTTGTTTTATTTATTATTGAACTTGATGCAAGTTATAACACTTTTGTTTTATTTAATATTGAACTTGATGCAAGTTATTTGATTTATTATTGAACTTGATGCAAGTTATAACACTTTTATTTGATTTATTATTGAACTTGATGCAAGTTATAACACTTTTTTTGATTTATTATTGAACTTGATGCAAGTTATAACACTTTTTTTGATTTATTATTGAACTTGATGCAAGTTATAACACTTTTGTTTTATTTATTATTGAATTGATGCAAGTTGTTTTATTTGATATTGAACTTGATGCAAGTTATACCACAGCTGCACAGTTATTTTATTTATTATTGAACTTTATTTTATTTTATGTTATTGAGTTTGAATGTATAAAACTTGATGTTACTTGATGTTCGATAAATTTGAAAATGTTAAGCTTGGCATTAGCGTTCTGTTGGGGCGATGGGGGCAGGTGGGGCTTGAAAACTCCCCCTTGTCCAAACTGGGGGATGACAAAAAAAGTTTGAGAACCACTGGGTTAGTAAGTGCTGTTGCCTCACAATAAGAAGGTCCTGGGTTCGATCCCCGGGCTCGGGGTCTTTCTGTCTGGAGTTTACATGTTCTCCCCTTTAACTATGTGGGTTCCGACGGGTACTCCAGCTAGGGCTGGGCGATATGGGCGAAAAAGTATATCTCTATATATTTTTACTTAAACTCGATATTCCATATACCGGTATATCTCAATATATTTCCCGGTGAAAGTATACATATAAAGATATTCATTTTTGAGCGAGATTCACTGAAATTGAACTGCATGACAAGTGTACTGTAAACAGTCAGTGAACCTTTTATTAACCCAGTTAGACTAGATGGGTATTAACAGCACAGAAAAGAAACTGTTTAAGTAGCACAGTATTACAAAACATAAATAAAATAGAAACATATTCTTTCTACGCAAAATAAATAACATAACTGTGCAAATACACTTTTTATTCCCAGTCGACTATGTAATGGACTGTCACACACGTACGGTTCTGGTCAGCGCCAAGTAATTGACTTTACTTAATTGTGCGGCTATGATCTTCCTCACTTCGGCATACATTTCTCATGCAAAATATGCCCGACTTGGCAACTCGAGAACAGTTTTGATTTGGGCTTACATGGTAAACAACTCAAATTAATGTTTTATCCAGACGCATACATTTGTACAAATGTGGCCATGTAGACGCATTGTGGGTTTCCCGGACGTCATCTACATCGCTAAAAAGAAAAATCTAAAGAAGAGAATCCCTCTGCCATCTTCCACTAGTTTTTTCAATATATAAATCACCCGCTTGAATATTCCCTCTTCTCTTTTACGACTCTCTCGTCGTCATTTTGAATGTCTGTTGTGATTTCCCTTCCTGGTTTGATGACCCACCCTATCTTGCCTCTGATTGGCCCGTCCCTAGTGTTTTGCCATAATCTCAACCAATCGTGATTCATTATAGTAAACAACCAACCAATCATGGATGTTTTTATACAAGCACGTCTTGGAAGGAGGAAGAGGAGGGGTTTAGTAGGGAGTGGGAGGGAGTGGGAGGGAGTGGGAAGCGAGGGAGAACAAGGAACACAACAAATAAGCGGTGTTTAGTCATTTTAACGTGATATAAATGATATCGATATTACGATATTTTCTTGACTCATATCTTGTTTAAAAATATATCGATATATCTTACAAACTCGATATATCCCCCAGACCTAACTCCAGCTTCCTCCCACCTCGAAAGACATGCACCTGGGGATAGGTTGATTGGCAACACTAAATTTGCCCTAGTGTGTGAATGTGAGTGTGAGTGTTGTCTATCTGTGTTGGCCCTGCGATGAGGTGTCGACTTGTCCAGGGTGTACCCCGCCTTCCGTCCGAATGCAGCTGGGATAGGCTCCTGCCACCCCCGCGATCCCGAGTGGGACATCCATCCATTTTCTACCGCTTGTCCCTTTTGGGGTCGCTGGAGCCTATCTCAGCTGCATTCGGGCGGAAGGCGGGGTACACCCTGGACAAGTCACCACCTCACCGCAGGGCCAACACAGATAGACAGACAACATTCACACTCACTAGGGCCAATTTAGTGTTGCCAATCATCAACCTATCCCCAGGTGCATGTTTTGGTGGTGGGACAAGCGGTATAAAATGGATGGATGCTCTAAACCTCTTCTGTTTGAGATTGTCATTACTGTCACAAGTGGTGGAAAAGTATATTACAAATGAGTACCGCGGTGGCCCATACGGACCACAGCTGAGAAACAGATCTTTTTTGGCGGCCAAATGTTCCAGTCTGCAGAAGTTGACACAGCCAGCAGGTCCAAAAGTCCAAAAGGACGACATGAAGCTGACCGGATCAAGTCCTTCCCAGTTAAGCATGGACACAATATGGACATGAACCACCTGCTCAGGTGTGTCCCTCATCACATTTCCATGTGACACACTTCCCCCCAAAAGGGACAAGCGGTAGAAAATGGATGGATGTCCCACTCGGGATCGCGGGGGTGGCAGGAGCCTATCCCAGCCGCATTCGGGCGGAAGGCGGGGTACACCCTGGACAAGTCGACACCTCATCGCAGGGCCAACACAGATGGACAACATTCACACTCACATTCACACACTAGGGCAAATTTAGTGTTGCCAATCAACCTATCCCCAGGTGCATGTCTTTCGAGGTGGGAGGAAGCTGGAGTTAGGGCTGGGGGATATATCGAGTTTGTAAGATATATCGATATATTTTTAAACAAGATATGAGTCAAGAAAATATCGTAATATCGATATCATTTATATCACCTTAAAATGACTAAACACCGCTTATTTGTTGCGTTCCTTGTTCTTCCTCGCTCCCCACTCCCTCCCACTCCCTCCCACTCCCTACTAAACCCCTCCCCTTCCTCCTTCCAAGACGTGCTTGCACATATAAAACATCCATGATTGGCTGGTTGTTTACTATGATGAATCACGATTGGTTGAGATTATGGCAAAACACTAGGGACAGGCCAATCAGAGGCAAGATAGGGTGGGTCATCAAACCAGGAAGGGAAATCACAACAGACATTCAAAATGACGACGAGAGAGTCCTAAAAGAAAAGAGGGAATATTCAAGCGAGTGATTTATATATTGAAAAAACTAGTGGAAGATGGCAGAGGGATTCTCTTCTTTAGATTTTTCTTTTTAGCGATGTAGATGACGTCCGGGAAACCCACAGTGCGTCTACATGGCCACATTTGGACAAATGTATGCGTCTGGATAAAACATTAATTTGAGTTGTTTACCAAGTAAGCCCAAATCAAAACTGTTCTCGAGTTGCCAAGTCGGGCATATTTTGCATGAGAAATGTATGCCGAAGTGAGGAAGATCATAGCCGCACAATTAAGTAAAGTCAATTACTTGGCGCTGACCAGAACCGTACGTGTGTGACAGTCCATTACATAGTCGACTGGGAATAAAAAGTGTATTTGCACAGCTATGTTATTTATTTTGCGTAGAAAGAATATGTTTCTATTTATTTATGTTTTGTAATACTGTGCTACTTAAACAGTTCCTTTTCTGTGCTGTTAATACCCATCTTCACTAACTGGGTTAATAAAAGGGTCACTGACTGTTTACAGTACACTTGTCATGCAGTTCAATTTCAGTGAATCTCGCTCAAAAATGAATATCTTTATATGTATACTTTCACCGGAAAATATATTGAGATATACCGGTATATGGAATATCGAGTTGAAGTAAAAATATATAGAGATATACTTTTTCGCCCATATCGCCCAGCCCTAGCTGGAGTACCCGTCGGAACCCACGTAGTTAAAGGGGAGAACATGCAAACTCCACACAGAAAGACCCCGAGCCCGGGGATCGAACCCAGGACCTTCTTATTGTGAGGCAACAGCACTAACTAACCCCTGTTCGCCCGTGCTATGAATAAAGTGGTGAAGCTGTCTTTTCATTTGCATTTTAATTTTCTTGACAGCTCAGGTAATATTAATTAATGTATTTTATTTATCAGCTTGACCTAAGATTATGTGTTAAAGTGGTCATATTAAGATTTTTTTTTTACATTTAAAACACTTCCTTGTGGTCTACATGTAATTTCGATTCTTTGGTCAAAAATTTGCATTGATTATGTTTTACAGACCATCATCAATGTTATGTTGACCACAAGGAAGTGTTTTGAATGTAGAAAAAATGATGTAAGTATACTGTATATGTAATGTAGTAATATGGACATTTATAATAACATAATATTTACGTATTTTGATCATTTTAAGCATACGCGATGCATTAATTTCATAAACTAATCAAAACTAGGGCTGCAACTAACGATTAATTTGATAATCGATTAATCTGTCGATTATTCCTTCGATTAATCGATTAATAATCGGATAAAAGAGACAAACTACATTTCTATCCTTTCCAGTATTTTATTGAAGAAAAACAGCATACTGGCACCATACTTATTTTGATTATTGTTTCTCAGCTGTTTGTACATGTTGCAGTTTATAAATAAATGTTTATTTAAAAAATAAATAAATTAATAAATAAATACTTGTTTTGTTTTTTTTAAAAAGCCTCTGCGCATGCGCATAGCATAGATCCAACGAATCGATGACTAAATTAATCGGCAACTATTTGTATAATCGATTTTAATCGATTTAATCGATTAGTTGTTGCAGCCCTAATCAAAATGCTGGCTTTAAAAAAACAAAACATTACTGATTATTATTCCATGCAGATTTTATGAGCGCCAACAAACATAATAAAACATCATGTACTGTGCAAGGTCTGCTGTTATTAGGATGCCGACTGCTAGGATGTTCATATTAGGGCTGCTACTAACAATTATTTTGATACTCGATTATTCAACAATTATCTTAACTTTTAGTAGATTAGTCGGATAATAAATCGTACACATATTTAATGGCTCTCATTTTTCCATCGACTTCTAAATGCACCTGAAGTTATTTTAGGCGTGTGCTTACTAACAACAGAGATGAATAATTAATTCATTATTATTTATTTTTACTGTAACTGTGCTGATCATTCAGCTGTTACGAAAATTAAAATGACGATTAAAATGTTGTTTATTTAAAAGAAAGGAAAGACAAATTGCTAAAAAAAACTATTAACCTTGTCTATCTATAAAAAAAACAACCTGTTAAAATAGTGGCAATGAAAACAAAACAAACACGAAATCTCACTTTCTCAAAAAGAAATAAAGCAATTTATGATTAAAAAGCTGCACACTGGTATACTATATTGACTATTGAATAACTCTTGGCAGTTTTAGCACTCTAATAGACTCAATGTGTACAATTGTATCTTTGATTCATTCTTAAAATGTTGGCTATTTAATAGATTGTATTTTTAATCCTATGACACCTCCGCGTTGGTACCTGGCTGTCTCTGTGTGTTTGTGCGCATGCATGTTTGTTATTGTGCCTTTTTTTTACGGCACTGCCAATTGACTCTGCTTTAAAAGGTACTTGAATTGATGTAAACAAAGTTAAGCTGGCGGACTTTGGGTGAAATGGCAGTTCGTTATTTTTCACACAACTTCGTCTCACACTTGTTAGCTAGCTAGCAAGGCATAAGCTAACACTTGCAGAGTTTAAGATGCATCCTCCTTCCAGATGTCTGACCGACATCATGCCTCCGCTTTAAATGCTCGCGTATTACAGATGTACAGCCATAAAACAAGGTCCGTTTTGTAAAATGAGCAAGGTATTCATGTTTTTAACAATAACAAGAGGAGATGTTCTCACACTTTACATGTTATCACTGGAAAACTTGTCAGGTACAAAACTTTACCTTACTAGCTTATATAAATCAACCATTTATAAATACACACTAGTAGGCTAAATTAACCTCTTCAACATAAAGGAATAATAGGGCATTTCACAATTGAAAGTGTTGTTTAGTTACTGTTAACTTTGTTTACTGTAGAAGGCAGATTTTGTTGACAGGTAAAATAAAGAAAGAACTTTGAGAGGAAAAAGTTGTTCACTTTACACTGAAAAACAGAATCGAAAAGCCAAAAACCGAGGTACGGGCCACACTGTTGGTGACCTGTACCATTGCACCTCTAAGGATGAGGTGGACTTAACCACACAATCACCTCCTGCTTCTTCAGTCACACTTCCTTGTAATGTTTACTTTTATTATGGAAAAGGTTGGGTGTCATATTTTGTGTTGAATATTGTAGGATGTCAGGACTGGACTTACGGACTCCAACTGGTCCATGAGCTTCACCAGGAACTTTCTGCACTCAGGACTTTTACTGTCCAGCTTCATTCCGGTCTGCATGGCGTAGAGTCGGCCTACAAATAACAAGACTTGATGGTCAGAGAGTGTTGATCTTGACCTACGTTTGTAATAATATTGGTTATATAGTCCACTCCATCAGGAAATGACAAGCGCAAATGTGGCATCATCAACAATCTCATACGACATGACGATTGCTTTCACATCTGAGTCATTAATTGTTATCTTTAACTGCTTTATCAGCTGTTTGCTGATAGGAGAGCTGTGTACTTACACACGCACACAAGAAAGGTTTGTGTAGCACAACACACAATTGGCCCATTACCATGTCAACGGTTTCCTGTAGCACCCGAGATACTCTTTGGTTCTTTTCAGTACTCTTTTATTCCTTGCTGCATGACATCATAAATATTCCCAGCAAGGCTCAGCCAAACACGACTCGCTGTTCAATTCTTTTGCTGCACACGTCATCCCACTGTAACGCCATGTTTGACATCTACTTCCACGTGGTGACGGTGTGCTCCATAATTTGCATACATAACCGACAAATAAAATGATTATGTGGTGAACCCGTTGAGACGCATAATAGATTTAGCCCTTTAGCTAGTCCTACACCCCAGTGTACCGGGCACCGCACCTTAGTCATAGGGGACTCCATCACCCGAAACATACAGTTTAGCAAACCAGCCATAATTAAGTGTGTTCCCGGGGCCAGAGCACCTGACATTGAAGCTAATCTTAGGGTACTAACTCGCAACAGGCCTAGTAAACACGTACGACAGGCTAATCGCAACACTTGCTCTGCTAACATACACGTTGGTTCCAATGACAATAGGATGAGACAGTCAGAGATTATAAAGAGGAACAGAGCGAGGACTTGTAATCATGCGAGAAAGATGTCCAGGCATCGAGTACTTGTCTCTGGCTCCCTGCCTGCGAGAGGCAATGATGAGATGTTTAGCAGATATGTCTAGCTTGACAAATGGCTGGCTAGTTTTTGTAGAAAAAAGGGACTAACGTTTATTGATAATTGGCCTTCTTTCTGGGGCAAACCGGGCTTGCTGAGGAGGGACAGCCTTCACCCTAACCGGGAAGGCGCCATCCCTCTATCTAGGAACATAGATTACTGTTTGAGTCACAATTGACTAACAACACTAGAGCAAGTTCGGACACAGGCAATTAAGAGTGTCTGTTAGTCCGGGTGAGGAGTCAGTTAGCTAGAACTAACCAACGACAGGCTGGAAAATTCCTGCACACATAGCATTTCTCGTAAAATAATACACAACTCACCTAATGTTTTTTCTGTAGTGACTGTGCCAGACGTGAACATGCATTCTACTGAGGTGGCAAATTATGACGCGTTCAATTTATCGCAGCACCAACCAAATAATCTTAAAATTCCCATCATATCAATTCCTAGATGTGATCGCATTTAAGGCGCACTACACAAAATAAACGTAACGTTATTAATATCAGTACTACGGCTACCATTAATAAAAACTCCTCAAAACAGCCCACTACCTATAATATGGGCTTTTTAAACATCAGATCATTGTCTCCCAAAACATTATTAGTTAATAAGGTCATTAGAGACAACAATCTAGGGTTGTCCCTATACCAATATTTTGCTACCGGTACCAAAATGTATTTCGATACTTTTCTAAATAAAGGGGACCACAAAAAATGGCACTATTGGCTTTATTCTAACAAAAAATTGTACGGTACATTAAACATCTGTTTCTTATTGCAATCCAAGAACAATCTTGTCCTTAAACAAAATAGTGAACATACTAGACAACTTGTCTTTTAGTAGTAAGTAAGCGATCTAAAGCTCCTAATTTGGCTGCTGACATACGCAGTAACATATTGTGTCATTCAAAATTATAATTATAAAGGACAAGCTGTAAAAATGGATTATTAATCTACTTGTTCATTTACTGTTAATATCTGGTTATTTTACGTTTCAACATGTTCCATCTACACTTCTGTTAAAATGTAATAATCACTTATTCTTCTGTTGTTTGGATGCTTTACATTAGTTTTGGATGATACCACAAATGTAGGTGTTGATCTGATACAAAGTAGTTACATGATCCTATATTGGTCATATTCAAAGTCCTCATGTGTCCAGGGACGTATTTTCTGAGTTTATAAACATCATATGAATTTTATTTTTTTTAATTTTGTGACGGTAAAAAATATCGTCATATCATAGTAGTATTGACTAGATACGCTATTGTACTTGGTAACATTACAGTGGATGTCAGGTGTAGATCCGCCTAAGGCGTTTGTTTACATCCAGGAGCACTACCTTTAGTTAGCGGTGACGCTGAGTAATTGTATCCTCCTAGGGCAGGGGTCGGCAACACGCGGCTCCGGAGCCGCATGCGGCTCTTTGACCACTCTGATGCGGCTCAGCTACATACTTGCCGACCCCCCGATTTTCCCAGGAGACTTATGGATCTCAGTGTCTCTCATAATTAACTCCCAGGTAAAAAATAATCCTATTTAGACTATAAATACTAGATGAAGGGCGTGCCCTGATTGCACTGCAGTAATTGTCCTCTATAGCATTTACATACAGCGTGCCAGTCCAGCCGCATGTTGCATGTTGTTATTAATCACACACACAGGAGACAGCAAAGCATACTTACTCATCAGCCACACAGCTTACACTGACGGTAGCCGTATCAAACAACTTTAACATTGTTACGTTACAAATATGCGCCACACTGTGAACCCACACCAAAAAAGAATGAAAAACACATTTCTGGAGAACATCTGCACTGTAACACAACATAAACACAACACAACCATTACCCAGAATCCCATGCAGTCCTAACTCTTCCGGTCTAGATTATACACCCCGCTACCACAACCCCCCCACACATCAACCCCCCCCCCCCCCCCCCCTCTCCTTGCGTTGGTTGAGCGGAAGAGTTAGTGCTGCATGGGATTCTGGGTATTGGTACCGTCAGTGTAAGATGTGTATTGGTACCGTCAGTGTCAGATGTGTATTGGTACCGTCAGTGTAAGATGTGTGGTTGCTGAACTAGTACGGAAGAGTTAGTGCTGCATGGGATTCTGGGTATTGGCACCGTCAGTGTAAGATGTGTGGTTGCTGAGGTAGTACGCCTTGCTGTCACTTACGTGTGGTCAAGCAGGTACACTGTTAGGGCAGACTGTAGAGGGCGGTGTCATCACGCTCTGATATTCGGGAGTCTCCCGGGGAAAAATGAGAGGATTGGCAAGTATGACGCTATCAAGCGCCATTCATTCAAAACTCGCGGGCTGCACTAACATCAAATGTCCACATTAAAGTGCGTGCCGGTGCGTGTGTCGGAGACCCCTGGTTAATATAGCACAAAGCATTTAAGCTCTGTATGCAGTGTTTTTCATTTTAAATTGTAAATTTTTTTTGTGGCTCCCATCACTTTCTTTAATTTGTGAAACTTGCCAAAATGGCTCTTTGAGTGGTAAAGGTTGCCGACCCCTGTCCTAGGGTGTGTAGTGAAGCATGTTTAACTATTCCTCGTCCTGCAGGGATGATACTTGTAAGAAACGTACTTTATTTGTCGCCATGGAGGCGAGGATTAATGATTTAGAAGAAGCTAAAACACTGTCGACTGCGGATGGACGTTGGACGCTAATTAGCTAGCCATGTTTTAAAGCCCCTTTTGCTGAGCGGCATTTCAGTGTTATAGCTTCACCATTATCTTTAGTTTTTAAGCCAAAATGCGTCCATCCTCCCTTTTCTGTCGAGACAACCTGTCTGCTTGTAAGTACTCTGTGTTGGTGCGCTGCCGAACATGCTCCTCTACTCGTAAAACCAGCAATGTCACAACATGATGACGGCGTGCCCGTTACTTTTCAAACAGAGTACAGTACCGTTTTTGATTCATTAGTACCGCGATACTATACGAGTACCGGTATACCGTACAACCCTCTTAACGTCATTGGTCTCAGCGAAACCTGGCTTAAACCAGATGAATTTTTCACACTTAACAAGGCATCTCCTCCTAACTATACGAATGCACATATTGCGCGTCCCTTTAAAAATTGTGAAGGGGTCGCACTAATACACAATGAAAACTTTAACCTTACCCCTAACCTAAGTAATAAATATAAATCATTTGAGGTGCTTACTATGAGGTCTGTCACACCGCTAGCTATCTACCTGGGCCCTATTCAGACTTTATCAGTAAATGTTCAGTTTGTCGCTGATCTAGTGACGCACGCAGATAATATAATTATTTTAATATCCATATGAATACCCCGTCAGACCCTCCGTTTGTGGCGCTTCAGACTATAATTGATAGCTGTGGTCTTACACAAATAATAAATTAACCCACGCATCGCAACAGTAATACAATGTCCGGGGTGTCCACCCCTCCAAAGTCATGGTACTTTCGTACACTAAAGTAATGTCCGATCATTACCTTATAAAATTCGACGTTCTGACTCATTGTCAACAAGCTACTAATAACCACTGCTTTAGCAGCCGCAACATTCATGCTGTCACAACTATGACTCTTGCCTAGTGCATTCAGTAATGGCACCATGCCCAAATGATGTGGGCTCTATCGATTAACCTCACTAACAACTTTAACGATGCCATGCGCAACGCCATCGATAGTATAGCACCGCTAAAGCTAAAAAGGCCCCTAAAAAGCGTACCCCTTGGTTTACAGAAGAAACCAGAGCTCTTAAACTACAAGCTGGAATGCAAATGGCGTGCGATTAAACTTAAGGTTTTCCATCAAGCATGGAGTGATAGTTTAATAACTTATAAAGGCACGCTTACCTTAGCTAAAACGAATTACTACTAAAATCTCATTCACCTCAACAAAAACAATCCTAAATATTTGTTCAGTACAGTAGCATCGCTAACCCAACAAGGGACTCCTCTCAGTAGCTCCACCCACTCGGCTGATGACTTTATGAATGTATTTAATGAGAAAATTTAACTCATTAGAAGGAGATTAAAGACAATGCGTCCCAGCTACAACTGGGTTCTATTAACACAGATACGAATGTACAGTATGTAAGACGGCTATTGCCCTCAAAAATAATCTCTCTTTTTGATAAAATAACATTAGAGGAACTCCTGCGACATGTAAATGAGACAAAACAAACAACATGTTTACTTGACACACTTCCTGGGAAACGTATCAAGGAGCTGTTTGTAATATTAGGACCATCAGTGCCAACCAAACAATTACACAAAGCAACTCGGTAAAGAATCTCGGTATTATCTTTGACCCAACTCTCTCAATTGAGTCACACATTAAGAGTGTTACTAAATTAAACAGCCTTCTTTCATCTATGTAATATTTCTAAAATGTGTCCCATATTGTCCAACACAGACGCTGAAATCATTATTCATGCGTTTGTTGCGTCTCGTCTTGACTACTGTAACGTATTATTTTTGGGTCTAACCATGTCTAGTATTAAAAGATTACAGTTGGTACAAAATGTGGCTGCTAGACTTTTGACAAGAACAAGAATGTTTGACCATATTACACCTATACTGGCTCACCTGCACTGGCTTCCTGTGCACTTAAGATGCGACTTAAAGGTTTTACTACTTACGTAAAAAATACTAAACGGTCTATCTCCAACCTATCTTGCTGATTGTATTGTACCATATGTCCTGGCCAGAAATCTGCGTTTTAAGAACTCCGGCTTATTAGTGATTCCCAGAGCCCAAAAAAAGTCTGCGGGCTATAGAGCGTTTTCAATTCTGGCTCCAGTAATCTGGAATGCCCTACCGGTAACAGTTAGAGATGCTACCCCAGCAGAAGCATTTAAGACCCATCTTAAAACTCATTTATACACCCTAGCCTTTAAATAGGCCTCTTTTAGACCAGTTGATCTGCCGCCTCTCTTTTCTGCTCTGCCCCCCTCTCCTGCATGGAGAGGTTATCAGGTGACCAGGGATTAGCCTCCACTGATGAGGCACTAGCTGTTCAAAGTCGGGACCCAGGATGGACTATTCCTCTGTGCATCAGTTGTTGACGTCTCTGCCCTGCAGACTTGTCTCCATTCAAGATGATCCCGTGCTGGCCTCCCAATGGACTGGACTTGCACATGAAGTCAGGACCCGGGGTGACCACTCCTTATGCATCAGTCGGTGACCTCTCTGCGCCGCGACGTGTCTTCATGCAAGAGGTTCCCCTGCTGGCCCCACTGTGGACTGGACTCACATTATTAACCGTATCCACTCGGCATCCATTGCACCTGTCTATTGATGCCCTTGCATGGGTATCAACACAGCATATCCAGGTAGGCGACGACGTCAGGCTATTACTGTGTGACAGCCTTGTTTTCTCGTTGCCATGGTGATGGAGCAGCTTGTGTGTCATGAGATAAACTGAAAACTATGCAGCAGCGAGCCGTAGAACATTCCTGACAACTGAAACATTATCATCATCAGTTGTTGAGCAGGTTTGGTCAGGTGTCCAACATGGCGACTGAAGGGAAACTATCAAGGAAAGTCAACGTTATGTCTGCTAATCTGTCATGGAACAAGAAGATCACATGACGGCCTACGCATCACCGTTTTAAGACAAACACACACAAACAGACACTGACACAGATTCATGCGTGCACATACACGTTCAAGTACCCACACCAAACATCATTCAAGCTGCAGACCACGAAGTCAGCTAACATTTGCTCTATCAGCTAAATGAACAAATTTGACGTTAAAACGTGCTTGATTGTGCTAGAGGTAAAAGTTAGGTTGCGATTATGCTAAGCTAGCTTTAGCCGCACACTTACAGTAATAAGACACCACGGGGTCCCGTTGTTCGTGTTCCTGTGCGGTCCGTAGGTGGTGCTGGACGGCTTTGAACTGGGCCGGTAACGCCATGTTTTCTAGAACCTTTCCCGGGACTAACACAATCACAAAAACATACGACAGACTTTCTTGTTGTTGTAGCTAAACCGGTCCTTTCACTTCCGCATGGCTAGCCAATGAGACGTGCTGACGTCATTGGTCGTTCTTCTTCGTTGGTGCTCAGCAGCATAAGCAGTCCAAAGTAAAAACACAGAGCATATTCAAGTAACCTGTTCAAGTGTAAGTTGTTTGAACATTTATTTGTTGTCATAAGTGATTACAATATTATTAAGAAGTGATAAGAACATGAAATAAGAAAGTTAGGGTTTATCCCACGTCAGGTAAATTCCCTCCAAAACTCCATCCATCCATCCATTTTCTACCGCTTGTCCCTTTTGGGGTCGCGGGGGGTCGCTGGAGCCTATCTCAGCTACAATCGGGCGGAAGGTGGGGTACACCCTGGACAAGTCGCCACCTCATCGCAGCCCTCCAAAACTCATACTGTATTTAACATTTTCAAAACATGTCAATCTAAACAACTGATTTTTAAATGACATTGCAGGCAATTCAGAATATTTTATTTGAATGTGTTGCACATAAAATTGGTTCACAATGACTTATTTGACATCAACTAAAGACAACGTTGTTGAGTTAATTTTTACAAACAAGCAACATTAAGACATTAGAAAGAAGTTCAAAATATTAGACGTCATCATTCATTTATTTGATGTAGCTAGGATCCCAATAACGCAACCATTCCACACTTCCAAAAATGATTCACGTAAAAGTAAACACCATGTGGGGAATAAGTTAAACACAATATGTTGAAGGTATTAGCAACAGGGCTAGCATGTTTAAGGTAAATCATGTCGGTTGCTGAGGTAGTGTCGCCATGTTTTTTGTACATACCAGATGATCTCTAAGCACTGCATTTTGACAGCGAGTTAACAAGCTCTGAGCTTAAGGTATGACACTCTCACGCCTAAAAAAAGATAAATGTGTAAAAAAGTATGAATAACGCCTGGAAAAAGTACTGGCTTTGGCATGTATTTTATCGTCAAGATGTGACGTCACGACTACTAGCAGCTAATCAACTTAATCAAGGTTAGTTTTTGACACAGCAAGGGGCTTATTTAAAATGGAATGAGCAGCAAAGCTTACATGAAAGCACCGTCATTACTGACATCTTTGTTGCTTATAACGTAACAACTGCAAGAATGCACAGATGTCATCAAATCTATAATTGTGAGATTGTTTAATAGGAAGAACAGAACATTGAGTCGCAAACCTTACAAGCAAAGACCAGCACAACACAAACGGACCTAAAGCACAGGGAAACACAGCAGTTTCAAATCCTCTTAAAGCCGCCGCCGTGCCGCCGCGTGCGTAACCAAAGCTTCCATCAGCGCTTTCAAAGCGTTGGAAATGAGGGTTTGATCCACTTTTGTCTGCTAATGCAATTTTGTACCTGAGATGAAAAACAGATTGCTGGAAAGTTTCTTCACAAAAGTTGGATGGATGTCTGATGAAGACGATAAAAACAAAATACCATGTGTTCTGTGACTCCACGAGATGAAATATATCAATAAATAATACTACTAAATAATGACATTGGAAAGGAGGCAGTTTAAGAACATTTGATGCTGCTGTCGTCCATTTCAAACCCAAAGTTAATGAAGCTTCTTAAGCAAGCCAATTGATGACTACCTCAAGCAGCGTCATTTTTGTGTCCCCAATGTTTCAATTTGAATGTGAGCGTAAACACAGCCTTTCTCTGGAGCCAAGTGTGCTTCTGTCCATGCAGGAAAGATTGCAATGGACACACACACACACACGGTGGAATTGTCACACACGGAAGTGTGAGGAAGGATGCTCCTGAGCAGGTGGTTCATGTCTATATTGTGTCCATCCTGACCTGGAAAGGACTTGATCCGGTCCAAGAGCAGCATCATGTTCTCCTCACAGGACACTTTTGGACCTCCTGGCTGTGGCGTGTTCTACAGACTAGAACCGTTGGCTCCCATTTGACGTAGAACCTGGTATGACCTCCCTCAGAATATTCCAGTCACAATGAAGCACATATGGTGCTCCTGCATTATCTTCCAAGAGGCTGACAGAAAGTAAAGATGTGGCGTGTGCACGTCATTGGTTGTTGAGATAGCCAAGACGTCTGCAGAGTATCTCGAAGATCTCGGCGATGCATAGCAGAATGGTGATTACGGTGAAGGTGTACATGGCGCTCAAGAAGATGGTCTTTTCAAAGTGCTCGGGCACCATGCACTTGGTCACGTTGAAGGCCTTCTCCAAAGCACTGGCGTCGCACATATAGAGTGGGTGAACCTGCGAGAGCGAGAACATGTGAGAAGAACCTTTGAAGCCTATCGCACTTATCTGCTGACTCATTATCTCAGCTAGTCTAAAGGTCCTCGAAAAACAGGACAAACATGGCCGCTAGGGTAGAGCGTGTTCGTGTTCTACAACTGACAGGAGGGCGATCACCACACCTGGAAGCCAAACAGGTGACTCTGTAGCCAGAAGGCGATGACTTCCAAAATGATGCGTAGGAGAACAGAGATGATGTAGAAGACGGTGTAGATGGGTCGCTCCAGGATCTCCTCCTGGTCGATGTTCTTGCAGGCCGCATAGAGGTGGAATACTGCCCCCGGGACCAAAACCGTGACCAGCTGTAAGGCCCAGAAGACCTGCAAGAGAACACTAGTAACGTAATAAGACGTTTCGGCTATAGGTCACTGGCCAGTCCTACCTGAGGCGTTATGGGTCGGAACTGGTTGTAACAGTACAGGTTGAGCTCTCTGCGATCTGGGTCGCAGCTGAAGTGCAGTGCCTCATTCCCGTAGACGGCGAAGCCCAGAACTCCCAGGAAGAACATCCGCACCGAGCCGAAGAACAAGGTGTGGAACTGGCCGATCACCGTCGGAGGCCTGAGCTGGAACACACACACACACACATACATACAAGTGAGGCGCCATTCACTGGATGCACACACACACACACACACACACACACACACACACACACACTCACACGCACACACACACACACACACACACACACGCACAAACAGGTGCAGCAATGGTGTGTATTGAGAGCAAAGTGAAAGCTTCTTTTGTCAGCACATAAAAGAGTGAAAGCTTTTCAGGGGAACACAAAGCTTTCATCAAACCTTCTTGGCCTTCATCATTTCTCACTAATGCCACCGGTCGCTCCACAATGGTCACTCCGTCCAACAGAACCGGAGCGACTCGGAAAGAGACGAGCGGAGGCTGCTGCCCGAGTTAAACGTTACTTACGCATCCTTCATAGAAGTTTTTGATGTAGTTTAAAGACATGTCGCTTTGAGTCCAGGAGGGTTCTGGGCCCGCATGGCAGCGCCGACACGACCGCCCTCTGCCTCGACGTCCCCAAAGCCCGTGTCAATGCATACTTTTTGCCTTTTATCCCGCATCAATTGACCAGCTCAGTAGACACAGAGGGGCCAACAATGGCCAGCATTATAATCCCCATGTCAGCAAAAAAAACAACCTCCAGTTGGAGGCACACAATGCTCACGCTGAAAAACACAAAGTCCAAACCTTCGCTACGCACAACGTCAGGCGAAGGATGACCAAAAGACAAAAGTCAGAAAGTGATGACAACACACCCTGCACTGCAAATACTTCTGGAAGAGCATTGAGGCCGCCGCCGTCCCAAATACACAAGATGTCCCTTGTCCCACACAGACGCTAACCTCCACCGCAAAGTTTGTCAAAGAAAAAGTCCACACACCAACCGTAATCCTGGCGGCGTGTTGTTCATCCCCCTTTCTCACTCTCACACGTCCTAAACGCACAACGCTCACCACCCGCTGACCAGGCAACGGCAAGCTACGCCCCCCTGATGCTTCCTGTCCCCCCTTTCAAAATAAACAACAAGAGCAGCCACTGTCACCCAGCAGATAAACACATCCCTGCCACGTTCTTATTTTGATGGAAGCTTCCTGTCCTTCCACGTCACACACCTGTTACTTTTGACCTCTAAATCAACATGCAGCCACTCAAGTGTGTGTGTGTGTGTGTGTGTGTGTGCGTGTGTGTGTGTGTGTGTGTGTGTGTGTGTGTGTGTGTGTGTGTGTGTGTGTGCGTGTTAACATTAAACCCTATAGCTTGTTGATGATGAAGACAATGGTGAGGAAGATGATGGTGAAGAGTCATGAAGATGATAGTGATGAATGATGAATATGATGGTGAGGAAGATGACCGGGAGGAATACAAATGGTGGTGATGTGAAGAATAATGAAGATAATGCTGAGGAATGTTGAAGATGATGGTGAGGAATGTTGAAGATGATGGTGAGGAATGTTGAAGATGATGGTGAGGAATGTTGAAGATGATGGTGAGGAATGTTGAAGATGATGTGAGGAATGCTAAAGATGATTGGGAGAAATTATGAAGATAATGCTGGAGAATGATTAAGATGATGACTACCTCAAGCAGCGGATGATTGATGGAGATGATATTGAGGAAGATGATGTTGAGCAATTATGACAATAGTGATGAAGTTGATGGTGATGAATGATGAAGAGTATGGCGAGGAGTTATGAAGATGGTAATGATGAATATAGTCAAATGTGATGAAGATGATGGTGATGAATTGTGAAAAGTATGACGAGAAGTGATGAAGATGGTAAAGATTGATGAAGATGATGAATGATGAAGAGTATGGTGGGGAGCTACAAAGATGGTGCATGATGAAGATGAAGGGAGGAGGTTTTTCTCCTCGGCGTGTTGGTTAACTCTCTAATAAAACTCACTAAGTCGCTGTCAATTTTCAGATTCACCGTCTTAGATTTATTTTAACAAGGGGTTTGACTAAAGAAAAAGCTAGAACATTCTTGGACAGGGACCTTCTCAGCAAACTAAGCAGTTGGTCAGCAGGACAGGATCTGGTTTTGGTCATTTTCTGCCCATCTCATGTAGTATGGAGCAAGATTTGATCAGCAGGGGTCCTCTGTGAGCTCCCAACCTCAACGTGCTTCATACTTGTCTCCGTATATCATCTGGCCCCGTCTGGTAGAACCTCCACAATGTTACTTCCAGCATCCCTTCATCTTCTGATGTATTGATAGCATTGGCACAAACTTATATCAAAATGGTATCTTGGTATATTAGGCATATATACACACTAAAAATGTTGGGTTAAAAAATAACCCAATTTTAACCCAACTGCTGGTTCAGAATTGATTGATTGATTGAAACTTTTATTAGTAGATTGCACAGTACAGTACATATTCCATACAATTGACCACTAAATGGTAACACCCGAATACGTTTTTCAACTTGTTTAAGTCGGGGTCCACGTTAATCAATTCATGGAAAAGGACAAACCCCTTATTTGAGTTATTTTAACTCAACATTTTGGGTTAATTTTTTCAACCCAACTTTTGGGTTGAATTATTTAACCAAAAAGTTGATTTTGCTAACTCAATGTTGGTTGATTCATAACCCAACTATTGGGTTTAATTTATTTAACACAAAAGCCCAAGTTATGCTCACTACAATTATGAGTTATTCCAAACCCATCTATTGGGTTGCGCAATTTAGCTCTCCTTGACCCAATACTGGTTAAAACATTGTAAATGTTACTGCTGGTTTGTCCTACTTTTTTCCAACTACTGATCAAAATCATTTTCATTTCCATTAAAATATACTCAAAAGCAACATATGAGTGACATTTTTTTTTACAAGAAAAATGTATAGTAGTCGTATACAGCATGCTCAAATATTTTCATGTACATAAGATGTGTGATTGTAAATAATCATCATCATCATTTAATTTATTTTTATTCCTTACAAGCCACATACAGTTCACACTTTCATTGTTTTTTTTTTGTTTCCTATACATTTCCATGATTAGAAAGGAGCAGATGGAAGAATAATATTCTTGTATTTATCTGCCCCCTTTTTTAACACAAATTATTTTAGATGACTTTATCACTGACCCCTCCACCAACATCCGAACTCCAACATACTTTTTAATTTTCGTTTAAGTATTTTCACAATGACACGTCGAATCAAAATCAAAAATCAGTTGGATATAATGCCAGTTGTCTCTTTTTGTAACTCTTTTTAAATTCAAAAATATTCTTGCAACTTTTTAAGTCTTTCTCTAGAGAATTCCACGCTTTCACACCAGCAACAGACAAGCACATTTTTTTCAAATTTGTTCGTGCTCTTGGATGTTTAAAGTCATACGACCTTCTGTTATTCTCATCTTCAGACGTGAACACGAATAACTTTATTTCTAGCTTTGAACATCACTAATAGAGTATGCAATTCTGCAATGTCGGCGTGGCGAAGTTGGGAGAGTGGCCGTGCCAGCAATCTGAGGGTTACTGGTTCAATCCTGCCATCAGTGTGTGAATGTGTGTGTGTGAATGGATGAATGTGGAAATAGTGTCAAAGCGCTTTGAGTTCCTTAAAAAAAAGGTAGAAAAGCGCTATACATGTATAACCCATTTACCATTTATTACAGAATACCATAAATTTAGTCTTTTCCAAATTTTAAGATAATTTATTTACATCAAACCACAATTTTAGTTAAACCATTTCCTCTTCAATATTATCAGCTAAGATTTTCAAGTCGTCTCCTGAACAGTATAAATTTGTATCGTCTGCGAATAATATGTAATAATCTTAATGAGATTAATTCATAACAAAATTCCCTTCAAGAAAAAAGTAAATTTTTAATTTAAAAAAAAGCCTTTTAACCAAAAATGCGTTACTCATTGAAAACAACTCAACAATGGTTCATAGTTTTAAAAACCCAGAAATAGTGTTAAAATAATACCCTTATAACGCAAAAAATTGATAGCTCTTCATAAAAATTGTTACGGCGCACGCGCAGTCTGCTTCCGCCTCTCCTCAGCAGCAGCACTTAGAGGCTCTGCTGCAAGCACCGCAGGACACGCCCCCACACGCCTCCACAGCCGGAGGCAATCATCAATCAACACACCTGGTCTTGACGAGAGGCAGCAGCATTAAGGCTCACTCCGCTGTCTACTCCACGCCGAAACGTAGCCCTGATTCAGTAAGCTTCACGTCTCTGGCTCATCACCTGTGTCTCTCTCTTTTGCTCGCTTTGTCTCCCTCGTGCCTAGTCCTTATTTGTCCTTGTCATCTCCTGTTCCCACAGTACCTCCGTGTCTCCGCAGTGAGCCGCGCGCCTCACCTGCCGATCTTCCCCCTGGACTCTGACTGCCTTCCTCGACCCTCGACCCCTGCGCTCGGATCTGGACTTCTGGACGCCTCTCTCCTGCCCCAAAGGACCTCGCTCGGATAACAAACCTCTTTTGCTTCGCCCCTTCTGGACTTGTTGGCTGCCACAACCAACACGCACTTACAACAACCTCTGGTAACTTACATTTGGTTAACTTCCACACATAGCCCTGCATACACACACATAGTAGCATACACACCCTACGTAATCATCTAGCTCAAATAAAACCCGTTGAGCTAGACCTCCTGTTGTCATGCCGTCTCCTTCCCCTTGTCGTATGTAACAAAAATAACTCCAAAATTTAACCCAACACTCGCAACTCATAAATTGGGTTATCAAAATAACCCAGCATTTTTTTAGTATGTAGTTGAATTGTTCAGAGGGCCATTCTCCTTGTGTTGTAGACCATGAATGTGACCTAAAGTTTACCATGAGGCTAAGGAACGGCTCTGACTCAAATAAATACATGTCCCTTGAAAAGGAACTGAGGATTACAAGAGCTCTATAGGGCACTTAGAAATGTTCTACAAACACCTATCATATTGAATATGTATGTATACATATATACAGAACATATACACATACACTCACTAAATATTACTGCATTCTACTACTTATTTTTGACATTATGGACACTAATCCAACTAATAAATTCCATCCATCCATCCATCCATTTTCTAGCGCTTATTCCCTTCGGGGTCGCGGGGGGCACTGGAGCCTATCTCAAGAGTGATGAAGATGATGAATGATGAAGAGTATGGCGAGGAATGATTAGGATGGTGGAGTGATAAAGTTGATGGTGATGAATGATGAGGAGTATGGTGAGGAGTGATGAAGATGTGAAGAAGAGTGATAAAGACGATGATGAGGAACCCTGAAGAGCACCATGAGGGATGATGAAGATACGCAAGAAGAACATGATGAAGATGCTCTCTCTCTCTTTCTGAGTAATACAAGGCGCTTGTTGCTCCTTGTGCGCACTAGTCGCGTGTTAGCCTCACACGCACGTCCAAAAGGTCCCCACGCGCATTTACGCGCGCATCTTTACGCGCCTGCGGTGTCTCGGCGGGAGCTTCAGACGCAGCAATGGACGATGACTTTCCGTCCGGACTTCCGATGGAGGTTCTAGGGTCCAACTGGAGCCAGGCGTCGTCGGACGGTGGGGAGACGAGCGCGTACGTTGCCGTGCGTTGCGTCATAGCCTCGGCATACACGTTGATCATCGCTGTGGGTCTTGTGGGCAACGTGACCCTCATGAAGATCTTCATCAGCACTGCGTCCATGAGGAGTGTGCCCAACATCTTCATCAGCAGTTTGGCGGCAGGAGACCTCCTGCTGATCCTCACCTGCGTGCCGGTAGACGCCTTCCGGTTCTTCTCTCACCAATGGATCCTCGGAGAGGTCGCGTGCAAGCTCATACCCGCAATACAGCTTACCTCCGTCGGCGTGTCCGTCTTCACGCTCACCGCCCTCAGCGCCGACAGGTGCGGCCACGCCTTCATCATCATCATCAATATGTTTATCATCATCGTCACCATCAATTTGTTTATTTTATCATCATCATCATCATCAATACAGTATGTTTATTATCCTCATCATCACATCAGTATTTGTGTTATCCTCATCATCAATGTGTTTATTATCATCATTATCATCACATCAATATGTTTATTATTTTCATCATCATCAATATGTTTATTATCATCATCACATCAGTATCTATATTATTGTCATCATCAATGTGTGTATCATCATCATCATCATCACATCAATATGTTTATTATTCACATCATCATCATCATCAATATGTTTATCATCATCATCAATATGTTTATTATCATCATCATCACATCAATATTTTGATTATTCTCATCATCAATATGTTTATTATCGTCATCTTCACCAATATGTTTATCATCCTCATCATCACCATCATTATGTTTATTATTCTCCTCCTCATCAATATGTTTATCATCTTCAATATCACCACCAATATGTTTATTATCATCATTATGAATGTTTATCATCATCATATGTTTATATTCTTCATCAATATGTTTATTATCATCATCATCACATCAATATGATTATTATCATCATCATTATCATCAATATGTTTATCATCTTCATCATCACCATCAATATGTTTAAGATCCTCATCATAAATATGTTTATCATTATCATCATCATCATCATCAATATATTTATTACCGGTATGTTTATTATCATCATATATGTTTAATATCATCAATATGTTTATTATCATCATCACATCAATACGTTTATCATCATCAACAAGTTTATCATCTTCATCATCATCATCAATATGGTTATTATCATCTCTAGAAATGTTTATTATATTCATCATCAATATGTTTATTATCCTCATCATAATCATCATCATCATATTATCCTCCCGCTCATCACTTTTGTTCAATCAATCAATCAATCCGTCCATCCATCCATCTTCTACCGCTTGATCCTTTTGGAGTCACGGGGGTTGTTGTTGTTGGTGGTGGTGGCGGGCGGCGGGGGACTGGAGCCTACCCCAGCTGCACTCGGGTGGAAGGCGGCGTACGCTCTGGACAACTCGCCACCTCATCACAGGGCCAACACAGATAGACAGACAACATTCACACACTAGGGCCAATTTAGTGTTGCCAATCAACCTATCTCCAGGTGCATGTCTTTGGAGGTGGGAGGAAGCCGGAGTACCCGGAGAGAACCCACGCAGTCATGGGGAGAACATGCAAACATCAATCCATCACAATTTATTTGTACAGCCCTTAATCACAAATCAATATGATTATTATCATCACCATTAAAGGCCTACTGAAATTACATTTTTTTATTTAAACGGGGATAGCAGATCCATTCTATGTGTCATACTTGATCATTTCGCGATATTGCCATATTTTTGATGAAAGGATTTAGTAGAGAACAACGACGATAAAGGTCGCAACTTTTGGTCGCTGATAAAAAAAAGCCTTGCCTGTACCGGAAGTAGCGTGACGTCACCAGAGGAAGGACTCCTCATATTCTACCATTGTTTTCAATGGAGCGAGAGAGATTCGGACCGAGAAAGCGACGATTACCCCATTAATTTGAGCGAGGATGAAAGATTTGTGGATGAGGAAAGTGAGAGTGAAGGACTAGAGAGGCAGTGCAGGACGTATCTTTTTTCGCTCTGACCGTAACTTAAGTACAAGGGTTCATTGGATTCCACACTTTCTCCTTTTTCTATTGTGGATCACGGATTTGTATTTTAAACCACCTCGGATACTATATCCTCTTGAAAATGAGAGTCGAGCTAACGTGATAGCATCTGGCTCAAATGCAGATAGAAACAAAATAAATGATAAATGATAAATGGGTTGTACTTGTATAGCGCTTTTCTACCTTCAAGGTACTCAAAGCGCTTTGACAGTATTTCCACATTTACCCATTCACACACACATTCACACACTGATGGCGGGAGCTGCCATGCAAGGCGCTACCAGCAGCCATCAGAGGCAAAGGGTGAAGTGTCTTGCCCAAGGACACAACGGACATGATTAGGAAGGTAGAAGGTGGGAATTGAACCCCAGTAACCAGCAGCACTCCGATTGCTGGCACAGCCACTCTACCAACTTCGCCAATCCCTGACTGGAAGGATAGACAGAAGATCAACAGTACTATTAAACCATGTACATGTAACTACACGGTTAATAATTCTCAGCAGGGCAAAGCTTAACAATGCTGTTGCTAACGACGCCATTGAAGCTAACTTAGCAACCGGACCTCACAGAGCTATGATAAAAACATTAGCACTCCACCTACGCCAGCCAGCCCTCATCTGCTCATCAACACCCGTGCTCACCTGCGTTCCAGCGATCGACGGCGCGACGAAGGACTTCACCCGATCATCCGTGCGGTTGGCGGCTAGCGTCGGCTAGCGCGTCTGTTATCCAAGTAAGTCCTCCTGGTTGTGTTGCTACAGCCAGCCGCTAATACACCGATCCCACCTACAACTTTCTTCTTTGCAGTCTCCATTGTTCATTAAACAAATTGCAAAAGATTCACCAACGCAGATGTCCAGAATACTGTGGAATTTTGAAATGAAAACAGAGATTTTTTGTATTGGATTCAATGGGGTACCAATACTTCCGTTTGTCTATTGACGTCACGCGCATACGTCATCATATATAGACGTTTTCAACCGGAAGTTTAGCGGGAAATTTAAAATTGCACTTTATAAGTTAACCCGGCCGTATTGGCATGTGTTGCAATGTTAAGATTTCATCATTGATATATAAACTATCAGACTGCGTGGTCGGTAGTAGTGGGTTTCAGTAGGCCTTTAATGTGTTCAATATTGATTAAGTCTTATTGCTGATGTACCTAATCAATCGTCTCCATTCCTGTCCACGGTGGTGAAAAGAAGATGATGACATCTTGTAGAAGGGACTGTGATGTCACCTCCTGTTCTTTATAGTCTTGATAAACGTTCACTGATTGGCCGTCACTGTTGAGCCGACATTAACAATCCATGGTGTAATGCTAGCTGCTAACAGCAAACTAATTTCCTGACCACTCAGCTGTAGTCCGACCTTGATGGCTTCTAACAAGCATTAACGAGCTCTAACGAGCTCTAATGAGCCTCAAGTTCATGATGAGCTTATAATTAGACCAAGATGGACAGCTGACACTTGACTGCAAAAACAAAATACTCTTCTCTACGGCCTACTGATCCAGGACCATGTTCAAACATGTAGGACCACAGACCTCCAGGGTCCTACTGTTACTGTTCTCCACTTGTTCTTCACATGTTCTACACTTATTCTTCACCTGTTCGTCACATGTTCTTCACATATTTTTCAACTGTTCATCCTCTGTTCTTCACATGTTCTTAACATGTTCCTTAGGTACAAGGCCATCGTAAAGCCCATGGACATCCAGACATCTGGCGCTGTCTTGTGGACATGCGTGAAGGCCGCGTCCATCTGGCTGCTGTCCATCCTGCTGGCCATCCCCGAGGCCGTCTTCTCCCAAGTGGTCTCCATGCAGGTAGCGCTAACGGCAACGCCTGAGACACCAGACAGCGGTCTCACCTTTGGCTCCTCCCCTTGTCAGGTTCAAAGGGACAGTGAAAACATGACCTTCGTCAACTGCGTCCCGTACCCACTGTCCAACCGGATGCATCCCAAGGTCCATTCAGTGATGATCTTCCTGGTGTACTTCCTGTTCCCGCTGGCCGTCATCTCCGTATATTACTACCACATTGCTCGCACACTCACACGCAGTGCACACAACATGCCGGGAGAGCTCAGTGAGCACACCAAGAAACAGGTGTGGACATGTGGGGACAGACATGGACAAGTATGAACATGTGGGGATATGTGGGACAGATGTGCATGAGGTATTGACAAGTGTGGACAGGTAGGACATGTTTGGATATGTGGGGCCATGTGTGGACATGTAAAACAGGTGTGGCTCAGATGGTAGAGCGGTCGTCCAGAAACTTGAGGGATTCTGGTATGATTCCAGGGACTCAGACTGGTGTATGTTCGATGGTGGTCATAGAGGCTGTAGGAGCAAATTGGCAGCTGTATTCCGCCAGTCTACCCCAGGGCAGCTGTGGCTACAAATGTAGCTTACCACCATCACTTTAGTGAATGTGGAGTGAATCAATGATGGCTTCTGTTGCGTTTGACCAGATGTTCCTCCAAGTGGGATGTAAAACGCTGGTCAGTCCCAAGTTACTTAGATGACACAAACTGATCTCGGATATACACCAATCACAGAATAGGTATTTTCTAGTTTTATTGTCAAATATTTGAGAATAGAGACCAGCCTCGAACAACACATCCAAATGCGTAGCCCAAGTTGATCTGGCCTCCCACAGGCCAAAAGCAACTCTTTTTCACACAAAGAAAGCCCGCCTTTCCCCTCCCCCCAACACTGATAAGAAGAGAGACTTGGGGGTTGTGTTCACATTTCTGATGGTTTACGACCCTATCTAACCAGGCAATCTGAAGACAAAGAGAAACTAGTATACAGAGTAAAATTAAGGAAAGAAATGAGCTGATTCAAACATGATTATGAATAAAGAAATAGCTCTTAAACATATGCATTATCCACAATCCCCCTTCAGATCTTATCCAAAAGATCTCTCCTACGAGAGCAACACCTCTAAAGCACGCCCTACATTAAAGTAGGTGCTGTTTTGGTTTTCGAGCAAGCTATCGATAAACAATCAAACCATAGTTACATGGGAGAGAGAAGGAGGGAGTCAACGTCAATGTCGTCATTGTCAGGGAAGGAAACTAACGGTCCCTGAAAGTCACCACTATGCTTGACCCCCTTCAGTGACATAGCAAGCCCAGAACCAGGGTGGGGTTGACCTTTGACAGCTCTAACAATGATGCGGGTGCATAGAGACCTAGCACAAGGGGCAATAAAGCATCCGCATGAGGTTATGACGGCCAAGAAAACTCCAATGGAGACCAGGGCCGACTTAATTAGGTCAGACCACCTGCCAAAGGTGTTATGAAGCCAATCTTTAAAGGGGTCAGAGACACCGGAAACTTCAGTAAGTTCTTAGGCTCTGAGGCCTTCTAAGGCGCTCTGGACCGAGCCATCGGGGGCAGCATTGTTAGGAATGAAGGTACAGCATTGGTCACCAAACATTGCACACACACACCTTCTTCTTGGCTAGGATGCGGTCAAGGGCTATGCGGTTCTGGATGGCCATGAGGGAGGTCGGGGCAAGTTGTTCAGCAAGTCCCTCAACGGCGTCACGAGTCAGGTTGGTCAGTCTCAACAGATTATAAAAAACATAGTTAATGCGTTCTACATTTTTAGTAGCAGTCACAGGGAAAATAGCACCAATGATAGGAAGGTTCTCGAAACCTGCACAGGATTCACACCACAATTTGTGTTGTGAGGGGACCCCTCTTGGTTGTCCAATTGCATCAAAGTAAACACCATCAGGGTTTCTCATCAGATCAAAGGAGCCCTTTACACTCCTCCGAGATAAAACATGGCGGCGTCGGCGAGAAGTTAGAGAGGCCGCTGAGACAGGAGTTACAAGGGGAGTTAATTTGGTACCCACTAGGGTGAGTGGGGTCACCAGTCTAACCATAGCACAAAGCCCTACGGATAACTTTGGGATTCTAATGTACAATCTGTGCTCCCCACAATACCAGAATAAGTCAGCTCGTGCCCAAGGGCCTATCCTTGAGCCATCTATCAGTGTGGTGCACCAGGAAGGGTTAATGTCACCCAATTTGTTGGGGGACGAAGAGGGTCCTTTGAATTGAAAACACGTGTAATTCAGCTTTTGGGCCACAAATGGAAGAAGTCGGGTGGAATTGTCAACAGGAGGGTACACACTAGCCAACAAATCGCACCCTGGTGGCGTGGGTTCAGAGAACAAGGAAATAAGACAGTTTGAGCCATTTATGTCAGTCAACTTAAAAGGGGCGGGGTAAGTGTGGGGAAAAGGGACGTCCAGCGGAACAAGCAACACAGTCACCCAGGTTTTGGCATCCACCTGAGCCACAGGTTTACCTGTACCCGCTCCTAAGGTCAAAGTTACCAGGCCTTCGGTGGTGATGTCATTAGCACGCACAGATGTGAGAGCCTTTGAAACACCACCAAGGTGGGGTGGTACTTTAGGTGCTACAGAGGGTGTAGAGGTAGTTAACGCCCTCTCAAGGACATTAATTTTAATAATTAGAGTCTGTATCAGTCAGGTCAACCCCCAAAACAACATAAAAGGGACGATGGGCACCACTTACCAGAGTATGTTGTCTGCATCCGACACCAATGGTTCAGGTTGCGTCGTAACAAATATAGAGGTTATTACCACGGTAATAGCTATTTTGTCCCCCGTAATTAATCACACTGCATAGGTCAAAAAATAAGTCTTGCTATCCCCTTTGACCCAGTCTATTTAAAGTCCGCTGTTTGTTCTTAGACACTTGTCAGTCACTGTCGTCAGGAAGGAAGAACTGAGACACAAAAACAGTAGAACACGCCCAAGCACCAGTCCGTCAGGGAACACTACCGGGTGTGACATCCTGCTTTTCGTCTATCAAAATCAGAGTAATTCAGGTAACGAAACGGGGATAAACATCAAACTTCTCACTTAATACAACGACACAGATAGTTATGCTGAAAACAAGCAAGAGAAATTGGATAACTTCGAGTATAAAGGCTGGTCTCAAATAAGGATATACAATATAGAAGTTAAAAAGAGTAATATAGGTAGAAAATCTCTCTCTCAGCGTCGTCTTCTGGGCTGTAGGATTATGTGTGTAATTAAAGCCTCGCTCTTCTATGACACTAAAAATTAGTCGTTTTCTGCTCCCGTTCTTCTTCAGCTGCCTCAGGCTCAAAAGGCGCTGCTGGGGGTCGAGTGGGGCAGATGTAGTGGTGATGTCAGCAATGACATCCGCTGGTGATCTGTCAGGTTCTTCAGCAGGAGTGCAGAGGGAGAGGTGGTACCAGGTGTCTCCTTTTCCAGCTAGTCGAAGGGCGTGAGACGTCCGTTCCACGACCTTGAAGGGACCACCTGGGCTCCGTCCACTTGCGTTTGATGACCTTGATCTTGACCCTCTCAGCGGCCGGAAGGGAATCTGGAGTGGCGGGCTGTCATCCTCGTATCTGTACAGAAGAACTGGCACACAAATTCTGCATTTTTTTGTGTAAAATACCATTTTGGTTTTACGCTGAGTCCTCCTTCCATGGCGGCTGCTGGTCCTGGGCTGACCTGTATGCAGCTCATAGGGTGAAAAAACTCAAAGGGCGGTAAAACAGTTTTATTCACGGACCTTCTAATGATCATTAACGCTAATTGCAACATGTCAATCCAATTAAATTTGGTCTGTGCACAGATTTTAGCCAATTAGTTTTTAATGTTCTGGTCCATCCTTTCAACCTTACCTTGGGACTCAGGATGGTACCCCAAACCTGTGTTCTAGTCCGAAAGCCTTTTCGACCAAGGCTAAGTGAGTTTTTTTTTTTTTTAAATGGTTGCCGTTGTCTGACCTAATCTTTTTGGGGAAACCATGTCGGGGTACTAGGTCATTCACAAGTCATTTAATTACTGATGTTGCATCCTCTTTTGAGGCTGTTGTTGCTTCCGGCCAACCACTGTGATTGTCAACACAAGTCAGTACGTACCTTTTCCCTTGTACCGTATTGATCATATCAGTGAAATCAAAGACTATACATGATTCACCCTGACCTCCTCCATATTCTAAATTTGATTTACTAAAGTACTATCGATGTGTAAAATCGTTATTTTCAAATTAAAATTAGTTATAACTTCTTACCCACGGTAAAAACGTTAAAACTATGGAATGTGTCAGAGTCGGATGATTGTCGATTTTGTTCCAAGGAGTCTGTATCCACCCTCACTCACCCCCTTCTGTTTCTGAAAAAAGGACTGTGTTAGTCATACTATCACTTTCAGAAACATCTAAGAAAAAGGTCAGCTAATAGTCAAGTAGCGGAGGACAGGTCATGTTTGAGGTCAATGATTGTCTCTTTAGCCTCTGTGGTCCACTGGGGGGTGGTGTTAGGGTAGGGGACCCCTTAGCAATATCACAATTAACTCAAACTCAACTAAACCCTAGCTTTTATGTAACTTATTCAATATGGTGAAAGTAACAAATATGCTTATATTTATATTGTCACCAATACTAGAAAAATACTACCCTTGTGGCGAATGCTTTAGCAATAGTATTTTGAAATTTTACCACACCTGGTGGCCCCAATAATTCATTAAGTCAAGCTCATGTTGTAGAAAGTTGAATGATGCAGACACGTTTGTTACTGAATACTTTCTATCAGACTTCTGTCTTGACAACTATGTGTATGTAATGAGCAACTATAATTATTTGATATGCTTAAATGTGTAATGTGTCGTTTTAGCTCAGCTGTTGTGTAGCTGCTAGCTCCTCGTAGCCTACAGGTGTCTAAAGTGCAGCCCATAGTTATGTGTTTAACACAACTATGTGCTAAACCTAAACAATTGAAAATGTGGTATTTGGGTGTCGGTGTAATGTTTGGCAGCTACGCCGTGTCTTATCATTGCACCTAAGTTCTTTGGTTTTGTAGGCGAGACAGAGAGCAAGTGAACAATGTGGGACACAATTGTGTCCATCTTATACCATGCTAGTTGTTTCAAAGATAGGTCAACATGAGCAACCACACCTTGAGTTCCAACATATATAAATACACAAAGGAGTCAAAGGTCTCCTGGTTCGAGTGTCTAACTGGTGATCATAACATATGGCGAGTCGGGTGGCAGAACACACGGAAGCATCTCAGTCAGTCAGGGTTTTCACTGTTAGAGCAGTTGGATGTCAGCCATTCCTGTTGTTTCAGGCTGTGGTATGAGCTCATGGAGGAGCCTTGGTAGTGGTGTCGCAGCTGGGTGGTTGAGCCGTCAGGTAACACCAGGAAGGTTCCTTCTGTGCGATATTGAATGTCAGGGTACAGTCTGTAAAGGAGGTCATTACCAATCTGGCAGGGTGTGTGCAGGTCAATCACGAAGGGGTGCTTTAGTGTGTGTCCCGCAATCTGAACCGGAAGTGGTTTGGTGACAGGTAACCTTCTTGTGACCCCAGCGAAGCCTTTGACCTTTAAAGAGGAAGCACACAGTTTCTTTGGTACCTCTGCATTCAGAATCGAATGGGTGGCGCCAGTGTCAATCACGAACTGATAACATTGTCCGTTGACACTCATGTCCAGCAGGGGGCCAGTCTGTATCTCCTGCTGGGGCTCCTGCGGTGGGCGTCCTTTGCCACGCCGGTATAATGTTCGTTTGTTGGCACTACGGAACCTTTCCTGTTCGGAAATGTTCGGACAGTCACGACTCCAGTGACCAGGCTGGTCACAGCCGAAACAGTTTCCACCCCGGACTGGCTTTGAAGCACCGTGTTGTCCACCACCCGAGTCCAACCGTCTGGTCGCACGTCTGTTGAGGATTCTTTCCTCCACCTGTTGGAACTCAAAAGCAAGGTCACCCACTGCTGAATATATCCTAGCTGATCTTTGACCTTTTGGTTCTTTTAACCTTTTATTTTCAGCGATCTGTAAATTAAGGAGTTGCTTCCTTGCTGCTCTGTCACTAGCCTTATCATCCTCATCTTGAGGAAAGAGACTGCGCATAGCAGTAGCTATGTTTGTAACGTATGGTGTTATCGGTGAGGTCGAAGATTCAGCCATTAATCCTACTTGTTGTTCTGTATTTTTGCCATCTTGTGTGGAAACACAACGATACAAAATGCTTCTAAAGTCTTCTACTGAGAGAGTGTACCCTGCTGTTAGTTTGTCTAACATGTTAAGCCAAAGACTCCCACCTTCAGACACCGGTGGAAGTTTGTCAACAATGGCTTGCATGTCTGCCACAGCAAAAGGCTTATATTGGAATCTGCCGATATTATCAGGAAAAAGTGGATATGCGTGTCCCTCCAGCTTTTTTGAGCGTATGTTGTATGCATGTGGTTCATGTGGGTGTTGGTCAATGTAGTCTTCCATTGAGCCATTAACAGTTACAGGAGACCACAAAGTCTTGCTCTGTTGTGTGTTGTTCAAGAATGTCTGATGTGCACGTGAGAGGCTGTCATCTACTGGGGGAGGGCATTTGTTTATGGCAACAAAATGGTCTGGCGTGTAAAGTGAGGAGTTTTGCGTTGACTCATGCATTATCTGCTGTCTAGTAAGATTAGTCATATTCGGGAGGTTTTCCGCTGGGTGGCTGTTATTTTGGGGCTTAGGCACCAGAGGTGATTTACACTCAGGAGACAGCATTAGTTTTGGAGGAGGGTTCAATCTTAGAGAGGCTGTGTGAGCACCGCCCTCATTTGTCACAGGAGTAGGGGGTGGACCAGAGAGCTTTGTTTCTGTTTCGACCACCAGGGCTCCTCCTGTGACTGTCAAAAGTGGGTATAAAGACGCCTCCGGCTTTACGTCATAGGGCGGTGGCTTAGTCAAAGTCTGGGCGGGTCGTTTGAATTGTCTTACGCATGCGCGGCAGGCAAAAGACCAATCAGTCAATTCTGTCATTAATCATCGGTTCTTTCGTTGCATTTCGTTTTTCCACGTAATCCCCGTTTACTTTTATCATACGCCAAACTCTTAAATTCTCGAGCACCAACTCTGTTCCATTTTCACCAGCGCGCGCACACACACAAGCACGTGTAAGCACTCACGCACACACAAGCAAGTGCCTACAGCCCTACGCACACACACCCACGCACACGTAAGCACTCTCTCTGCGTTTCACTTTACCATAAAACTTCCAGTTACTTTTTTATTTTATTTTTTTTATTTTACCAGACGTTTGAGTTCACAACTTTTCGAGTATTGTAAACTCCCTCTTAACCCTTTCAAGGAACGTTCTCTTTTCTTTTTTTTTTTTCTTTTTAAACTTTACCTGCTAATTCCATTGTCGACAACAGTGCATTCAATGGATTATTAAACAGTAATGATTCATCACATTTTCCCCGACCGCCATCACATTTTTTTCTGTCACACTCCTTGGCCATTGTGTCTATTTTTCCTTAATTTTAGCGCACACTAAAGTGTCGCCGGGACCTCACAACCGGGGAATCTTTATTGTATTTATTACAAATGGCCTCCAGCCGTGGAATTTATCATATGGTACAGAAGGGCCTCCTCCCGTACGTTTCTTAATTTTAACGCACACGTTAATGCCGTAGGGAACTCGCAACCAGGGAGTATTTATTGTATTTTACAAATGGCCTCCGACCCATCCTTAATTTGTGTGCACATAAAAATGTCAACAGGGATCTCACAACCGGGGAGTATTTACTGTACCATATGATGGGCATCCAACCCGTTACTCTTTTAGGCGGCGACCAACTACCCAGGGTGAGCCACACCCAACTATTAGTTCACTCGTCAATGAAACTGCCCGTCACGGTAATCGAGACACAATGACGTGAGTTGACCACTTATTTACAATTTTAATGCAATGGCAGGCTCGGCAAAAATGCAATCAATCTATCAAAATCACCATTCTGTGTCTGGGGTACAAAGCAGTGTTTAACTTACAGACTTCTGGGCAGACTCCTAATGCAGATTTTATCTAAAAAGAAAGGTTCTGCTTACCTTGAATTATGTTTTGGCCATGTGAGTCTGTCCAGAAGATTGCAAGAGAAGGTCCAATTGTCAGCGTGTCATCTCGGACGAAGCCCCCAAATTGTTGCGTTTGACCAGATGTTCCTCCAAGTGGGATGTAAAACGCTGGTCAGTCCCAAGTTACTTAGATGACACAAACTGATCTCGGATATACACCAATCACAGAATAGGTATTTTCTAGTTTTATTGTCAAATATTTGAGAATAGAGACCAGCCTCGAACAACACATCCAAATGCGTAGCCCAAGTTGATCTGGCCTCCCACAGGCCAAAAGCAACTCTTTTTCACACAAAGAAAGCCCGCCTTTCCCCTCCCCCCAACACTGATAAGAAGAGAGACTTGGGGGTTGTGTTCACATTCCTGATGGTTTACGACCCTATCTAACCAGGCAATCTGAAGACAAAGAGAAACTAGTATACAGAGTAAAATTAAGGAAAGAAATGAGCTGATTCAAACATGATTATGAATAAAGAAATAGCTCTTAAACATATGCATTATCCACACTTCTCAGTTCTCACTGTTATGCACTTTGTGTGTCTGGAAAAGCGCCACATAAAATAAATCCATTATTATAATTATTATTATTATAGAGGACATGTGTGGACAGCTGCTGTACCACAAGCCATCAATGCTCAGTCAGGATTCCTTCAGTTTGACAGCCCCCATAACCTCTGGTGTCCAATTTCACTACTACCGGTACTACTACTACTACTACTACTACTACTACTACTACTACTACTACTGCTACTTACAATACTTGTACTTCTTACTACTACTACTATTACTATTATTAGGTACGAGCTGACTTGAACTGTGACCCAGGTTGGATCACTGTTGCATGCACAGCTGCAGACGTCACTGTGTAGCTGACCTGACTGAGCCCGGAAGAAGAATGACTTTGATCTTTTAGTTTCCCAACAGACTGGACTCCCACAGTATTTAATAATTTAATAATTCAATAATTATACCAATTCAACATCCATTGTGGCCAATCTCCCTGGAAGGTGCATTAATTTATCTGCATCCCCTTCCCAAGGTTTCTTCTTTTTCCCCAGCTGGGGTCTTTTGACATTTTCCTTGCCCAGATGTGGGTTTAGATAAACGGATGTCATTGAGTTTGTAAAGCCCTTTAATCACTTGCGATTAGTGAATTGTAACGTGAATTATATTTATAAAGTGCTTTTCTCTAGTGGCTCATGGCCCTTTACATAGTAAAAAAAATCATTATCTAAGTTACAATTAAACCAGTGTGGGTGGCACTGGGAGCAGGTGGGTGAAGTGTCTTGCCCAAGGACACAACGGCTGTGACTAGGATGGCAGAAGCAGGGATCGAACCTGGAACCCTTATGTTGCTGGCACAGCCGCTCTACCAACCGAGCCACGCTTCCCCGGGCGCTGTATAAATACATTTTGATTGATTGATAATAGCTCAGTCGCCTTGTGGTTGGAGTGTCCGTCTTGAGACTGGAAGGTGGTGAGTTCAAACTCCGGCCGAGTCATACCAAAGACTATAAAAATGGGACCCATTACCTCCCTGCTTGGCACTCAGCATCACGTGTTGGAATTGGGGGTTAAATCACCACAAGGATTCTCGAGCGCGGCCACCGCTGCTGCTCACTGCTCCCCTCACCTCCCAGGGGGTGAACAAGGGGATGGGTCAAATGCAGAGGGTAATTTCACCACGCCTAGTGTGTGTGTGACTATCAGTGGTACTTTACTTATTACTTTCAATACTTGTACAATATCAGTACTACTACTACTACTACTACTACTACTATAACTTACTAGTACTGAATCAGTACTACTACTACTATTACTTACAATACTTGTAAAATATCACTACAAGGCGAAGTTGATAGAGTGGCCGTGCCAGCAATCGGAGGGTTGCTGGTTACTGGGGTTCAATCCCCACCTTCTACCATCCTAGTCACGTCCGTTGTGTCCTTGGGCAAGACACTTCACCCTTGCTCCTGATGGGTGCTGGTTAGCGCCTTGCATGGCAGCTCCCACCATCAGTGTGTGAATGTGTGTGTGAATGGGTGAATGTGGAAATACTGTCAAAGCGCTTTGAGTACCTTGAAGGTAGAAAAGCGCTATACAAGTATAACCCATTTATCATTTTTTAAAAGGGCTATACAAGTATAACCCATTTATTTATTTACAACTACTATGACAACTATGCTTACTTACAATGCTTGTACAATACCATATACTACTACTACTATACTAATATTAATATTAATAATAACACGCATAATATTTTTAGCATTATTCTTTCTAGTTATTGCAGTTTATGGAAGCAAGTTTCCGTACCATCCTTGTTGTGGACATGAAGAATTTGAAGGAGGATAGAAGGTTGATGATGTTGCGGAAAGTTCTGTTAGCTTGAAAGAAGCTGAATAACAAAGACGTGAGGAATATTTATCAGTTGTTGACCTTTGCTAGCAAACATCCTTTATTCAAGGTGCTCTCAGGTGACATCTTCCACCTGACCTTCCACCTCCACACACAGGCTGCACAACGTTAGCACCGTGCCTTTCAGAGACAACAGGCAAAGGGAGGTCAGCATCAGGAGGTCAAAGGTTGAGCTTTTGTGAGCGAGCGCTGACCTGTGTGAGTGCACGTGAATGACCCCTGTGAGCTTCCTGCTTATGTAAACATGTTACTTGCTAGTTAGCATGTTGTTGGCATGCTAACGCTAACGCTTGGGTGTTGCAGATGGAGACCAGGAAGCGTCTGGCTAAGATCGTGTTGGTCTTCGTGGGTTTGTTTGCCCTCTGCTGGCTGCCCAACCACATGCTCTACATGTACCGCTCCTTCCACTACCAGCAGATGGACATGTCGCTAGCCCACCTGCTCGTCACACTGCTATCACGCATTCTCAGCTTCTCCTCGTCCTGCGTCAACCCCTTCGCACTCTACCTGCTGAGCGACAGCTTTCGCCGCCACTTCAACAGGTGATCGCCTCGAGCCATCCGCGTGGTCACATGACCGGCCATCTAACGCTTTGTCTCCGTCTCTCTCCAGTCAGCTGCGATGCGGTCACCGCCCTCGCCCTCGCCCACAGCGCCAAGCCAGCTACCTGCACAGCACCACTCACATTCGGCTCACCTCCATCAAGAAGGCCACACCCAGTTCTGCTGCTAACGGCGCCAGCGACAGGCCAGAAGCAACCATGTGATGACTTCAACCTGGACAGGAAGTTGCTTATTAGCTGCAAGTAGCATACGCCAGCCTGACAGTAATGTCACCCATGAGTCGATAATGTCCCTCATAAGCATACTTGCCAACCTTGAGACCTCCGAATTCGGGAGATGCGGTGGTGGGGTGGTGGTGGAGGGGTGGGGGGGGGAGAGTATATTTATAGCTAGAATTCACTGAAAGTCAAGTATTTCTTATATATATATATATATATATATATATATATATATATATATATATATATATATATATATATATATATATATATATATATATATATATATATATATATATATATATACACGACCGTTCAAAAGTTTGGGGTCACATTGAAATGTCCTTATTTTTTAAGGAAAAGCACTGTACTTTTCAATGAAGATAACTTTAAACTAGTCTTAACTTTAAAGAAATACACTCTATACATTGCTAATGTGGTAAATGACTATTCTAGCTGCAAATGTCTGGTTTTTGGTGCAATATCTACATAGGTGTATAGAGGCCCATTTCCAGCAACTATCACTCCAGTGCTCTAATGGTACAATGTGTTTGCTCATTGGCTCAGAAGGCTAATTGATGATTAGAAAACCCTTGTGCAATCATGTTCACACATCTGAAAACAGTTTAGCTCGTTACAGAAGCTACAAAACTGACCTTCCTTTGAGCAGATTGAGTTTCTGGAGCATCACGTTTGTGGGGTCAATTAAACGCTCAAAATGGCCAGAAAAAGAGAACTTTCATCTGAAACTCAACAGTCTATTCTTGTTCTTAGAAATGAAGGCTATTCCACAAAATTGTTTGGGTGACCCCAAACTTTTGAACGGTAGTATGTATATATATATATATATATATATATATATATATATATATATACATATATATATATATATATATATATATATATATATATATATATATATATATATATATATATATATATATATATATATATATATATTCAAGTATTTCTTATATATATATATATATATATATATATTCAAGTATTTCTTATATATATATATATATATATATATATATATATATATATATATATATATATATATATATATATATATATATATATATATATATATAAGAAATACTTGAATATATATATATATATATATATATATATATATATATATATATATATATATATATATATATATATATATATATATATTTATTTAATTATATATATATATATATATATATATATATATATATATATATATATAAATAAAAGAAATACTTGAATTTCAGTGTTCATTTATTTACACACACACACACACACACATAAAAGTCTGATCTACAAAATGTGCAGGCAGCATACCCCTTCCCCTTCGAGCTGTCCTGGATGAACTGAAATCATTTTTTCCAATTATTTTGGAACTTGCAAGCGTACTTTTTACTCGTCGTCTCCATGTCTCTTCTTCGTTCTTCTGCTTAGTCTCTGTTATGTTTTTGGACATTACTACTTGCCGTAGTTTTGAAGCAATGCATGATGGCAATCCGGATGTTGTGTGTCAGTGTATTAACGTGCCGGCTGGAATAAACACACGCTGAGAAATAGCTCCGTTCCTGCCTATACTTTATGGGTTATAGATAAACCTATGGATAACGGACACATATAATAGTCTCCTTTTCAGGTGAGAGAGGACGCTAAAGGCAGTGCCTTTAAGGCACGCTCCCAATATTGTTGTCCGGGTGAAAATCGGGAGAAATTCGTGAGAGTGGTTGCCCCGGGAGATTTTCAGGAGGGGCACTGAAATTCGGTAGTCTCCCGGGAAAATCGGGAGGGTTGGCAAGTATGCTCATAAGTATATCGATGATGTCATTCATGAAGTTGATGATGTTACTGTCTTTCAACAACATCACGGTCAGAGCTTTCCTGGATCCCGCAGAAGCTGCTATGTTAGCTAGTTATCTTAGCACGCTTTCCACGCTGATGAAGAAATATGGCGGCACCTAGCAACATCATCAATGTGATCGCCATGTCTCCATGGACCCTTCCTATTGCCGTCATCATTCATGAAAATGAAACGTTCATGCACTTCAGCACGTAGCACTAGCATGTAGCTCATGAGAAGCGGCATGCAGCTCTCATTAGCCGCAGGGGGAAGCGAAAGGCAACAGAGGGAGCCAATTAGAAGCAATCAGGAATGTGATTGCTTTCGGAAAGGCGATCCCGCCTTACATTTGCTGTTGTGAAGAAGGACGTGTTGTGTTCAGCCCATCCTTGTAGGATAGATTGTCGTGTTGGACAATATGCTCCTTCATCAATCACTCCCTGTTGGCATCTTAGCTTCTTCAGCCACGCCCCTTCCTCTTACACCTTAAGGACATCCTCATTAGTGACATCATCATCATCATCATTGACATCATGACCAATGACATTTTAATCAGATGATATCATCATTAGTGAAATCATCGACATAATGTTGTCTGTCTATCTGTGTTGGCCCTGTGATGAGGTGGCGACTTGTCCAGGGTGTACCCCGCCTTCCGCCCGAATGCAGCTGGGATAGGCTCCAGCACCCCCCGCGACCCCAAAAGGGACAAGCGGTAGAAAATTGATGGATGGATGGATGGACATCAATATCAATGACATAATCATCATCATTAGTGACATCATCATCAATGACATCATCGTCAATGACAGCATCATTGTCAGTGTAGAAAGTACAGTTGTGTTGAAAAAAAGATGAATATGAGTTTTGATGTGTTTTTAAGTGACTAATAAATGTTATGTAATATGTACAGGAAGACTATTTTGGTTGTTGTCCCTGATTTAATGTTTTATAGGACACATGCTGAAAGAATATGAATGACACACAGCCAAGAAAACATTAGCATGTTGGCAAAGCTGCGTGTGTGTTGTTGGATGACAACAAACACGTCATGAGCACAGTGTGCCAGCAGCAGAATATGTGGACCAGCTTAGAGTTCAACAATGACACCACTATGTGTGGAACAGAGGGCAGGATAAAAAGAGTGAGAAGTCCCCTCATGAAGACACGAGGCCTCAAGTGGCGCTTGATCCTCTTTTTCGCATTTGGGGGGCGGAGCCTCTTTTATCAGTATGCAGCAGACAGTGCACCTTCTAACACACACACACACGCACGCACACACACGCACGCACACTCACACGCAAGCACATGCGCACGCGCACCCACTTACATGCACACACATGCACACGCTCACATACACACGCACACACAGTGGTAATGATTGGGAGAATGAATTAGTTTCCAATTATGAAAGTCGTTTAGCTTAGCACCAAAACAGAAACAAGCATTAAAGCATTTCTCTCTCAAAAAAGCTGTGATTGACATGTTTGTGTTTACATGATATGTGAAGTATTTATTTATATGTACAGTATTTACATAATTTGTATATTTGCATAATATATAAAGTATGTTTTTACATGATGTTTATATTTACATATGTATGTATTTACATAATGTGTATTTTTGTACGCATAAGGTCGGCTCTAATAAAGGTGTGTGTGTATTAAAACGTGCAAACCTGATAGCGATACAAAAATTAGCTGATAATTGAAATGATCAAAATAGTTAACAATTAATTTAGTGTGTTTGTCTTCATGATTTTTAGAACGCAATACTGGGGGAGGAAATTAAAAATATAATCGTTTGATTCTAACTATGAAGTACAATCACTGCCAGTAAGATTTGGTATCGAGAAGAAAAAAAAGTTGTAAAAAAAAAAAAAAGTTGCATTAACCGAAACAAGTTTTGCCAACAAATGATAATCATAACATGTTTTTGATGCCAATATTCATATTTGTGCATACTTTTATTGTTTTTGTGTGTTTTAAAGGTTATAATGTTCAACTTTTTTTCACATTTGCTTCTCTTTTTTACGGATTCAGGGTTTTTTCGGTTTTGCATCCTTTTTTTACTGTTTCAATCTAATGGCAGTGTTTTGGTGTGAGGGTTTGGTCCAAGTTTAACCGGAAGCAGTTTTACTTAGACTTGGGCTTGCAGTTAAAACACCATAGAAAACAAACGGGTCATAGCTTTCTAGATTCTTATAATTTTGAAAGTCCTTCAAGGTGTAAAATGGGCTGGGTTGAACACACTCAGACTTGTCAATCTTGTACATATCACAGCTGGTGCAATGTTATTTTCCACGGAACAATTGGAAAATATTACATGTAGCGCTATCATGAACAATGATGCTCGCCTTTCAATATGGCTTCTGGCCCTGCATTGTGGGATACTTTAACCAAAAATACAGAGCCCTCTATGGAGCGACTTTAAAATGTAAGTATAGCAGTGTTTTTCATTTCAAACATTGAAACAAGACATGTAAAGCATGCTGTGACATGAGTAACTTCAATGTTTGTTAAAATATGAAACTTCAACTATCGTAATGTTCAAAGACCTCCGGCGATTCTTCCTCTTGTTCCCTTGAGAGAGAGGCTTATATCCAGGCTGTGGAGACCACTTCATGCACAAGCTCTCTTCAGCATGTGGAAATAAAGTCTTACATCTTTTTCTTTCTATTTTTAGACCTAACTAGTTTGACTAATGTTTTATTGTGTGTCTCGTTGTGTAGTATTGTATTGTCAATTAGTATTTTGACTTGTACAAATTAATAAACAATGTGCTGAAACTTCTGCTGTTGTGATTAATTTCCTGCCTTAATTGCAAATAATACAAAATAGGGGAATACATTCAGCTATCCTAAATGATATTCCACATACATATTCCACTTTTGAAAGTACAACCATTTACAATAGATTCAAATAATAGTAATAATTAACTGCTATATTGTAGAGCTGAGGGATTATTTAAAATTAATTATAAAAATAGGTTGGACTTTTAGAGAAGACATTTCTATTAACAATTACATGAAAACATCTTTAAAACTAAAATCTGCGTAGTACTTTGTGATGTTGCTGTATTTATGTCAACAATAAAGACAAAGAAGTCCTCTGTCTTTCTGAATTATCTTTCTCCAGCGTCTTTCTGAGGGGACATACTGTATGTCCAGCTAAAGTACATCATTAAGTCAGCAAAGTGATGGTTGACTGCTATATTACATTTTATTTAAAAATAAAACTAATAAAGCAGTCCATAATCCTCCATAAACCGTATCATAGCTATTTTATAGGAATATAGCTTTAAAATTATTTTTGCTTGCTTTGTAAACAGAATCATGGTCCCCCGCTTGTTAAGAATATGAATTAGGGGTGTGGGAAAAAATCGATTCGAATTCGAATCGCGATTCTCACGTTGTGCGATTCAGAATCGACTCTCATTTATAAAAAATCGATTTTTTTATTTGTAGTTATTTATTTTTTTCCTTTTTTAATTTTTTAATTTTTATTTTCTTTAAATTAATCAATCCAACAAAACAATACACAGCAATACCATAACAATGCAATCCAATTCCAAAACCAAACCCGACCCAGCAACACTCAGAACTGCAATAAACAGAGCAATTAAGAGGAGACACAAACATGACACAGAAAAAACCAAAAGTAGTGAAACAAAAATGAATATTAACAACAGTATCAATATTAGTTACAATTTCAACATAGCACTGATTAAAAATCCCTCATTAACATTATCATTAGACATTTATAAAAACATTTAAAAAAGAACAATAGTGTCACAGTGGCTTACACTTGCATCGCATCTCATAAGCTTGACAACACACTGTGTCCAATATTTTCACAAAGATAAAATAAGTCATATTTTTGGTTCATTTAATAGTTAAAACAAATTTACATTATTGCAATCAGTTGATAAAACATTGTCCTTTACAATTATAAAAGCTTTTTACAAAAATCTACTACTCTGCTTGCATGTCAGCAGACTGGGGTAGATCATGCTGAAATCCTATGTATTGAATGAATAGAGAATCGTTTTGAATTGGGAAAATATTGTTTTTGAATCGAGAATCGCGTTGAATCGAAAAAAATCGATTTTGAATCGAATCGTGACCCCAAGAAACGATATTGAATCGAATCGTGGGACACCCAAAGATTCAGAGCCCTAATATGAATTGTCGTTAACCCGCATGGCTACAGTATTAGTGACCCCAAGATGCAGGAACCAGGAGAGTGAAAATCAGGTAAGAGGATTTTAATATACTTAATCATAGGAAGAGCAGTCATGCATGCAAACGGTTCTTAACAATAGCCAATCCTCGAGTGCTGAGGAGCAGGCGAGGCAGGCATAAATAGAAGCCTGCTGATTAGCACCAGGTGTGGCCCGGCTGCCAATCAGCAGCAGGTGAGGGAAAAGCAGCGCTCAGCAGGACAAGCAGGAAATTAAACCAAAATAAGAGCACTGATAGGAAATAAACCCAAAACAAGGAAGCAGAAACAGAAATTAAATGACAGATTGTCACAATGAAATAATATATTTAAAAAAATTAAACAATAAATAATAAAGATATCCTCTTAGTGCTGAAATCTACTGCATATATAAAACCAATTTTGAAAGTAACAAAGTTGACCAGATTGCTTGCGAAATAGTCAAAAAGTAATAAAGTGTATATGTTTAAAAATACAAGATGTCTCTCTGAGCAGGAGATAAATCTGCCGACAGCAACACACATAGGCCTACTCAAGATAAATGTAAAATACAACTTTTTCTTTTATTTCATATTTTAAAGCTTTTTAAAAACTTGATTTATAGTCTCTCAATCCTCCGGTCTTCTTCTACGTGGTTTTACCTGCAAGCCCAAGTCTAGTAAAGCTGCTTCCGGGTAAACTTGTTGTAAGCCCAGGTGCCTGAGCGACTAAGGCATATAACGTGCCTAAACCAAGCAATAAATAAAAAAAGATTTATCCTTCCTCCTTGTTAGTGTGTACTGATGTTAAAATCAATGTACTCGTGACTGCACACGTAAGATAAATGGGTTATACTTGTATAGCGCTTTTCTACCTTCAAGGTACTCGAAGCGCTTTGACAGCATTTCCACATTTACACACACATTCACACACTGATGGCGGGAGCTGCCATGCAAGGCGCTAACCAGCAGCCATCAGAGACAAAGGGTGAAGTGTCTTGCCCAAGGACACAACGGACGTGACTAGGAAGGTAGAAGGTGGGAATTGAACCCCAGTAACCAGCAACACTCCGATTGCTGGCACAGCCACTCTACCAACTTCGCCACGCCGTAAGATATCACTTTATGGATGATTAAATGCGTTACAATTCCCCGGGGTTCTACAGCGGTGCACGCACGTCTTTGCACTTTAGTCACTTAACAAATCAAGAGGTTTCTTTTTTTTCTTTGTTAGTGTGCCATGATTTGAGAAATAATGGACACTTCAGTGCACATGCATTATATCACCATGTTGCTCATTAAATGTGTTATTATTCCACAAGTGTTCAGGGCTCTGTGTAAGTGCAGTAAAGATAATGTACAAACCCCGTTTCCATATGAGTTGGGAAATTGTGTTAGATGTAAATATAAACGGAATACAATGATTTGCAAATCATTTTCAACCCATATTCAGTTGAATATGCTACAAAGACAACATATTTGATGTTCAAACTGATAAACTTTTTTTTTTTTGCAAATAATCATTAACTTTAGAATTTGATGCCAGCAACACGTGACAAAGAAGTTGGGAAAGGTGGCAATTAATACTGATAAAGTTGAGGAATGCTTATCAAACACTTATTTGGAACATCCCACAGGTGTGCAGGCTAATTGGGAACAGGTGGGCTCCATGATTGGGTATAAAAACAGCTTCCCAAAAAATGCTCAGTCTTTCACAAGAAAGGATTGGGCGAGGTACACCCGTTTGTCCACAACTGCGTGAGCAAATAGTCAAACAGTTTAAGAACAACGTTTCTCAAAGTGCAATTGCAAGAAATTTAGGGATTTCAACATCTACGGTCCATAATATCATCAAAACGTTCAGAGAATCTGGAGAAATCACTCCACGTAAGCGGCATGGCCGGAAACCAACATTGAATGACCATGACCTTCGATCCCTCAGACGGCACTGTATCAAAAACCGACATCAATCTCTGAAGGATATCACCACATGGGCTCAGGAACACTTCAGAAAACCACTGTCACTAAATACAGTTTGTCGCTACATCTGTAAGTGCAAGTTAAAACTCTACTATGCAAAGCGAAAGCCATTTATCAGCAACATCCAGAAACTCCGCCGGCTTCTCTGGGCCCGAGATCATCATGGACTCATGCAAAGTGGAAAAGTGTTCTGTGGTCTGACGAGTCCACATTTCAAATTGTTTTTGGAAATATTCGACATCATGTCATCCGGACCAAAGGGGAAGCGAACCATCCAGACTGTTATCGACTCAAATTTTAAAAGCCAGCATCTGTGATGGTATGGGGGTGCATTAGTGCCCAAGACATGGGTAACTTACACATCTGTGAAGGCACCATTAATGCTGAAAGGTACATACAGGTTTTGGAACAACATATGCTGCCATCTAAGCGCCGTCTTTTTCATGGACGCCCCTGCTTATTTCAGAAAGACAATGCCAAGCCACATTCAGCACGTGTTACAACAGCGTGGCTTCGTAAAAAAGAGTGCGGGTACTTTCCTGGCCCGCCAGCAGTCCAGAGCTGTCTCCCATCGAAAATGTGTGGCGCATTATGAAGCGTAAAATACGACAGCGGAGACCCCGGACTGTTGAACGACTGAAGCTCTACATAAAACAAGAATGGGAAAGAATTCCACTTTCAAAGCTTCAACAATTAGTTTCCTCAGTTCCCAATCGTTTATTGAGTGTTGTTAAAAGAAAAGGTGATGTAACACAGTGGTGAACATGCCCTTTCCCAACTACTTTGGCACGTGTTGCAGCCATGCAATTCCAAGTTAATTATTATTTGCAAAAAAAAAATAAAGTTTATGAGTTTGAATACTAAATATCTTGTCTTTGTAGTGCATTCAATTAAAAATATGGGTTGAAAAGGATTTGCAAATCATTGTATTCCGTTTATATTTACATCTAACACAATTTCCCAACTCATATGGAAATGGGGTTTGTACATTGTTAGCTAGTATATCAAAATAATCATAATAATAACGGAGGTGCAATGCCACCAAGTCCCCTGTGGTTGCTTTCCAGGCGTCTGATTGGACAAAATGTGCATGCCATCAGGTGTATGCGTTTGTGTGTTGACAGAGACAGTTTTGAAACTACACTTGTGTGGACAGAGATAGTTTTAACCCTGAATATGCACTTTTGAAACTATCCGTGTTCGTGTGGACATGGCCACAGTCTTAGTAGATCACTTTCAACACACCCACTAATTATACACATAGTTTGTACACACTATTTAGTACTTGTTAGTAGAACAAACCCTTTATGTATGACAGGGATGTCAAACATGCTGCCCCAGGCCGGATCAGGCCCGCGAACAGGTTGAATTTGGCCCGCGGGATGAGTTTGCAAAGTGTAAAATTGAGCTGCATTTTTAAATTAAAGAAACTGCTGTTCTAAATGTGTCCACTGGGTGTCGCAATAGCAATTATGTTAAAGGATTACTGAAACCCACTACCACCGACCACGCAGTCTGATAGTTTATATATCAATGATGAAATCTTAACATTGCAACACATGCCAATACGGCCGGGTTAACTTATAAAGTGCAATTTTAAATTTCCCGCTAAACTTCCGGTTGAAAACGTCTATGTATGATGACGTATGCGCGTGACGTCAATAGTTAAACGGAAGTATTCGGACACCATTGAATCCAATACAAAAAAGCTCTGTTTTCATCTCAAAATTCCACAGTATTCTGGACATCTGTGTTGGTGAATCTTTTGCAATTTGTTTAACGAACAATGAAGACTGCAAAGAAGAAAGTTGTAGGTGGGATCGGTGTATTAGCGGCTGGCTGTTTTTATCATAGCTCTGTGAGGTCCCGTTGCTAAGTTAGCTTCAATGGCGTAGTTAGCAACAGCATTGTTAAGCTTCGCCAAGCTGGGAATTATTAACCGTGTATTTACAGGTCCATGGTTTAATAGTATTGTTGATCTTCTGTCTATCCTTCCAGTCAGGGATTTATTTATTTTGTTTCTATCTGCATTTGAGCCAGATGCTATCACGTTAGCTCAGTAGCTAAAGAGCTTCGCCGATGTATTGTCGTGGAGATAAAAGTCACTGTGAATGTCCATTTCGCGTTCTCGACTCTCATTTTTAAGAGGATATAGTATCCGAGGTGGTTTAAAATACAAATCCGTGATCCACAATACAAAAAGGAGAATGTGTGGAATCCAATGAACCCTTGTACCTAAGTTACGGTCAGAGCGAAAAAAGATACGTCCTGCACTGCACTGTAGTCCTTCACTCTCACTTTCCTCATCCACGAATCTTTCATCCTCGCTCAAATGAATGGGGTAATCATCGCTTTCTCGGTCCGAATCTCTCTCGCTGCATTGTAAACAATGGGAAAATGTGAGGAGTCCTTCCTCCGGTGACGTCACGCTACTACCGGTATAGGCAAGGCTTTTTTTTTATCAGCGACCAAAAGTTGCGACCTTTATCGTCAATGTTCTCTACTAAATCCTTTCAGCAAAAATATGGCAATATCGCGAAATGATCAAGTATGACACATAGAATGGATCTGCTATCCCCGTTTAAATAAAAAAAATTCATTTCAGTAGGCCTTTAAGCAAGCAAATAGTTTATACGAAGTATACAGAGCAAGAGGTACACATTAAGGCGGGGCTGCGACTCCTCCCCCTCGACCCAACGTCAAATAAACAATTGGTAACCCCACTCAGAATGCTGCATGAGACGCTGCACATTGATATAGTTCTGTGAAAATTATTGTATTTTGTGCAAATTTAAAGAAAGTACACAGGGGAAATGACAAATAAGGTAGACGACACATAGAAGCGTTGTTATTTATGCTTTATTTTGTTCAATCTTAGATAGACTGTGACTTAAAGTTAAATTGCTTTGTAGATACACTGAGATGAAGTCTAAGTTCATTGTGTTCTTCGTGGTGTTTTTGAAACTGCACCATTTTGTTCCTCAGAATTTCCAACTAACTTGAAGAGTTTTGCCAAGAGGATTATTTGTGATATGTACATTCTCAGAACGTGCTTGTTCTATTTTGGGCCGAAGTAAAACAAAGGAAACAATCTGAAGTTGTCGTAGTTGTATTTTTAAGTTATCATGCCATGATTTTACCCGCCCGGCCCACGTGGGAATAGACTTTCCTCCATGCCGCCCCTGAACTAAAATGAGTTTGACGCCCCTGACGTATGGCATCAATATGTTTTTTTCTTCTCAGCTTTGACCTCTGCTAGCCTTTGGGACGGCACCAAAAGGTCGGGGCTGGTCTGTTACTCCAGGAAGTAGTCTGCGATGATAATGATGCTGATGATGAAGTCTAGTAGAAGCCATGCCTAATTCCTGCTCAGGTACAAGGTTTAAAGCTCAATGCTGCCGCCAGGTGGTCGTCATAAAACATGAAAATCTTCTTCACCTTTGACCTAAACTCCAAAAACAACAACTTGTTTTTCTCTTTGACCCCACCTGCATGGCTCTGAGTCGGTGGTGATGTCAGCCTGTGGGCAGAGCATCTAAATCTATTTTGGGGGTTCAGCTGTCCTCTTCATCTTCATCTTTCTCCTCTTCCTCCTGTTTGCTTGCGCTCTTCGTCAGCTTGGCCTGGTAAGAAATCTTATCGATTTTATTGATCTTATTCATCTTATTTAGCTTGTGTACTCCTCTTTTTATCATCTCATTTTAAAGCTACTTAAAGACATTGAAAGGGCATCAAGTCATCAGAAAAACTTGAAAGATCAAACTGGGGTAGCTGTCATCAACAGAGGGCAGAGCCTAAAGTCCTTTTATCAAACTTTTTTCGGTGTGTTTGAGTTAACCAAAGTATTTTGTTACTTTTCAAATAGATGACGCGTTTGTGGAAGTGTGTGGAAGTGTGTGTGTGTTTGTTTTCCAGCTAAAGTTAAAGTGAGCAAACAGCTGCAGCTGTCGCGTTTCCAAATTTAGCTGGTGACTCGTTTGCCGCCATTTTGGCTTCTACATGACTGCTACTACATTAGCATGTTAGCATGACATCAGAAAAGTGCGCTTGTTTGCTCGCCAGCGTACACGGGACCATGGAAACGACGGTGGAAACAGCTGAGCTATTGGCGGCCCCCCAGCCCGAGTTGACGCCAATGTCAGATGATGCCGTCACAAAGTGCGGGGCGGCTAGGCCCTCTGATGACTATGACGCCCCCTCTGATCCCATGGAGGAGTTCAGCAGGCGACTGCAAGAAATCATCAGTGCCAACGCTCAGGTTATCATGTAGCTCACCGACACGTGTTAGCATCACATGTAAAAGCATCACATATCTTAGCATCACATGTTAGTATTGTGTGTTAACATCATATTTTAGCATCACATATCTTAGCATCACATGTTAGTATTGTGCGTTAGCATCAATCAATCAATCAAAGTTTATTTATATAGTCTTAAATCACGAGTGTCTCAAAGGGCTGCACAAGTCACAACGACATCCTCGGCTCAGATCCCACATCAGGGCAAGAAAAAACTCAACCCAATGGGATACAATGAGAAACCTTGGAGGGGACCGCAGATGTGGGTGACCGGTGCAATGGACATCGAGTGGATCTAGTTAATAGTGTGAGAGTCCAGTCTATAGTTGGGCCAACAGGGGATCATCTTGAGTGGAGACAAGTCAGCAGCGCAGAGACGTCCCCAACTGATGCACAGATGAGAGGTCCACCCCGGGTCCCGACTTTGAACAGCTAGCCCTTCATCTGTGGTCACTTAATAACCTCTCCACGCAGGAGAGGAGGGCAGAGCAGAAAAGAGACGGCAGATCAACTGGTCTAAAAGGGGGGTCTATTTAAAGGGTATCCATCCATCCATCCTTTCTACCGCTTGTCCCTTTTTGGGGTCGCGGGGGGTGCTGGATCCTATCTCAGCTGCATTCGAGCGGAAGGCGGGGTACACCCTGGACAAGTTGCCACCTCATCGCAGGGCCAACACAGATAGACAGACAACATTCGCACTCACATTCACACACTAGGGCCAATTTAAAGGCTAGTGTATACAAATTAGTTTTAAGATGGGACTTAAATGCTTCTACTGAGGTAGCATCTCTAACCGTTACCGGTAGGGCATTCCAGAGTACTGGAGCCCAAATAGCATCACATGTGTTCGCATTGAGTCTTAGCATCACAGCTAGCATGTGTTAGTATCTCATGTTAGCATCACGTGTAGTAGTATCACATGTTAGCATCACATGTGTTAAAATCACATGATAACGTCACGTGTTAGCATCACACGTGTTTGTAACGTGGCGTTGCTTGCATGTTGTAGGCCGCGGAGGACACGCACGATGGCAACAGCTGGAGTGTGGAATCAGGTGAGGTCATGTGACGTGTCATAACAACACAGGAAATTGAACTGTTCCAGTGTAAAACCATGGCCATTATAAAACCTCAACTCCACTGCCAATGTGGTTGTATTACTTTTTAACCATGTCTTTAAGAAAGCGTCTTCATTAGTGATTGTCCTTGCAGAGTATTCTGGTGTGGTGGCCAGTCTGAGCGGGGGGGTGTGGTCTCTTGAGGAAAAACTAGAACATTTGATGAGGAAACATGCTGAGCTGGTAACTTTCTACTTCATTTTAAACATGTCAATGTAGTATTATGTATTATTAAAATGTGTGTGTGTGTGTGTGTGCGTTTGTGTAGTTGCTGTGCAGGCGTGGCGATGACAAAGAACTTCAGGTTCTACGTAACAACGTTGACGTTCTGCAGGCGGAGCGACAGCAGCTGGAGAAATTGTGCACAGAAGTCCAACATTACTACAATACACTCAGGGTGGAGTACAAACAAACACACACACACACTTACACTAGCATCACATAGCATGTTAACACATCTCCCCCCACCCAGGAGGAGGCGCTGCTGCGCTGCAAAGGGGATGAGGAGAAGAGGAAGGAGATGACGAGTCATTTCCAGAAAGTTCTGTGCGACATCCAGACGCAGATCGAGCAGCACAGCGCTCGCAACAGCAAACTCTGCGGCGAGAACGCCAACCTGAGCGACAAACTACACAAACTGCTGGAGCAGTGCGAGCGCAGGGACGAGGTAAAGGGGGCGGGGCTTTTGCCAGGGCCATGAATGTTTTCGCAAATCACCTCAATGTGTGTGTGTGTATGTGTGTGCAGAGCCTCCAGAAGATCAACCGCCATCGTGACCTCCAGCAGCAGCTGACCGAAGCCAAGTTGGAGAAGGCCAACGCTCTGTTGGTAGAAGCCCAGGAGAAGCACCAGCGTGAGAAGGAATACGTAAGTGCTCCCTGCTGCCGCGGAGGCTCCATTACATCTATTTGTCAACGCTGCTCATGACGGCTGTGCTGCTGCTCTGTCTCCTCCCGGTGGTCGGACTGCGGGGGTGCACGCTGTAGCTGCTTAGCGAGGCGGTAGACAAAACCAGGAAGTGCTTCGCTATGAAGGAGCAGGAGCTGACCATGAAGAAGAAGGTAAACACGTAACGTCTCTCTGCTCTCCTCACTAGTTACTGCACCAGGCGGCTGAGTGGAAGCTGCAGACGCGCACACTCAGCGAGCACGCCGCTATCACGCAAGCGCAGGTGAATACTCACGAGCTCCGCCCTCTGAGCTGACGCCACGCCCCCAAAACATGAAAAGGTCGATGAAATGAACAAGCTCATCAGACGCGGATGTCACTCACGAACACCAAGAGACATCTTGTCGTACGTTTCAACGTGACCAAGAAGCTTCTAGAAGCTGACACATGCTCTTGTCCTCCTCTAGTTGGCGCTCTACGCCCAAAAGTTTGACGAGTTCCAGAAGACGTTAGCGAAGAGCAACGAGATCTACGCTCGCTTCAAGCAAGAGATGGAGAACGTAGGAGCGTCTTCTATTGCCTGTCTTCCTGTCCTGTCCTTGTTGACATGCGTGCTTCCTGTCTCAGATGTCTGAGAAGATGAAAACGTTGGAGAAAGAATCCAACGTGTGGAAGTTGAGGTTTGAGAACTGCAACAAAGCTCTGACCGACCTGATTGAAGAGGTCAGTCACATGATCAGTAACACAGTATGACCTTAGCACATTAGCCCTGTAGCACCATAGCAACTCACCATATAGCACTTTTGTACCATAGCACATTAGCAGCTTAGCACCTTAGCACACTAGTACCGTACCACCGTAGCACATTATAACCTTAGTACAGGGGTCGGGAACCTTTTTGGCTGAGAGAGCCATGAAAGCCAAATATTTTAAATTGTATTTCCGTGAGAGCCATATAATATTTTTTAACACTGAATACAACTAAATGCGTGCATTTTTAAGGAAGACCAACCATTTTTGAGCATAGTAAGTCTCTTATTCTTTTTGATAACATTGTTATTCGAAAGCTAAATGATAAATAAATGGGTTATACTTGTATAGCGCTTTTCTACCTTCAAGGTACTCAAAGCACTTTGACAGTATTTCCACATTTACCCATTCACACACACATTCACACACTGATGGCGGGAGCTGCCATGCAAGGCGCTAACCAGCAGCCATCAGAGGCAAAGGGTGAAGTGTCTTGCCCAAGGACACAACGGACGTGACTAGGAAGGTAGAAGGTGGGAATTGAACCCCAGTAACCAGCAACACTCCGATTGCTGGCACAGCCACTCTACCAACTTCGCCACGCCAAGCTAACCAATAATAAATAAAATACTTCTTACCATTAATGCGACTTCTTGAACAGGTGTGGTAGAAAACAGATGGATGGATTAAAATGCAATGTTTGCATTTGGCGGCATGCACACATGCAATGGTGACATGCACACACACCTCCACAAATGCCTCATCTATTTGAAAATAATGTTTTATATTTTGAACGTTATTTTTAACACTGTGGAATTATTCATTACTTATCGTGTTAAGCAATGTCAGCTAAGATTGATCTGAGAGCCAGATGCAGTCATCAAAAGAGCCACATCTGGCTCGAGAGCCATAGGTTCCCTACCCTTGCCTTAGTACCTTAGCATCATAGCACTTTAGCCCCATAGCAATTTAGCACCCTAACACTTTAGCACATTAGCACCTTAGCACATTTACACCTTAGCAGTTAGCACTTTACCACCTTTACCATGGCATATTAAAACAGTAGCACGTTGGTAACTTAACACTTAAGCACCTTCATCAATCAAAGTTTATTTATATAGCCCTAAATCAATGTCTCAATGGGCTGCACAAGCCACAACGACATCCTCGGCTCAAATCCCACATCAGGGCAAGAATACACCTCACATAATACACCTTAATCTTAGCACATTAGGACATTAGCACCATAGCACATTAGTGCCTTAGGAGTTGGCACTCTAGCACTTTAGCACAGTATACCTTAGCATCATGAAGAAGACAAGCTGTTCCGTGCTTTTGAGACATGCCCTTGTAACACCACGTAATCACGATTTCTGTTCAACGCTGATGCAGAGAGCCGAGAAGGGCAAAGAGTACGAGACGTTTGTCCAAACGATCCACAAGTTGGAGAAGTTGTGTCGCGTCCTTCAGGACGAGAGAAAGGTTCTTTACGCTAAGATCAAAGAGGTCCGTCAAGCTAAAGACAACCCCTCCTCAAAGGACATGACGCCCCACCCGGACGAAGGTGGAGCTACTGTGGTGACGCCCGAGATGGCACTAACAGAGGACATGGAGCGCCTGAGGGTGGAGCAAGCCAAGCTGCAGGAGTTTGCAGACGCTTTGATGGCGTCTCACGGCACCGACCGAGAAGACAAAGACAAGAACTTGGACCCCAACCAAGACCTTGTGGCCTCCGCCTTCACGCTGTTCAGCAGCAAAGGTCATCCCCAAGACCATGAACAGACGTCTGAAGAGACCCCACCACTCCCAGAACCACAAGGAGACCTACAAACTAAACCAGAAACAGACATAGATGCAAAACCAGAAGTAGAAACAAAACCAGAAACAGAAATGAAACCAGAACCAGCAGGAGACCTACAAACTAAACCAGAACCAGACATAGATGCAAAACCAGAAGTAGAAACAAAACCAGAAACAGAAATGAAACCAGAACCAGCAGGAGAACCACAATCTGGACCAGGAGTCGACATAGAAGCAATATCAGAACCAGAGGTGGTTCACGATGAAGCTCCTGAGGTCAAAGTGGTTACCAAGACTGATAACCTAAAGCAGACGGTAGAAGCTGAGGCCCTGCCCACCTCTGAGGCCACGCCCCCTCCAGCCAGGCCCTCCAAAAAAGAAGCCAAGAAGAAGAAGAAGAAGACTGGCAGGAATCTTTAGACACCCACGTGTGTGTGCTCGTGTGTTACCTGTGTGTTGTCCCTGCAATGTGCTCAAATTTCCACTAGAGGACAGTGTTTTCCCAGAGAGAACATGGCAATGCAGTAACGTACTGAAACACGAGAGGGAAACAAAACTCATTTGAAGTGACAGTTTTTTGTTTTTCAAAAACTATACTTCGAATAAACAATAAAAACGTAATTCTTTGACTTTTCATTTGGAGTCACATCGCAACTTACTGTACATTATTACCATCGTCATCATACAGCATTACACCAGACTTGAATCTTTGTATTATTGTTTGTTAATATTATATATTTATATATATATTTAAAATTATTATTATTTTTAAATAAAAAATATGATTTTTACTTAAATAATTATTATACAAATAACATAAATAATAATAGTCCAGTTTCGTGAATGTAATATTATTCTGAATAGTGGAGGGAGACAACTAAGCTTCTAGAGGTGTGTGTGTGTGTGTGTGCGTGCGTGTGTGTGTGTGTGTGTGCGTGTGTGTGTGTGTGTGTGTGTGTGTGTGTGTGTGTGCGCGTGTGTGGGTGCACGTGCGTGTGTGACAGAAAGCCGTTTCTCGACAATCAAGAGGAAGAAGGTGGTTGTGTGCTCCAGGTCAGGTCAGAGGTCATCATCATGCTGGAATGGGGTGTGCGTGTGCTGCAGCGTGAATGACGAGGTAAACGCCGCCTGTCCTCTCCCAGTCGCCATTAAATCTAAAATGGTGCCATTACGTGAGTGAGGTGCACGTGGAGGCGCTGCAGCAGTTAAGAGCTGAGTCAGCGCACACACACACTCACACACACAGTTTAAAGAAGTGAGGTGAACATTTCGGGTTTTTGGTACTTTTGGATTTATTTTATCCTTTAACATGCTGCACACACGCACGCACACACACACATTTACACACACATAAACACGCATATATAAACACACACGCACACAAACACACGCAATTGCTGCTGGTGACGTCTAAGAATAGGTCTCTTATCAACATTAATATTATTAAGATGTTATATTTCTTCTAATTGAAATAATTTGCTTTTGTCAAGATGTCAATCATTGAATGTGGGTTTTTTTTAGCCAATCATCAAGTGTCACATTTTGTCCAAGCGAGTGAAAAGAGTCGCAAGCGTGCTGTCGCTTATTTCTTTCTCCTGAAGTGATCCAGGAGAACTTCCTGCTAGTCATTATCACCTCCTCACTGCGTCCCAGTGAAGCGTGTCTCGTGTCTCAGGGACATGTGGCGTTTCTTGCAGCATTAAATGAGGGGGGGGGGGGGGGGATCAATAGTGGTCAATATGAGGACTTCTATGTTGTCATTTGTTTGTGATGTGACGCCTGATGCCAGGACAGTGCGCCGCTTGCAGGAGGCCACGCAAACAAGACTTGTTTTTAACATGTTTTACGTGTCGACGTCTGTTAGCGCGCTAGATGCTAACACGCTTTCTGACATTAGTCGAGGACGGCCACAAACACTCATCTTCTTCGTTCTTCGCCACTGACTGCGGTGGCCTGTTGCCTCGGGGGCAATGGGGCTGTCCAGATCAGACGTCTTTTTAACGTCATGTTACTTCCTGTCAGCGTCAAAATAAAAGTTCCTGAGCTGAACTTTGTGCATGCGAAAATGTGCTGATGCTGAGCTCAGCTAACTTTTTAAGACAAGCATCACAGAACCACACCAAACATATAAACAATCAATCGTACAAAGATATTAGCATCTTCATGGCTAGCGCATGCTAACGAGGGTTTCTGATTTGGCTGTCTTACCGTATTTTTCGGACTATATGTCACAGTTTTTTTCATAGTTTGGGTGCGACTTATACCCAGGAGCGACTTATGTGTGAAATTATTAACACATTACCGTAATATATCAAATAATATTATTTAGCTCATTCACGTAAGAGACTAGACGTATAAATTTTCATCGGATTTAGCGATTAGGAGTGACAGATTGTTTGGTAAACGTATAGCATGTTCTATATGTTATAGTTATTTTGATGACTCTTACCATAATATGTTACGTTAACATACCAGGCACGTTCTCAGTTGGTTATTTATGCGTCATATAACGTACTATTCTTTATTTATTTTAAATTGCCTTTCAAATGTCTATTGTTGGTGTTGGGTTTTATCAAATAAATTTCCCCCAAAAATGCGACTTATACTCCAGTGCGACTTCTATATGTTTTTTTCCTTCTTTATTATGCATTTTCAGCCGGTGCGACTTATACCCCGGAGCGACTTACACTCCGAAAAATACGGTAGTTACAGCCTGGTTATTATTTATCATCATGCTACATGTAGGTTAGCGTGTCGCTAACACGAGGCGCATGTGTTAGCACTGCTAATGCTAACTTCACAGGAGGTGTGTCGTAGGCCCGCCCGCCCTCAGGGACTCTGCTGCTCCATGTTGGCAATGAGGGTGTTCTTCTTGAAGAACTGCAGGCTTGTGAGAGAGCGCCACACGCCGACGTAGTTGCTTGCCGTCCTCCCGGTGGTGGCGCTCTCCTTGTGAAGGTGCTCCCTCTGCATCTCCACAACTTCCTCGTCCGTCATGACGCCCCCTCCTCCATCTCCCAGGGCGACCCCCGGCGCCCAGTCCAGTGGCGCTCCCTCGCCCTCCGGGTTCTCGACGTGGGGATCGTGTCCCTCAGTGTGGAGCGCGGGCGTCTGTTGGTGCGGCTCAGCAGCAGGGGGCAACGCGTCCTTTCCGTCGCCTTCCAGGTCCTCGTAGGAGCTCTTCTTCTTGGTCTCAACGAACTTGACCACGCAGTACGTGATGGAGCCCACCGTGTTGACCACGACTCCACCCACAAACAAGGCGGTGGGCGCTACGTCATTGAAGGCCAGCATGCCCACTGTGATGGTGGCGATGCTCTTGACCACGCCCACAAAGCTGGTGGTGACGGCAGAGTTGATGTAAGTGCAGTGGTAGGTGGTGAAGTTCATGGCGCAGCCGATGACCACGCTGAAGAAGAAGATGGTGGCCACGCGGGTGTCGCTCCAGCCGTCGTACGACCACATGTTGATAACGTCCGTGGAAATGAGGCCGCACACCAGCAGCACCTGCACACACAGGAAGTCAGCGGTCAGGAGGTGCACGTGATCGGCGGCAGTGTATGTGCGCCTTACGGGAGTGGCCATGATGGCGATGGCATACTGTGCCGTTAGCGGTCCGTGCTCGCTGTCTGCGCTGGTCTTCTGGATCACAACCAGGTAGGAGGCGTGGATGATGACCGCCAGAACACCTGTCACATAACCGAATGGGTCGCCGCTCAGGTCTCCTGCTCCTGATGCACCAAGGAGAAACTCGATTAGGAATTTAACAACAACCTACACACCCTAAAACTACATCTTATGCATGATGACGGCACACGGGTGAAGATGTCACTCAGGTGATGATGTCATACAGGTGATGATGCCCCACAGGTGACGACGTCATACAGGTGACGATGCAGCCAGAACACTGCCAGTAAGATTTGGTATCGGAAAAAAAAATTGAAAAAAGTTGTATAGGCACCGAAAAGACAATATTTTTGGTGGATGTTTTCGATGACGATATTGATTATTTGTGTACACTTTTATTGTTTTCGTGTGTTTCAAAGGCTTTGATGGTCGCTTCTCTTTTTCACGATTTAATTTCTTTTTTTCGATTTCGCTTCTTTTTTTTTTTACAGTATCAAAATAATGTCAGTGTGGGCGGGGCTTACAACAAGTTTACCCAGAAGCAGTTTTACTGGATTTGGGCATGCAAGTAAAACACCTTAGAGGTAACAAGAGGTATAAAATGGATTAGAAAGGACATATTTTTTTAAATAATAATTAAAAAATAATAATGAATTTATTTTTTTTTCTAAACTTGGTACTTCCCGCGGGCCGGTTTGGGGTCCCCTGCCTTAGAGGAAAACAGTAGGACCAAGGGCATCTAAATTAAGTTTTGAAACGCTTCAAAATATGAAATTATGAAGCAAAAGTTGTTGTTTCCATTTATCTTGAGTAGAACTGTATGTGTTGCTGTCAGCAGATTCATCTCCTGCTCAGAGAGAACTCTTGTGTTTGTAAACATGATACAGTGACCTACTTTATTACTCTTTGACTACTTTGTAAAGCACTCTCGTCAACTTTGTTACTTTCACAATTGCTTTTATATATGCAGTTGATTTCAGCACTAAGAGGTTAGGATATATTTCTGTTATTTATTACATGTTTTATTTATTACTACGTATAAACTCTCTTTACACAGAAAATACAATAACTTTAAAGCAGGTACTCATATGTATTAGTTATGATACAGTTTATGGAGGATTTATTATATGACTGTTTAATTTTTTTAATAAAATGTAGTTGGATGTCCTCTCAGAAACACACTTGTGAAGGAATTCCAGAGGTTTTCACAAATGCAGAGATCTTTGTCTTTCTGAATTACATACAGCAACATCACAAAGTACTACTCAGATATTATTTTTAAAGATGTTTTAATTGTTAATAGAAATTCATTCATCCATCCATTTTCTACTGCTTGTCCCTTCTGCGGGGTGCTGGAGTCTATCTCAGCTGCATCCTGGCGGAAGGCGGGGTACACCCTGGACAAGTCGCCACCTTATTGCAGTGTTAATAGAAATGTATCCTTTAAAAGTCCAGCCTATTTTTTGAAATTAATTTTAAATAACCCCTCAGCTCTACATTATAGCAGTTGATGTTTTAAAAATACGTTGTAGATTGTACTTTCAGATGGACATGTGAATATTATGTGGAATATCATTTAGGATATCTGAATGTATCCCCCTATTTTGTATTATTTGCAATTAAGGCAGGAAATTATTCACAATAGCGGTAGTTTCAGCGCATTGTTTATACAAGTCCAAATAATACTTGACAATACATAACAAGACACACAATAAGACATGAGTCCACCTATTTAGATGTAAACATAGAAAGAAAAAGATAGATCAGATGTAAGGTTTTACTTTCAAACTGAAAAAAGTTCCGTGCATGAAGTTGCCTCCACAGCCTGGATATGATGGCTCCCTCCCGGGGTAACAAGTGGAAGAGCCGCCGGAGGTTGCTCAACATTACAATAGTCGAAGTCTCGTATTTTAACACAAATCACACTAAGCTTTACAAGTCTGGGTTTAAATGTTTTAAATGAAAAAGTTACATTTTAAAGTCGCTCTTTTCTCTCCACTTGGAAATGTAACAAAGTATTGTTTCATAAAGAGGTTCGCCAAATATCTTGGCAATATTTCATTTAATTTCATTTTTATTTATCTCCTTCATTGATGTGCATCTTTGATAGACAATTATACCACAATTATTCAGTTACACAGTTACACACCAATGCCTGAGAAGGAGCAGGATGAAGAAAAATCTTATATTTTCCTGCCCACTTCAACATAATACATAGTCTTACTTAAAGATATATGAACCAACAATTACATCCAAGTATAACGAAAACAAACAAAAAAACACAAGTGCATAACTTCATGAAATACAAACCGAACAAAAAAACAAAAGAAGTAATATACACCTCACCGGATGATACAAAACAAATACAAAACCAGGCAAAAAATAAGTGAAATAATAAATATAAAGCAACATGTGAACACTTATGGCTGTCCATATGATCTTATTGTTCTGTCTTTATATATTTTTTTCAATTGGAATATATTTTTACAATCTTTTATCTCATTGTAAAGAGAATTCCAGAGTTTAACCCCCACCACTGATATGCACATTTGTTTTAAAGTTGTCCTTGAATACTGATGTTGGAAATGACCTTTTCTTCGCTCTTCATTCTCAGAAGTGATGACAAACATTTTTTGTAAATTTGCTGGTAATGTTTTGCTTTTAGCCTTAAACATAATAATAATAATAATACCTGGGATTTATATAGCGCTTTTCTAAGTACCCAAAGTCGCTTTACATGTTAAAAACATGACACATAATGTCTGTAACTTTACTAGCTCCTGTACTTTCAATAAACCCGAATTAATGAATAATATGTTAGTGTGTTCTAAGTCATCTACTTTACGAATAATCCTTATAGCTCTTTTCTGTAGTTGAGACAATGCCTTTATGTTACTCTTATATGTGTTCCCCCACACTTCCACACAGTAGCTGATATATGGCAATATAAGTGCACAATACAATATACGCATTGCCCTATAATCTAACACATATTTTACCTTATTTAATATAAAAATACTCTTAGATATCTTTTTCCGTACATGTGCAATATGAGATTTCCATGTCAGACCGTCATCCAGTATCACTCCTAAAAATCTAAGTTCAGAAACTCTTTCAATATCAATTCCATCTATTGACAGTTTGATCGTTTCCTCCCTTTTCCTCTTACAAAAAATCATGAACTTTGTTTTTTCTACATTTAATGATAATTTATTGGCATCAAACCATCTCTTAAGTTTAATAATTTCCTTTTCAATAATTTTTGATAATGCTTTTAAGTCATCTCCCGAACTATAAAAGTTGGTGTCGTCTGCAAATAATACAAATTTCAATAACTTTGATACCTCACATATATCATTAATATATAAAATAAACAATTTTGGTCCCAAAACCGAACCTTGTGGAATTCCACATTCAATCCTCATTTGTTCAGATGTATCACCCATAAAATCCACAAATATCGAGTCAATCATGGATCATTCAAAAATGTATATAGTACATCCTCAAAGTAAATATGTCATATAACTTTTACACTTCATTTAGACGTCATTGGTAGGCTACAGCACACCCCGCGACCCCGAAAGGAATAAGCGGTAGAAAATGGATGGATGGATGGCTGGTCCTCCTTTCTTCTTCTACTGTGTTTTTACAATGCAGTAAAACTGATTTCAGGTAAATTTGTTATAAGCCCCGCCCACAGGCACCTGCCGCTCATAATAAAACACTGTCATTATTTTCATGCCGTAAAAAAAGAAACGAAATCGTAAAAAAGAGAAGCAATCATAAAAACCTTTGAAGCACACACAAACAAACTACAAACATATGAATATCGTCAACGAAAACATTCACCAAAAATATTGTATAATTATAATGTTTTGTATTCATTTGTTGCCAAAGCTTGTTGCGGTGCCAATACAACTTTTTCTACAATGTCAATGTTTTTTTCCGATACCAAATCTTACTGGCAGTGTTCTGGCTCCATAGGTGACGGCGTCATACAGGTGATGATGTCGCACAGGTGATGACGTCATATAGGTGACGATGTTATTTATGCAGGTGACAACATCACGCAGATGATGACGTCTTACAGGTGACGATGTCACGCAGGTGATGATGTCATACAGGTGACAATGTGATTTATACAGGTGGCGACGTAATGCAGGTGACGATGTACTACAGGTGACAATGTCATAAAGGTGACAATGTCACACAGGTGATGACGCAATACAGGTGACGATGTCATGTAGGGGATGATGTTATATAGGTGGGGACTTCACACATGGGTAATAACGTCACACAGGTGACGTCATACAGGTGACAACATCATATAAGTGATGATGTTACACAGGTGATGTTATACAGGTGATGACATCACTCAGGTTGTAACGTCACACAGGTGACAACGCCATGTAGGTGATGATATTTTACATGGGTGGGGACGTCACACAGGAAATAACGTCCCGCAGGTGACAATGTCATAAAAGTGATTATGTTATACAGGTGATGACATCAATCAGGTAATAACGTCACAGAGGGGACAATGTCATACAGGGGATAATGTCAAGTGTAACAATGTCACAACAGTTGACTCCGTGGTATTTCTGACTCATTTAACTAACATTAAATTACTCTTAATTAGGTAAATCGGATCAATATACTACTACCGTTAATTCTTAGTACCTATAATATCTATTAATAGATTCAACCAATGTATAATTAGTCATGATAATAGTGATTATTAATTAGTTAATATAAGTAACTTATAGACGGCGTGGCGAAGTTGGGAGAGTGGCCGTGCCAGCAATCTGAGGGTTACTGGTTCAATCCCCACCTTCTACCATCCTAGTCACATCTGTTGTGTCCTTGAGCAAGACACTTCACCCTTGCTCCTGATGGGTCCTGGTTAGCGCCTTGCATGGCAGCTCCCGCCATCAGGGTGTGAATGTGTGTGCGAATGGGTGAATGTGGAGTCAAAGCGCTTTGAGTTCTTAAAAAAAAAAAGGGTAGAAAAGCGCTATACAAGTATAACCCATTTACCATTACTTAGTTAATAAAGTATTTAATAGTTACTACTAAATATTAACTACTAATTGGAAACGATTAATTTAGCAGTTTACTACGTTTTTGAGTCTGGTTACAGTGCCATCATGATACTGAGTATCAAAACTCAACCTCCACGCAGTTGATGATGTCATGCAGGTGTGACGTGACGCTTACCAGCCAGCGCAGCGCCCCCAGTAGTGATGAGCACCGCAGTCACAACGCCCGGGGAGGGCACCCCGTTCTTGAGGACGCAGACGCCGATGGAGAGCGTGAAGAGGGGCAGGCAGCGCTTGAAGACCACGTACATTGGAAGACTGAGACCCCGCAGAGACCACAAGGTGAGCGTGGACTGCAGCGTGGACAGGATGCACACCGGAGCAAACTCCTACACAATCAACCCAGCGTTAAAGCACGGCCCCCCCTAGCGGTTATCTGGAGGTTAACATATTAGTATCCACGCTAAGAAGTTGGCAAAATGGTATTATATAAAATACTCTCATTGGCAAACTCATAGCATCAACATTTCAAAGTTAAATATTATCAACTTGTCAATTTCGTCATCATCTTCATCACTTGTGCACGCACACTTTGATCCCAGCTTTTGGGGATCGACTGACCGCTTCTCCCATCTTAGTCAGCTGGTGATTGGCAGCATGTTGATGAGCGCAACAATTATCTTAACGAGTTGCAAATCAATCAATCAATCAATCAATCGGTTAGTTAGTTGGCATGAAGTTGGGAAGAGATAAGTTTTAGAAGTGGGAGATGTTACCTTGGAGAGGCGCAGGCTGAAGGGGGGGATGGAGACCCTTCCGGTCCTCCTCAGGACCTCCAGGCCGAGCGCAGCCGTGCTGCACGTACACAGCTGGATGAGCGTGAGGAAGCGGAAGTGCAAGTTGCTGATCAGGAACTTCAGCAGGATGTTCAGCGTGCCAGAGAAGACTCCGTGCGCGACGGCCACGCTGATGCCCAGCAAGCGCTTCCTGAGCACGTCCATGGCCGCGCGCAACTTCTCGTCTGACGGAGGGAGGCGTCGCGCACGGAGCTGGAAGCGCAGAGGTAGGGGGGGGTGGGTAGGTGGGGGGAAGGGGGGGGGGGCCCTTCCAAGGAAGCGCGCTCACGTCGCTCTCCACCAGCACGCGCAATTCAAGAGGTAAAACGTGAACAGTGAAAAGGAGGAGGGAATCCCCTGGTTTGCTGGGGGACGGGGTTGGGGGGGCTCATGAGCAGAAGAACGAAAGTAGAAAAAAATGGATGACGTATCTGATTATTATAAGTATTTATAAAGGTTTTATAACATTATCACAATTAAACATCATAAAATCACGTTAAGGCCACGAGGGAGGTTCAGGGGTGGGGGTCTTATCAAGCAGCTGCTAGGATCCAATTAGCAGCAAAAGATTAGTAGACACATTTACTACAAAAATCAAACACTCTCACTATCCAATTATACTACATTCTATACTTCCATGTACTGCACCTTACACACTGTAATACTTTAACATTGTACAACATGTTCTAACAATATACTCTATTCTACACTTAGTCTGTAATATTACTGTACAATCTTAGTTTACGATGACAAGTATCCTCATTGGACATTGGCCTCCATGAAGACATGTCTGTGGTGTCACACAAAATTGACTATGTCCGTGTTGGATCTCAGCCTCAGGAGGTCACATGACATCATTGTGGGCGTGCCCCGGTCGTGGCAGCAGTCAGACATGTTGGCGTGTAGATCTTCACCGTCTCGTCCCAGGAACAGTCCAGCACCTGATCACGTACATGAGCACAAAGCTTTGTCACATGACCCTTGACAGCACGTACACACACGCGCGCACACAGCTAGTACGTGAACTCTCTGGAGACCTGACAACATTTATCACCTCAACATAGTCTGGAAACTGTGTGTGTGTGTGTGCGTGTGTGGGCAAAGAGGGTGATCCATCACACACATACATGGCCACATCTGAGAAAGTGTGAGGGTGTTGTGAATTAAACATAATAGACTACAAGTGTAACAACAAATACACTTCACACAAACATTCACTTGCTTTTTAGCCAATAATGTATCATTCACACAGGCCTGTGAATGGTTGCCATGGAAACCAATTGAGTCCTGAGGGTTTATCACCCCTTGGATGTGTGTTCTTTATCACTAAGCTAAATGTATGCTATGTGTATGACTAGCGTTAGCTGACAGTAGCACACCTGTTGAGGGACGTGAAGGTTGAAGTCCAGCCCACACACAAACTCTGAGTGGTGGTCCACAGTACCAATAAGAGCAGGGTCACTCTTCAAGTCCCAAAATCTGAAAGACAATCAGACGCTGAGGACTTTACAACTTGATGAACACAAGTGTGTGTGTGTGTGTGTGTGTGTGTGTGTGTGTGTGTGTGTGTGTGTGTGTGTGTGTGTGTGTGTGTGTGTGTGTGTGTGTGTGTGTGTGTGTGTGTGTGTGTGTGTGTGTGTGTGTGCATGTGCCGATCCAATGAGAGTCAGTGTTCCCTGGCATAAGATTTAATCACATTTGTAAAGTGGATGAGTGTTTGCTGCGTCAGGCCTCGCTAACGCGCACGCACGCACGCACACACACACACACACGCACGCACGCACGCACGCACGCACGCACGCACACACACACACACACACACACACACACACACACACAGAGGGAAAGAAACTGGTTCAATTAGTGTGATTGGCTGCTGTTGGCCACCGTCCTCAGGCTCTGTTTTATTGTCTCTATCACTGCTGCACAGTCGTCTCTCAACACTTGTCCTTCCACACACTACTTTCTCCTAAAACACACTCCACACTACTCAAGTCTACATGGACCACACTGTAAAAAAAAATCCTATTTTTATGGTTAATTTACTCTGAATTTCTACTGTAATTTTTCAATTTTTTTTAAATAGTTTATAAAACTGTAGAATTGAAGACATTATCTTTAAATAAACAATCCGCCTGTTATTTTAAGTAATATGCCAGTAATGACAAACTATGTATATTTCTATTTTTTTTTTACAGAAAAATACCAAATTAATTATACATAGCATTTTCTGTTTTCTTAAATTACTTTCAAATTCATGTAAAATTACAGTAATTATCTTTCATTAAATATGTAGCTTGTTATATAAAAGTCTATGTCCATACTAACAATCTAACACTGGGGTGTCAAACTCAAATACAGAGTGGGCCAAAATGTAAAACTGAACAAAACCACGGCCAAGGTTGAACAAATTAACTTTTAACGTACTCTACGAGCTATCGTCACGTCCGCTTTTCATCTGTTTTAACATCGTTCAGACCAAGTCACAAGATATGTGCGGCTTCAGGCACTAGTGTTGTGTCGTTCGCGAACGATTCGTTCAAACTAACAAATCTTTTGAGTGAACGTACTGAACCGAATCACTTCATGAACTGATTCGTTCCTTTCTCAGTTCAGTTGAGCTCCGCCGCGACCATGCCGGTATGAGTGGAACTGGCGCATTCTGTGACTCACTGAACCCTCGACGTCGGCGAACGACGCAGCCAGCTACTCATCATGGGGGCGGGGGGAAGGACTGAGCGAACGATTCGTTCACCGCGGATTAACGACATTAATCACTCAGTGAACGACAACGCTCTCTCTCTCTGCTCTGCTTGCCCCAATGCCGCGAGTGATTCTCCTCCCGTCGCAGGGATATGTTTCATGCCATTGGCATCCGTTCTCCATTCATTCTCCAAGCTAACGGCTAATGTTGACTCAAGCCACACGAAAACAAACACACACACGCGCCCTGTCCCCATTATCTCAACACATAAAGTTATGAGAGTAGAGGAGACAGAAAGAAACTCAGTGCAGGCAGGGCAAGGCTGAGCAGCAGCGGCGCGAGGGGGAGGGGCGGTAGTGTTGTGTCGTTCACGTACGTGATTCAGGTTCGCGCTGCACTCACTCACTCATTCAGAATCAGGACTCGGAAACCTACTGACACAGAGAACTGACTGTGTCGCGGAGGAGGACGTCACATTGAGGCTCTCGTTCAGTAACTGTGCGTGTCGTTCATTGTGTGCTGAGGGCTTGTGTCGTTCGCAAACTGACACACAACGAGATCTGCCGCTGGGGAAGCTGTTACTGACTGACTCATGATTCGCCGACCTGCACGCAGAACTGCTGCTGCAGAAGTGATTCAGGTTCACGTACTGAACTGTGCTGACTGTGGCGCTGTGTCAGTCACTCACTGCCTGGTGTACTGCATGCACAGAGCTGTGTAGGGACTCACGTTCACCCTATTTGCTGCTTCTCCCGCGAATGTCTGCACTGTACTGTACTACGCACGGGGGTGGGGGATTCGGTGAACAAATTTTTTGAACGACTCAATTTAAGGAACTGATTCTAGTGATTATGTACAGTCAAAAGAATGATAAATGTACGGAGCCCCTAAAGGGACATGGGAATTTTTTTTTTAGACATGAATCTCGTGCGCACGAGAAAGTATCTCGTGGCCACGAGAAACTTTCTCGTGGCCACGAGAAACTTTCTCGTGGCCACGAGAAACTTTTTATTAAAAAAAATGTTAAAAAAAAATATATATATTATTTTTTATTTTATTTTTTTTATAAAAAGTTTCTCGTGGCCACGAGAAACTTTCTCGTGGCCAGGAGAAACTTTCTCGTGGCCACGAGAAAGCATTGGATGCGTGCTGATGGTTTGGTGTGTGTTAAAATGGCAGTTTAGGAGTTAATATGGCTGTATTTCCAATTAGGACTTTCCCCCATGTGTGTTGTGGCAAAATGTGAATGCTTGATTAGTAGGTCTGAGACAAACACTTTATCTTCCTGGTTATTGTAACGCTACGTGTTTGACATTATTTAAGACTTTATCATGCCCGGGAAAGGACAGTTTTCCTCTTCTGTGGCTGTGGGGGGTGGGCGTGGCTTGCGGACCTGCAGCGAAGCGGAGTGTGCCAGTTAGTCCGATGTTGATGTGATCAAACTTCTTTCTTGTTTGGAAGATACACACACAATTGTAACTGCTATTTCTTCCTGCACATGATAAATATGTACAACGTGGATGTATTCATTTATGTAAAATTGTCATTAAATGTAATATTGCCTGACAAAAAGTGATTTGACGTAATATTTTGATATTTAAACATTGCATATTTACACACGGGGGATAGTCCTAATTGGAAATACAGCCATATTAACTCCTAAACTGCCATTTTAACACACACCAAACCATCAGCACGCATCCAATGCTTTTTTTTAATTTTTTATAAAAAGTTTCTCGTGGCCACGAGAAACTTTCTCGTGCGCATGAGATACATGTCTAAAAAAAAAAAAAAAATCCCATGTCCCTTTAGGGGCTCCGTATAAATGGGTTATACTTGTATAGCGCTTTTCTACCTTCAAGGTCCTCAAAGCGCTTTGACAGTACTTCCACATTCACCCATTCACACACACATTCACACACTGCCGATCCCATCACTATAAGGCACACACGATCGAATGCAACGCATACTTCATCTTCAGCGATACAGGTTACACTGACGGTGCCAGTATTAAAACCTTTAACATTGTTAGGAATATACGCCACACTGTGAATCCACACCAAACAAGAATGACAAACACATTTCGGGAGAACATCCGCACGGTAACACAAAATAAACACAACAGAACAAATACCCAGAATCCTTTGCAGCCCTAACTCTTCCGGGACGCTACAAAATACACCCCCCGCTACCACCAAACCCCGCCCACCACCCCACACACACCTTGTAGCGTCCCGGAAAAGTTAGTGCTGCAAAGGATTCTGGGTATTTGTTCTGTTGTGTTTATATTGTGTTACTGTGCGGATGTTCTCCCGAAATGTGTTTGTCATTCTTGTTTGGTGTGGGTTCACAGTGTGGCGTATATTTCTAACAGTGTTAAAGTTTTTTTATTCGGCTACCGTCAGTGTAACCTGTATCGCTGAAGATGAAGTATGCGTTGCATTCACTTGTGTGTGCATGCAGAAGTCGCACATGTAATGTGGCTGGGCCAGCACTCATTGGACTGGCTGAAAAGCAGTCCTGACTAATTTCGGGAGGGGTGTCGAAGTATGGAAGACTCCCGGGAGGGTTGGCAAGTATCGGAATTGGCGGTCCCATGATATATAATCGGCGGACCAGCTTTAGTGTTACATTAAAGGCCTACTGAAATTAATTGTTTTTATTTAAACGGGGATAGTAGATCCATTCTATGTGTCATACTTGATAATTTTGCGATATTGCCATATTTTTGTTGAAAGGATTTAGTTTAGAACAACGACGATAAAGTTCGCAACTTTTGGTCTCTGATAAAAAAAAGCCTTGCCCCTACCGGAAGTAGCGTGACGTAGTCAGTTGTTCGTCTCCTCATATTTTCCTATTGTTTTCAACGCAGCTAGAGCGATTCGGACCGAGAAAGCGACGATTACCCCATTAATTTGAGCGAGAATGAAAGATTCGTGAATGAGGAACATTAGAGTGACGGACTAGAATGCAGTGAAAGACATATCTTTTTTCGCTCTGACCGTAACTTAGGTACAAGCTGGCTCATTGGATTCCACACTCTCTCCTTTTTCTATTGTGGATCACGGATTTGTATTTTAAACCACCTCGGATACTATATCCTCTTGAAAATGAGAGTCGATAACGCGAAATGGACATTCACAGTGACTTTTATCTCCACGACAATACATCGGCGAAGCTCTTTAGCTACTGAGCTAACGTGATAGCATCTGGCTCAAATGCAGATAGAAACAAAATAAATAAATCCCTGACTGGAAGGATAGACAGAAGATCAACAATACTATTAAACCATGTACATGTAACTACACGGTTAATAATTCTCAGCCTGGCAAAGCTTAACAATGCTGTTACTAACGACGCTCAAGCTAACTTAGCAACCGGACCTCACAGAGCTATGATAAAAACATTAGCGCTCCACCTACGCCAGCCAGCCCTCATCTGCTCATCAACACCTGTGCTCACCTGCGTTCCAACGATCGACGGCGCGAGGAAGGACTTCACCCGATCACAGATGCGGTTGGCGGCTAGCATCGCCTAGCGCGTCTGCTATCCAAGTAAGTCCTCCTTGTTGTGTTGCTATAGCCAGCCGCTAATACACCGATCCCACCTACAACTTTCTTCTTTGCAGTCTCCATTGTTCATTAAACAAATTGCAAAAGATTCACCAACACAGATGTCCAGAATACTGTGGAATTATGAAATGAAAACAGAGCTATTTTGTATTAGCTCAATGGGCTACCGATACTCCTGTTTCACTGGCTATGTCACGCGCATACGTCATCATCCAAAGCCGTTTTCAACCGGAAGTTTAGCGGGAAATTTAAAATTGCACTTTATAAGTTAACCCGGCCGTATTGGCATGTGTTGCAATGTTAAGATTTCATCATTGATATATAAACTATCAGACTGCGTAGTCGGTAGTAGTGGGTTTCAGTAGGCCTTTAATATCGCCTCAAGGGCCAAGTGAAATTACACGGCGGGCCAAATTTTTACATACCGGCTGAAGAATAAAGATATTTATCTGCAGAACTGTTTGCATCGTCACTTTATTAAAGGTGGTTGATCTTAACAATTCAGAAAAAATCTGTAAAATAATGGTATTTTTCTGTGGAACTGCCAGCATTGTCACTTCATTAAAGGTGTTTGATCGTAATAATTTGGAAAAACTCTGTAGAATAAAGGTATTTTTCTGCAGAACTGTTTGCATCGTCACTTTATTAAAGGTGGTTGATCTTAATAATTTAGTAAAAATCTGTAAAATTACGATATTTTTCCGCAAAACGTTTCATGAAAATTTCTGTAAATATAATGTTTTTTATCATTATTTGGTTTACAATGTTTTACTTTAATTTTATGGTTTTCCTTTGGCAGCCGTAGCTGCCAGTAGATGACCGTTTTTTTACAGTTTTTTTTTTTACAGTGCACTAGACTAGCAATCATAGTAATAATTACCATGAACCTTTATAGCAATCATAGTGATTATCTACATGGACCATTACAACAATCATAGTAATAAACGACATTAACCACTGTAGTAATCATATACATAATCTACTTTAACCACTAGACTAGCAATCATAGTAATTTACATGAACCACTATACTGGCAATCATAGTAATCATCTACATCAGTGGTCCCCAACCTTTTTGTACTTGCGGACCGGTCAATGCTTGAAAATTTGTCCCACGGACCGGGGGCGGAGGGGTAGTAAAAAAAAAAAATTATTATTATTTTTTTTTTTTTGTCATAAAGAAATACAATCATGTGTGCTTACGGACTGTATCCCTGCAGACTGTATTGATTTATATTGATATATAATGTATATATTGTGTTTTTTATGTTGATTTAATTTAAAAAAAATAAATAAATACATTTTAAAAAATATATATATATATATTTTTTTTTTCTTCTGCGGCCGCGGCCCGGTGGTTGGGGACCACTAATCTACATGAACCAATATAGCGGCTAGACCAGGGGTCCCCAAACTACGGCCCGCCAGCGTCCAAAATCAGGCCCGCGGGAAGTCCCAAGTATAAAAAAATATATATATATTTTTAAATTAAATTAAGAAATTAAAAAATTCTGTCTTTTCTTATCCACTTTGTACCGCTTGCTACTCACGGTGTCTCCTAGCCGCTCAGGCAAATCATATTGTCTAAAAATGCATTTTATCATCGATAACGTAATATCATCGCGCGCGTGGAAAGTGCGCTATATATATCTAATATATATATCTATATATATCTATATATATATATATATATATATACATATATATATATATAGATATATATATATAGACATATATATTTATATATATATATATATATATATATATATATATATATATATATATATATCTATATATATACATATATAGATATATATATATATATATATATATATATATATATATATATATATATATATATGTGTGTTTGTATGTATGTATATATATATATATACATATACATACATATACATATATATATGTATATGTATATCTATATATATATATATATATAGATATACATATACATATATATATATGTATATGTATATATATATACATATACATATATATGTATATATATATACATATACATATATATGTATATATATATATATATATATATACATATACATATATATGTATATATATATATATATATATATATATATATATATATATATATATATATGTACGTATATATATATATATATATATATATATATATATATATATATATATATATATATATATATACATATATATATATAAATATATATGTCTATATATATATCTATATATATATATATGTATATATATATATATACACTACAGTTCAAAAGTTTGGGGTCACCCAAACAATTTTGTGGAGTAGCCTTCATTTCTAAGAACAAGAATAGACTGTCGAGTTTCAGATGAAAGTTCTCTTTTTCTGGCCATTTTGAGCGTTTAATTGACCCCACAAAACAGAAACTCAATCTGCTCAAAGGAATGTCAGTTTTGTAGATTCTGTAACGAGCTAAACTGTTTTCAGATGTGTGAACATGATTGCACAAGGGTTTTCTAATCATCAATTAGCCTTCTGAGCCAATGAGCAAACACATTGTACCATTAGAACACTGGAGTGATAGTTGCTGGAAATGGGCCTCTATACACCTATGTAGATATTGCACCAAAAACCAGACATTTGCAGCTAGAATAGTCATTTACCACATTAGCAATGTATAGAGTGTATTTCTTTAAAGTTAAGACAATAGTTTAAAGTTATCTTCATTGAAAAGTACAGTGCTTTTCCTTCAAAAATAAGGACATTTCAATGTGACCCCAAACTTTTGAACGGTAGTGTATATATATATATATATATATACATGGTAAATGATAAATGGGTTATACTTGTATAGCGCTTTTCTACCTTCAAGGTCCTCAAAGCGCTTTGACAGTATTTCCACATTCACCCATTCACACACACATGGCAGGAGCTGCCATGCAAGGCGCTAGCCAGCAGCCATCAGGAGCAAGGGTGAAGTGTCTTGCCCAAGGACACAACGGACGTGACTAGGGTGGTAGAAGGTGGGGATTGAACCCCAGTAACCAGCAACCCTCCGATTGCTGGCACGGCCACTCTACCAACTTCGCCACGCCGCCCCTATATATATATATATATATACAGCCCGGTGTCATGTCTGTGTGATCATGTTTTGTTTTAGTCATATTCGGTTTTGTTTTTGGACTCTTTGTGCACTTCTGTTTGTTTTGTCACCATAGCAACCCATTAGTTTTCACCTGTCATGTCACGCACTTGTTTCACGTTTCGAGTCACGCACCTGTTTTCACTGATCATGTCACTATTTAAGCCTGTCTGTTTCTGTTGTTCGTCCTGGTGACATTCTCTATCTATCCATCCATGCTACCCATGATATTCCTGCTACCATAGTTCCATGCCAAGTAAGTTTTGTTTATTAATGCCACAGTTAGTGTTTTTGTTTCATTGTTCATAGTTTTTGCCTTTTGTGCTAGTTTTGTTTCATTAGCCAAGTTTTTGTACTTCCGCCTTGTGTGCACTTTTTGTTTATTCCTTTTTGTAGTCATTATTAAATCATGTATCCACCTTCACGCCACGTATGGTCCAAATCATTTGCACCACGGGAGAACAAATCACGCCAAAGTCCACGCCCTGACACCCGGCCAAATTGTTTTAACCCAATGCGGCCCCTGAGTCAAAAAGTTTGGGGACCCCTGAGCTAGACTAATAATCTACATGAACCACTAGACTAGTATTCATAGTACACATTGACATGAACCACTATTGCAAGCATAGTAATCTACACGAACCACTACAGCAATCATAGTCATCTACATCAGTGGTCCCCAACCACTGAGCCGCGGCCCGGTACCGGTTCGTGGATCGATTGGTACCGGGCCGCACAAGAAATAAAAAAAATAATTTATATTTTTTATTAAATCAACATAAAAAACACAACATACACTTACAATTAGTGCACCAACCCAAAAAACCTCCCTCCCCCATTTACACTCATTCGCACAAAAGGGTTGTTTCTTTCTGTTATTAATATTTCTGGTTTCTACATTATATATCAATATAGATCAATACAGTCTGCAGGGATACAGTCCGTAAGCACACTTGATTGTATATAGCTGTATATCTATATACAGCAGTGACGTGCGGTGAGGTTCATGACTGGTGAGGCACTGCATCATCACAGTCAGATTTACAAAACATATGAACCCTAAAGAGTATCTTATTCACCATTTGATTGGTAGCAGTTAACGGGTTATGTTTAAAAGCTCATACCAGCATTCTTCCCTGCTTGGCACTCAGCATCAAGGGTTGGAATTGGGGGTTAAATCACCAAAAATGATTCCCAGGCACGGCGCCGCTGCTGCCCACTGCTCCCCTCACCTCTCAGGGGGTGAGCAAGGGGATGGGTCAAATTTCACCACACCTAGTGTGTGTGTGACAATCATTGGTACTTTAACTTAACTTTAACTTTACACATTCAAACTGTAGCACACAAAAAAGCACATTTAATTAAAACAACGTTATTATGGTCTTACCTTTACTTATTAGTGCGGGAACAGTGGTGTTCGTGTTGGAGGAGTTGTAAATGAATGAAATATGAAATCCGTGCTGCAGTCTGCAGGTGTACCTAATGTTGTGTCCCTGCGGTCGTTCGCGGCTCCTCCAGCGCGAGCATTGTTGTTTTTGCACTTTTTGGCTTCTTGTTAAGTGACTTTTTTTGGGTGGATTCGGTCTTGCACGTGGAGGGTTTGGGTGTGGGCTTTGGTTAGTGTGGCGCTCCCGTCGGGCGGTGCATTCTGTGGCGGAGGTGCTTGGCACCAGGAGGCGGGGTTATGAGGCGAGCCTCTCACAGTGCGTCTTAGCAGCAGTTTTATGATTGCTCAGCACAAGAAATACGTTACACACATACAGTTGTTGACAAAATACACTGTACATTATATACCTCAGCTAACTAAACTATGGAAATGTATAATATAGTTCATATAGCAATACGGTCTCACTGCACAGCAGGCCAGCAGTTAGCCGAGTCATTGCGCAATCCATGTTGAGGCACAACTGAGTGACGTGCCTCAACTGGCTGCTGATCACCGCACCGTCTCTTCTCAGTATTTGAACGGCAAATGTGAAAATAAAAATAAAAATAATCTAAAACTGGTGAAGTTAAATGGAAAATAACTTTATTATAATCACTTGATACATATAACAATTTAATATATATTTTTTTCTTTTTAAATTTTTTTTCTTTCCATGATGGCAGGTGAGGCCGTGCCTCCCCTGCCTCTAGTGACTGCACGTCACCGATATACAGGTATATACTGTACATATACATACAATCTGTCGCATTGCAACTGCCTTTTCCGGAGCAAAAAAATTCATATGTCCACTGATGTTTAAAAACTCTACACTCAGAGTCTATTTTACGTTTCCCCAACGATTTAGCCATTTTTTCCCCTCGTGCACAAATTGACTGAAACTGCGGCGCAAGCATGTTGACGTCACGTTATCTATGGGACTATATGATTTGCCTGAGCGGCTAGGAGACCCCGAGAGTAACAAGCGTTTTTTTTTTTACTCAGGACTACCCGCGGGCCGGATTTTGGACGCTAGCGGGCCGTATCTGGCCCATATTTTAAAAGCTTCTGACCACATAAGTGATCTAGAAGAAAGGCGGACACAGCCTGGCTGGTGCAAAATAACGTGAGAAAGCCCCCCCAAAAAAACAACCATAGAGCCGCGGTCTGCCGCAGAAGCTAACAACACCAACGACTTCACTTCGCCGCTGAGCAACCAAGAGCATGACAAGAAGCCGTCAACAGGGCAATACACTGTTATCAGGGGTGGAACCAGACTTGAAAGAGTTAGTAGGAACTCTACAAAACAATATAAATAACACACAAAGCAAGGTCAACACTCTCGAGAAACAGATGATCAGCGGTGTACAAAAAGATGTTGCAGATGACATAATCAAAGACAGAAAAGAAAATCGTAAAATATATGGTGGAATTTAGAAAGTTTCAAAGTACAAATGAATGCATTAAAACAGGAGGTGGAGAAGCTGAACGAGGAGAATGCAACATTGCGCCAACAGCAATGCCATGCAACAAGATAACACCCATTGGGACAATATCAGTGTTGTGGAGACCATTAAAATGGAGATAGCAGCAGTGTGCCAACAGTTGCATGCCATGCAACAAGATAACACTGATTTGAAGAACATCAAAGAGGAGATGGCTGCATTGAGACAACAGCGCAATACCAGACAACAAGATGTCACCAATCTGGGGAATATCGCTGTTTTGGAAAACTTTAAAGAGGAATTGGATCAGTTTACACGACAGAATGACATCATCTTTGCAGGGCTACGCGTCAATCCTCGATCCTATGCAAGAACAGTTGACAAGAAAGGAGAACCAGATAACATGAACGCTGCTTCTACGGAGCAACAAGTGGTCAACTTTCTGCAATCAAAGGGAATTGATGTCGATATTAACACCATTGATGCGTGCATTCCACTGAATAGAAGAGGCAACAATACCACACCAGTCACCATCGTTAAGCTCGCCAATAGGAAATCCAAAATGGCACTGCTGACACAGAGAAAAAAGCTGAAGGGCACAAATGTGTACATTTACATAAAGCTATCTTCGAGCACTGATGAGTGCTCGAGACAAGGCATCAATAGGACACATGTTGATTGGCAGCAGGTGTGGACTCGCTGCGAATCAACGGCAGGTGAGGAAAAAAACACAGTGCTCAGCGTGACAAGCAGGAAGTGGTAACCAAGATAAGAGCACTGATGGAAGTAAATACAAAAACAAGGAAACAAACAAAGGAAGTGACAGATCGTCACAGTAACTTTTCTACATCACCAAAATTGATAATGTATGTTGCTGTATGTATACTTTTGACCCAGCAGATTTGGTCACATTTTCAGTAGACCCATAATAATTTCATGAAAGAACCAAACTTCATGAATGTTTTTTGTGACAAATAAGTATGTGCTCCAATCACTCTATCACAAAAAAATAAGAGTTGTAGAAATTATTGGAAACTCAAGACAGCCATGACATTATGTCCTTCACAAGTGTATGTAAACTTTTGACCACGACTGTACATGAACCACCGCAGATCGTTGTAATAAAAATACATGAACCACTATAGCGGTCATAGTAATTTACAGGAACCACTATAGCGATCATATAAATAATCTACGCAAACCACTATAGCAATCATAGTAATCTACATGAACTACTATAGAAATCATAGCAATATACATGAACCACTACAGCAACCATTGTAATAAAATAACGAATTACTACAGCAATCATTGTAACAAAATAATGAACCACTATAGCAATCATAGCAGTGACATGCAGTCACTAGAGGGAGGGGAGGCACGGCCTCACCTGCCATCATGGAAAGAAAAAAAATGTAAAAAGAAAATAATTTTTTTTTAAATTGTTATATGTATCCAGTGATTATACTAAAGTTATTTTCCATTTAACTTCACCAGTTTTAGATTATTTTTATTTTCACATTTGCCGTTCAAATACTGAGAAGAGACGGTGCGGTGATCAGCAGCCAGTTGAGGCACGTCACTCAGTTGTGCCTCAACATGGATTGCGCAATGACTCGGCTAACTGCTGGCCTGCTGTACAGTGAGACCGTATTGCTATATGAACTATATTATACATTTCCATAGTTTAGTTAGCTGAGGTATATAATGTACAGTGTATTTTGTCAACAACTGTATGTGTGTAACGTATTTCTTGTGCTGAGCAATCATAAAACTGCTGCTAAGACGCACTGTGAGAGGCTCGCCTCATAACCCCGCCTCCTGGTGCCAAGCACCTCCGCCGCAGAATGCACCGCCCGACGGGAGCGCCACACTAACCAAAGCCCACACCCAAACCCTCCACGTGCAAGACCAAACCCACCCAAAAAAAGTCACTTAACAAGAAGCCAAAAAGTGCAAAAACAACAATGCTCGCGCTGGAGGAGCCGCGAACGACCGCAGGGACACAACATTAGGTACACCTGCAGACTGCAGCACGGATTTCATATTTCATTCATTTACAACTCCTCCAACACGAACACCACTGTTCCCGCACTTATAAGTAAAGGTAAGACCATAATAACGTTGTTTTAATTAAATGTGCTTTTTTTGTGTGCTACAGTTTCTATGTGTAAAGTTAAAGTTAAGTTAAATTACCAATGATTGTCACACACACACTAGGTGTGGTGAAATTTGTCCTCTGCATTTGACCCATCCCCATGTTCACCCCCTGGGAGGTGAGGGGAGCAGTGGGCAGCAGCGCCGCCACGCCCGGGAATAATTTTGGTGATTTAACCCCCAATTCCAACCCTTGATGCTAAGTGCCAAGCAGGGAAGAATGCTGGTATGAGCTTTTAAACATAACCCGTTAACTGCTGCCAATCAAATGGTGAATAAGATACTCTTTAGGGTTCATATGTTTGTAAATCTGACTGTGATGAAGTCCGTGCCTCACCAGTCATGAACCTCACCGCACGTCACTGAATCATAGTAATCTACTTGAACCACTACAGCAATAATGGTAATCTATATGAACCAGTATAGCTATCATATAAATAATATAAATGAAATTATATAGCAATCATAGTCATCTACATGAACCATTTTAGCAATCTAAGTATTCTACATGAACCACTACATCAATCATAGTAATCTACATGAACCACTATAGCGATCATATAAATAATCTACACAAACCACTATAGCAATCATAGTAATCTACATGAACTACTATAACAATTATAGTAATAATCTAAATTAACCACTATAGAAATTATAGTAATAATCTACATTAAACACTACAGCAGGGGTCACCAACCTTTTTGAAACCAAGGGCTACTTCTTGGGTACTGATTAATGCGAAGGGCTACCAGTTAGATACACACTTAAATAAATTGCCAGAAGTAGCCAATTTGCTCAATTTACCTTTAACTCTGTTATTATTAATAATTAATGATATTTATCTTTGTGGAAACACTGATCATCTTAATGATTTCTCACAATAAATATATATAGAAACAGATAAATATCAATATGCAACACTTTATTTTTATATTTTCTCTAAGTGCACATTTTTCAAATTGAACATTTTCAAATGATCACTTCTAAGACAGTCTTGTGAAATCACAATATCCCATTTTAACTAGCTAGCCACTAACATTTTTTAACAAATCATGATTTACTTTGCACCATGTTTGTACAAATAATAACTCATGTAAAATACAAAAGTAAACTCTCAAATTTTTAAATCATGTCACACTTTGAACTGGACACCAAATCTATTATCTGTTTCTTTGTCAGTTAGTGGGAAGCCTGGCATTGCATGCTGTTAACTAGTGTGTTGTACTCTGGTGTGTAACTTGACACTGCAACTCTGAGTGAGTCTTGCAGATGTGCATCAGTGAGGCGTGTTCTGTGTTTGTTCTTGATGAAGTTCATGTCAGAAAAGGCTGATTCACAAAAATAAGATTTTTCCTCATTGTTTGCGGAACCTTCTTAATCTTTTGGACATATTTTCACAGCAATCTGGCCTTAAGCTTAATTATGATAAATGTAAAATGTTAAGGATCGGAAGGAAATCTAAAGGGAACGTCCTTTCGAATGGAATGCAAAGTGCCTGTTTTGTGGACAGATGGACCAGTTAACATACTTGGTGTTGTTGTCACAGAAAATCTGGAAGATCTAGGCTCAGTAAATTATGATAATCGACTAAGAAAGCTGGACAAAATTATGCAATTATGGAAAGGGAAATCCCTAACCTTGTATGGTAAAATGTCTATTGCCAACTCGTTAATTATTCCTCAATTTATGTATTTGTTTTTGTCATTACCAGCTCCATCACAAAACTTTTTTAAGATTTATGAGCGGAGGGTCTTTGATTTTGTCTGGAACGGCAAACCAGAAAAGATTAAAAGAAAGGTTTTGTACAAAGAGTATGAATATGGGGGCCTGAAACTTCTCAACCTTGAAGCTATGTGTCTGTCTTTAAAAGCATCAATTGTTCCAAAGATGTATTTAAACATTGAGTGGTACACAAATGTCCTGTAGGACAAAAAACATGTACTGTATCAAAATAAATTGTATCCTTTTTTACAAGTGATCCCCTCCCAGAGAGTCTGCTGGGAAACATGGCGGGATTCATAAAGGAAACAATCCACTCATAGTGGTGTTTTCAATTTTATGTGCCAGAAAAAGGAGACAATATTTTGCAGCAGTTAATATGGATGAACTCTAATATTGTAATAGATGGAAAGCCTTTCTTTTGGAAAAATATGTTTGAAAGAGGAATCATTTTTGTCAATGATATTATCAATGAGAATGGTAAAATTATGAAGTATGATGAATTTAGAGCTATGTATGGTGATGCTTGCTCAAGCTTTTCATTTTATCAACTAACTGGAGTAATTGGGAAAAGATGGAAACAAATAATTAATTATGGAACTACTAAATTATTAGTTTGTAAACCTCTAATAAGAAATTCTAGTTGGCAAAAAGGAACTAAAATAAATAGAAAAATATATAATTTTTATTTAATAAAGAAATCTTTGAAGGCTGCCTCATACAACACAAATGGAAAATGGGAGGACTTTTTTGACTGCCCGTTGCCATGGGATGCCATATTCAAACTAATCTATAAAACCACTATCGATGTGCAAAATCGTTATTTTCAAATTAAAATTATTTATAACTTCTTACCCACAGGGAAAATGTTAAAATTATGGAATATGACAGAGTCAGATGATTGCCGATTTTGTTGTCAGGAGCCTGAATCACCCTACATTTGTTTTGGTATTGTCATATTGTGTCTTTGTTTTGGGTGGAAGTTGAAAAAATGTGTTTAAGGATTGGTTTGTTTATGAAGCTTAATGTGGTTTCTGTTATTTTAGGAGAGTTCATTGACAATCATGATTTAGTCAATTTAATTATAGTACTCGGTAAAATGTTTATTTTTAAGGCCAAAAACAGATATTCACTTAGTATTACTTTCTTTAAAACATTTATTCAGTATTTTGTAACTTTAGAAAGTTACATGGTTGAAAACGATAATGATGCCAAAAAACATTAAAAAAAAGATGAGAAGTCCTCAAAGGCTTATTTTGAAAGTATAATTATGTATATAGATTATATGATATCTGTTGTTGTGTTCCCTAATTTGAGTGACCTGGACATAATCTGGACTGTACATAAATGCTTATTTTGAAAATGTAATTTTGTTTATAAATTATATGCAATCTGTTGTGTTCCCTAATTTTAATCTGTGTACATGAATGAAGGTGTGTGTTGCTGAGTCCGACTTGGACATTATCTGGACTGGGCCTGGTTTAAAAAACCCTTTAAACAAATCTAATTTCATTGACAACCTGGTCTGTTGAAGATAAGGCCCTTTTTTAAAATAAATAAAAAACATTTTCTTGGATAAAAAAGAAAGTAAAACAATATAAAAATAATTACATAAAAAATAGTAATTAAGGAAAATGTTAGTGGACCAGCAGCCTATACAATCATGTGTGCTTCAGGGACTGTGTCCCTTGTAGATGTGTTGTCTATGTTGTGGGAACCAGAATATTGGTAGCAGAAAGAAATAACCCCTTTTGTGTGAGTGGGTGTGGATGAGTGTGCATGGGGGAGGTTGTTTGGGTTGATGCACTGATTGAAAGTGTATCTTGTGTTTTTTCTATGTAGATTTGATTTAAAAAATTAAAAAATAAAAAATAAAAATTTTGTGACCCCTGCACTATAGCAATCATAATAATCTACATGAACCACGACAGCAATCATTGTAAAAAAAAAAATACATGAACCACTTTTACAGTCATAGTAATCTACATGAACCACCACAGTTAATTGTAATAAAAATACATGAACCACTATAGCGATCATATAAATAATCAACAAAAACCACTATAGCAATCATAGTAATCTACATGAACTACTATAGCAATTATAGTAATAATCTACATGAACCACTATGGAAATCATAGCAATTTACATGAACCACTACCATTGTAATAAAATAATGAACCACAATTGCAATCATTATACATGAACCACAACAGCAATCATAGTAATCTACATGAACCAGTATAGCTATCATAAATATAATCTACATGAAATACTATAGCAATCATAGTAATCTACATGAACCACTCTAGCTATCATATAAAAATAATCTACATTAAATACTATAGCAATCATAGTAATCTACATGAACCACTCTAGCAATCAGAGTAATCTACATGAACTACTTCATCAATCATAGTGATCTACATGAATCACTATAGCAATCAGATAAATAATCTCCATGAACCACTATAGCAATCATAGTAATCTACAATAACTACTAAAGCAATTATAGTAATAATCTACATTAACCACTATAGCAATCATAGTATTCTACATGAACCTCAACAGCAATCATTGTAATAAAATACATGAATCACTTTTGCAGTCATAGTAATCTACATGAACCAAAACAGATCATTGTAATAAAAATACATGAACCACTATAGCAGTCATAGTAATTTACATGAACCACTATAGCGATCATATAAATAATCTACATGAAAACTATAGCAATCAAAGTAATCTACATTAACCAGTATAGCTATCATATAAATAATCTATATGACATACTATAGCAATCATTGTAATAAAATACATAAACCACTATAGAAATTATAGTAATCTACATAAACCACAACAGCAAACATATAATTAATCTACATGAACCACTATAGCAATCATAGTAATCTACATGAACCACTATTGCGATCATATTAATAATCTACATGAAAGACTATAGCAATCATTTTAATAAAAATACATGAACCACTAGAGCAATTACAGTAATTTAGATGAACCATTTTAGCAATCAGAGTATTCTACATGAACCACTACATTAATCATAGTTATCTACATGAACCACTATAGCGATCATATAAATAATCTACAAAAACTACTACAGCAATCATAGTAATCTACATGAACTACTATAGCAATTATAGTAATAATCTACATTAACCACTCCAGCAATCATTGTAATAAAATACATGAACCACTTTTGCAGTCATAGTATTCTACATGAACCAACACAGGTCATTGTAGTAAAACATATGAACCACTATAGCAGTCATAGTAATTTACATGAACCATTATAGCGATCATATAAATAATCTACATGAACCACTACAGAAATCATATAAATAATCTACACAAACCACTATAGCAATCATAGTAATCTACATGAAGCACTATAGCGATCATATAAATAATCCACACGAACCACAATAGCAATCATAGTAATCTACCTGAACTACTATAGCAATTATAGTAATAATCTACATTAACCACTCCAGCTATCATTGTAATAAAATACATGAACCACTTTTGCAGTCATAGTATTCTACATGAACCAACACAGCTCATTGTAGTAAAACATATGAACCACTATAGCAGTCATAGTAATTTACATGAACCATTATAGCGATCATATATATAATCTACATGAACCACTACAGCAATCATATAAATAATCTACACAAACCACTATAACAATCATAGTAATCTACATGAAGCACTATAGCGATCATATAAATAATCTACACGAACCACAATAGCAATCATAGTAATCTACATGAACTACTGTAGCAATTATGGTAATAATCTACATTAACCACTATAGCAATCATAGTAATTTACATGAACCACTACAGCAATCATTGTAATAAAATACATGAACCACTTTTGCAGTCATTGTAATCTACATGAACCAACACAGATCATTGTAGTAAAACACATAAACCACTACAGCAGTCATAGTAATTTACATTAACCACTATAGCGATCATATAACTAATCTACATGATCCACTATAGCAATCATAGTATTAATCTACATACATGTACTACTAGCACTGGTCATCTAATGCAATGTGAAAAGGGGTGTGGTGGTACTGGTTGGAGGAAGTGCGTTAACAACTACATTAGCAGTGCTTCAGGCTGATGTGGCATGACTACATGGAACTAGGTGTGTGTGTTTGTCTAGGTGGCATTCAATGACGTTTTCTTTTATGCTGCATCGCCATGGTAACAAATGATTGCGCCACTATTGTTGTGGTTGTGTGTTCACCTGTCAGCTTTGTGTGTCACAAATGAAGATGAGCTCACACTCGCTATTGAACGCAAACATGGCCTGCCTCTTATTAGCATGAACGCGACAGCACCGCGCCACCCACACAATGCATGGTGTCACATGATCAACCCAGCAGGAAGTGCCAGCAAAAAGAGGTCAAAGGTCACCCATCAAGAAGAGTTGAGTGCTAGCTAGTGGCTAACTGTCAGATGACATCAGGGGTTAGTGGGAAAGATGAGTTCAGTGAACAACTACGTAGCATCCAATATGGTTTACGTGAACAACTATGTAGCATGTAGCACTGACCACTTGCATTACAAGATGAAAGTAACTGCCGGCAAGTGTGAGTGTGTGGGTGTTAATAAAACAGCTGAGCAGAGCGTTTAAGATCAATACAAGGCTTGATGAAAGAGCGCTTGTCATGGCCGCCATCTTGGCCTCCAGCCTCCATGCTCGCGAGCCATCATTTGACGCCTTAAGCATGATCATGTCAATCAACCTCCTCTGTGACAAGCATCCCTGAGTGAGGTCAAAGGTGAGGGGATGTTGACCATTGATGCAACAGACACTAATTCTAATCTGTAGTGGAAGAAAATATATAATTTAATTCCTTCCTTGGTGGTCCTCATGGTGATCAGTGAGATGACACGCGTTATTAAACATTCCCATGATGCATGATGAGGGGATGCTCCATCTCATCTGACTTAACGAGGTGATATGGACCCCCTCAGTGATTGCTGCAGATAACTCAAGTGTCAGCAGAAAAGCATTCAGCTGTGGAACCGTCTGGAAGAATTGTACTTTCCTCTAATGCAACCGCAGCTTTGCCATCAAGGTGCTCACACACCTTCATGTATGACAATCATAGATTTCACTAACTATATCCTGTAGCATCTACAAGACTTATTTCTGCTTTAGTGTGTGTGTGTGTGTGTGTGTGTGTGTGTGTGTGTGTGTGTGTGTGTGTGTGTGTGTGTGTGTGTGTGTGTGTGTGTGTGTGTGTGTGTGTGTGTGTGTGTGTGTGTGTGTGTGTGTGTGTGTGTGTGTGTGTGTGTGTGTGTGTGTGTGTGTGTGTGTGTGTGTATTCACCTGACAGTGAAGTCGTACGAGCACGAGGCCAACACACTGGCACTGAATGGAGAGAACTACACACACACGGGGAGACAAGAGACATCTTTATCTGGAATGTTCCTCCTGATCATTCATTCATCCGAACTGCATTTTATTGACTTATAATCACATTCATCTTTTTTATCTCTACTCTCTTTCACTGCTTGGAAACATTGCTGATGCCTGCTTCTTTTCTCTCTCCCTCGTTCTCACTCTCTCTCACACACACACACTCTTGTATTTCTTACCTTCTTGAGACCCCGAAAAATGCCTACCTCTTTAGGACCACCCTTTCTAGATATATAAAGATTTGTATTTACAACATTAATAATATATACATACTATGCAAATATAAAAAAGGCAAGCTTTTAGTAATTTTTTTTTAATCTTCATTATTTACTTCAAGTTATTACAGTATGTCTCTATATACATTTTTTTTGTTTTAATTAATTTAGGCCAAACGGGGCACATTTCAATTTCTTACACACACTTGTTATTTCATATGTTGGCCAGAGGGGGTGCACTTCAAATTTTTACACACACTTGTCATTTCATATGTTGACCAGAGGGGGAGCACTTCAAATTTTTACACACACTTGTTACACAAAGTCAATTTGAAAAATCCCTCCTTTTTGGGACCACACTCATTTTGATAGATTTCACCACCAGGGGTGCAAATGAGACATTCTCTATTAGATGCAATGGTTTTCCGTATTGGGACCATGATTTCAGTCCTAACTTGTATACCGGTCCTCATATGGAAGGTACTTTTCCTTGTTGATGTCTCAAGAAGGGTACAAATTCAAGAACACACACACACACACGCACACACACACAGGCACAAACACAAACAGTGTGAAGTTGCTAGCGTGGCTGGCTCAAGCTGTATACCTTGACTCTTCGGACTGCGTAGGCGTGGCCTTTCATCTGATTGACAGGTTGTCTGACATTCCTCAGGTCCCATACACACAGACTGCGGTCCACTGAACCTGTGACCAGAACATTCTTCACACGCAAACACAAACACAAACACACATTGTCAATACGTGGTGAATACATTAACACTAAAGCACCTTTTCAACATAAAAGCCACCTGGTCATATTTACACCAATCACAGCTCAGAATCTCAGCATCATGTGCCGAGATGACCAATCGACACACGCCAACCTTCACATCCCAAACACGTAACGTCCCGTCACCTGAGCACAAACACAAACCACTGTTGATGTCCATTTCCCAATAAAGCTTGGATGTTAGCCATATTTGCGTCAACAACGATGTAGTGGTTCATACAGCTGATCTAAACTCATGTGACCCATAGTCATCTCTGTGAACAGGATAAGCTCTAAATCAGGGGTCCCCAAACTTTTTGACTCGAGGGCCGCATTGGGTTAAAACAATTTGGCCGGGGGCCGGGCTGTGTGTGTATACATACATACATACATACATACATACATACATACATACATACATACATACATACATACATACATACATACATACATACATACATACATACATACATACATATATATATATATATATATATATATATATATATATATATATATATATATATATATATAAAATATATATATATCAGATATATATATATATATATATATATATATATATAAAATATATATATATCAGATATATATATATATATATATATATATATATATATATATATATATATATATATATATATATATATATACATATATGTATATATATGTATATATATATATATATATATATATATATATATATATATATATATATATATATATATATATATATATATATATATATTAGATATATATAGCGCACTTTCCGCACGCGCGATGATGTCACGTTATCGATGACAAAATGCATTTTTAGACAATATGATTTGCCTGAGCGGCTAGGAGACACCGTGAGTAGCAAGCGGTACAAAGTGGATAAGAAAGGACAGGGAAAAAAAAGAAAAAAAAGAATTTTTCTTTAAATTTATTTTTTTTTTTTATACCTGGGACTTCCCGCGGGCCTGATTTTGGACGCTGGCGGGCCGGATCTGGGCCGTAGTTTGGGGACCCCTGCTCTAAATGAATTAATTAATTAACAACAAATGGACGGGTGGACAGATGGATGTAATGATGAATAAATTAAATTGATACGGTATGGATGTATACATTTATGGATGGACTGATTGATGAATAAATGCACAAATGAATGAATGCATGAATTATTTAATTGATGTATAGATGGATGGATGAATGGATTTACAAAATAATGGATGCATGCTGAGATGGATAAATGTCCAGCTGGATGAATAGGTAAATCGCTTAATGTAAAGATAGATGAATAGGTGGAAGGATGAAAGTACAGGTGAATGAAAAGTCGGGTAGATGAATGTAAGGAATAATGAAAAGATGGATGATGAATGTACAAAAGGATGGATGAATGTACAGCTAGATAGTTGCATTGTTGGATGGATGGATGTACAGATGTATGGAGGAATGTACAGATGGATGAATATACAGTTGGATGAATGAATAGATGATGGATGAATGCACAGATGGATGAATAGGTGGATGAATGATTGTTAAGACGGATGAATGGATGGATGAATAGATGGATGAATAGATGAGTGAATGCACAGATGGATGAATAAGTGATGACTGTACTAAAAGAAGAATGTGCAGATGAAGACAAATGAATGAATAAATACACAAATGAATGAATCTACAGATGGAATAATAGATGGATGTATGAACGAACGTACAGATGGATGAATGAGTGAGGTGAGGTGTGTGATGAGTCATCATAATAATTAATGGTCAGCAAGCTAATATGAAGTTTTCCTATTGCAGCAGCATGTTATAAAATGTTCCTGTGCAATATTTGTGATGACGATGATGATGATGAAGATGATGAGTGAGCATGTGCAAGCAGATTTCTTTAATAGGATTAAATTATTATTATTATGAGGCTTAATAAACGAGGAAGAGGAGGTGAATATTTGGGCTCCTGCAAGGATGAAAGATTAGACCATTCATCATCATACTCTTCTTCATCTTTTACTTGTGCTCACTGGCCTTTCAGCATCTGCTTGCCAATTCTCTCTTACACACGCACACGCACACACATGCATGCATGCGCGCACACACACACACACAAGATGAGTGTTATGATTCCATCAGGATAAGTCAACATCGTTAACTAAGTTTTTTTCCCAACGTTTGACTAATCCGTTTAAGGAAAAAAGGAGAAAAAGCTTCCAGAAGTTCCAGGACATTGCGAGCGGAGCGTCGTGTCGTGTGGGCGGCTGTGGAAAAAGGTTTGAAGTGCACAGCCTTTGCAGCTGTGTGCGCATGCACCTCCATGACCGCCTCCACGGTGAGATACGACCAGCACCTTTGGATGACAACAGCAGCCGTTTGACTGCTTGACTCAAGACCATAGTTCAATAGCACACACAACTTTGATGCGTGTGCGTGGAAAATACACTTACATTTGCAAGCACACACGAGAGCAAGCACACATACGCATGCACACACGCACAGTGCCAGGAAGCAAACATAACAAAATAGTGCTCATGTTGGACGTTGGTGGCCTTTAGTGAGAAGACTATGGCGTGTGCAGCATTTGAGGGGGATTACGGAGCTGCTCCTGGGAGATAACTGACATTATTGAGAACGTGCGACTTCAAGGAAAACCGCTGAGGCGGCCATTTTCCCTCCGGACATTGGGTCACCAAGCAACATGCGCTTTCATTCCAGCGGAGATGTCGCAGCCATCCATCCCATTATTCAGCTGTCACACACTCAACACTACTTTTAGATATCTCTTTTGGATAAAAGGATGCTGCTCAGACCTGTTTGTGTGCAGTTAGCATGTCGTTAACATTGTGTTAGCCAGTAGTTAGCGTAATGTTAGCATGCTGTTGGCATTTGATTAGTATGTTGTAAGCCTGTTACATTGATGTTAGCGTGCAGTTAGCATGTTGTTAACTGGCTGTTGGCCTTCAGTAAGCATGTTGTTAGTGTATGGTTAATGAGTTGTTCGTATGTTGTTAGCGTGTGGTTACCATGTAGTTAGCATTCTGTTAGTATGTGGTTAGCATGCTGTGTGTGGTTAGCATGCTGTTAGTGTGTGAATATCATGTTTTAAGCATGCAGTTAGCGGGTTGTTAGTGAGTGTTGATGGACATGAGGTAAAATTATTTCCTTTTAAATCCAAAAGCTTTTCAGAGATAGCGGCACCTCACAAACTCATTAAGAGAATTCGTTAGCTTACTTGATGGATCAACTATCTCATCTATGAGCAGACGAAAGCACACATCCACCCCCCCCCCACCCCCACCCCCAGGACTCCCATGCAAGCGGCAAAGATAATAAGCGCTGGCATCCCTCAGGGTCCCAACTAATAATTCTCATCCAGATCGGCGTAGGGGGCGGAGCACGATTTAAGGTGTCATGTGACTTTGCCAAATATGTGTGTCACGAACAGAACCAGAACCTTAGCAAACACACACATTCTGTATGTATAATTTGTCATTTGAATTATGATTCAATGTTTTTATTTTGCCTTCTTTTAATTTTCTGTAAAGCACTTTGAATTGTGCTCTATAAACAAACTTGCCTTGCTTCATATGTACAGTCCACTAATGCCACCTGGTGGTGAGCTTTGGTCACTTAGATCCTTTTTTTTTTTAACGTGCACAAGTGTCTGTGTGTGGTGCATGCCGTGTTTCTTTGACCTTTGACAGTGGCCACAAAGTGACTGACCTGAGGCTGAGGCAAAGCATCCTGGGATATGAGGCGACCAAATGGTACTATAGATGACCCCCTGGTGACCCGTTAGTGTGCTCAGCGATTGGCCGCAAGCGGGGTCCCACTGGTGGGTGGGCGTGGGGTTTAGGGGGGCATTGAGAAAGTTTTTCAGTGAGGTCATAGGTCACACTAGGCAGCACCAACAAAAAAACTGACCACTTTGGCAGTGTGATCCCATGAGCCCGACACAATGATGTTGTCTCCTCTCGTCTGACTCCAGTCCACCGCATACACCTGCCCTCACACACAAAAACATAATGAAAACACACACTCACAGAAACACTCCTCCACCTCCACGGCGTGGTGTGTGCATTACCTCTTGTGTATGTTCCTTCACCACCTTTAGGGGAGCGCTAGGATTGGCCGTGTCCCAAAACTGCAGGCTGCCATCTCCGCCCCCGGCCACTAAGACATGCTCATTGGCTTCGCTCCACGCAACATCAAAAAGACCATCGTTCCATTCCCAGCTGACATGAGATGTCGGCAATTAATGAGTGATACTTCGTGATGACACGTTGTGATCAAAACTAACCTTCTTACGAGGCGCAGTCCCTCCGGAGTGTCATCCAACACCAGCAATGAGCCACAACCTGCAAAGAGTCCACATAAGTTAAAGGTCAGGCGGCAGGATGGGAATGGCGTCACCATGGCAACCTGCGATGCCGTAGTGCTGGGAGGCTGCACATGCCAGCCTGTAGGGAATGAAGGGCGACGCCTCCACTGCGTAGCCGTGACGAGCAGGGCTGCGAAACACCTTTGTCGCCATCTACACACACAAAAAAAGATAAACAAGTCCTAAAAACACAACAAACAATTGTATAATATTCACCAACACAACAAACAAATGTAGAATATTCACAAAAACAACAAGCAAGTGTAGAATATTCACCAAAACAACAAGCAAATGTATAATATTCACCAAAACAACAAGCAAATGGATAATATTCACCAAAACAACAAGCAACTATAAGAATCTGCGACCTTATTCAGTATTTAAGGTCTGAAAAAACATTAAAAGTATGTAATAGGAACGTACTTGTAGATTCCTTACATCATGTGAGTAAATTACTTTCACAACATGAATATGAACAATTTCAGAGTAGAAATATAAGCGTATTAATGATTGATTTTCCATCCCCAGAAGTGAAAAATAGATCCAATGATGTGTTTATTTGTATTGTACGAGTCTTACCTGTATTACTGTATTTTATTTTATTTTACCAGTTTTATTGTCTTTGACAACCTTAAAAGGAACATGAGTTACATAAAATACATTAGCCAGGAAGCTAAAAGTTAGCACTCTCCCTTCACACATTAAACACAAACGTCAATAAAGTAATTTGTTTGTTATCTTGTTAGAAATCAACCGTAAATAAAAAGTTACTCCTGCCGCTTATCAACAGAGAGCTTACCACAACACTTCCGTAATTATCTTCTTCGTCTTCCTTTTCTTCTTCTTCGCTCCTGGTGTCTCTTGCTCGCTGTCGCCCTTTGCTGGTGAATGTCGGAATAGCCATAAAAAACAGTCACATGACTTTTATTTGTAAACTTTTAAATATAAACATTTAGTGCCATAGGCAAACAGAGTGACAATATTAAGATATCTGTGTGTTTGTTTAATATTGGATAGTATCAGTAAGTTTAATGTAATTCTGGCTATATTTATATCCCCCCCCCACACACACACACACACGCACACAAATAAAGACTTTCCCCCAAAACCCGCTACTAACACAACAATATATTATATTAATTGTATTTATTACTTATATAATCCTAAACACAAAAAGGTATTAAGAACAGAGAAAAAGCGAGATAAATAAATTGTCATGGCTCGCTGGTGGAAGGAGGACTCAGAGGCAGAGTTGGCAGAACAGGCACAGGTGGGTTTATTCCAGGCAGGGTTCCATATACATGAAGGCAGTCCAAACGAAGGCAGAGGTAACAGATTCGTGAGGCAGCAGGCCAGGTCAAACGTTAGGCATGGTTCAGTAACAGAAAGGCAAGAATACATACGTGGAACACTAGGACGTGGCATGCATAGCAACAAACTCGCAACTAGACTGACAGACAGGGGAGTATATACAGTCGTGGTGAAAAATGTACATACACTTGTAAAGAACATAATGTCATGGCTGTTTTGAGTTTCCAATAATTTCTACAACTCTTATTTTTTTGTGATAGAGTGATTGGAGCACATACTTGTTGGTCACAAAAAACATTCATGAAGTTTGGTTCTTTTATGAATTTATTATGGGTCTACTGAAAATGTGACCAAATCTGCTGGTTCAAAAGATACATACAACAATGTTAATATTTGGTTACATGTCCCTTGGCAAGTTTAAGGCACTTTTGGTAGTCATCCACAAGCTTCTGGCAAGCTTCTGGCAAGCTTTTGTTTTAATTTTTGACCACTCCTCTTGCCAAAAATTGGTGCAGTTCAGCTGAATTTTTTGGTTTTCTGACATGGACTTGTTTCTTCAGCATTGTCCACACGTTTAAGTCAGGACTTTGGGAAGGCCATTCTAAAACCTTAATTCTAGCCTGATTTAGCCATTCCTTTACCACTTTTGACGTGTGTTTGGGGTCACTGTCCTGTTGGAACACCCAACTGTGCCCAAGACCCAACCTCCGGGCTGATGATTTTAGGTTGGCCTGAAGAATTTGGTGGTAATCCTCCTTTTTTATTGTCCCATTTACTCTCTGTAAAGCACCAGTTCCATTGGCAGAAAAACAGGCCCAGAGCATAAAACTACCACCACCACGCTTGACATTAGGAATGGTGTTCCTGGGATTAAAAGCCTCACTTTTTCTCCACCAAACATTTTGCTGGGTATTGTGGCCAAACAGCCCAATTTTATTTTCATCTGACATCACATGGACAAAGATAAGACAATCTGGAGGAAAGTTCTGTGGTCAGATGAAACAAAAATTGAGCTGTGAGTGTGAATGTTGTCTGTTGTTGGCCCTGTGATGAGGTGGCAACCTGTACTCTGCCTTCCGCCCGTGTGCAGCTGGGATAGGCTCCAGCACCCCCCGCAACCCCGTAACGGACAAGCGGTAGAAAATAGATGGGAAGCACCTGGGTGGACATAGACAGACACTGACTTGAACACCTGGGCAATATTCAATGGAGCTTTAAAAAAAAAGATTCCGGTCAACAATTTCGTATTTTACATACAAGTTTTGTTTTTTCATCAGTCTAATAAGATCTGAAAAGTTCTAGTTATGATTACACACCAGCTTGAGAAACAGCAGATAATTACACAATATGTATCTGTGTTGGCCCTGCAATGAGGTGGCGACTTGGCCAGTGTGTACTTTGCCTTCCTTGTTTTGCCAAAAAACTGATTCCACATGCCAAAAGTTGATAGAGCGTATTTAATATTTAGAATGAAAGAAAAAAAAAATAACATTCGTCGTCATGTCTTATAATGATTGTAAATGATGGGCAAACTTCCCCAAAAAAGTGCAGTTCCCTTTTAAGTCCTTAACTACTGCAGCTGCACATTGCCTACCATTAGTACTCTCTTCCGTTATGTCCATTAATGCCATTGATGTTGAGATGTTAGCTCTTTATCCGTATTGGTTGTCTGCGAGTGTTCCACTTTTGTTAATGAATTTGTCCAATCTCTTATGAATAATTTTTCAATAGTTTTAGAAAATTGTGAAAGTAAATAAAAGGTCTATGGGTTGAAAACAGTGTTTTTCTCCAGTCTTAGAAGTCGGTACAACTTTTTTGTTATTTTCATTTTGTTCAGGAATTAGCATGTTTGAAATAATAGATTGCTGATATACGTTAAAGGTTCTGAAATCTCTTCAATACCCTTTTTTTTCTCGATTTAATATCAAATCCGTTACAATCAATGGAGGTCTTCAACGTCCATGAGGAACATTGAGTTGGGATTTCTGTCTATGGTGTTATCCGAGTCCTCAACTGACCCGGGAAGTGGAATAGTTTCCTCCAGATCTGGTCCAAAATTAACAAAGGATCTACCAAAGCTTTCAAATATTTCGTTCATATTGTCGTTTTTTTATGTTTCCGGCTGAGAAGTATTGTGGGTAATCCTTCCGAGCATCATTTGTAATAATGCTATTCAGAATGCTCCAGGTTGCTCTCATGTTTTTGTTCCTGTCTCAGTGATTGTAATAACCTAATCGTTCCTACATGTTCATTAGCTTGTTCTTCTATGTTCTGTACTTGTTTTCTGCCTCTATATATTTCTCACTTAAGTCTTTTGAGTGCATAGTTGTGTTACACAAGTACATTTAGTCTTATAAGTGTGTTTTACTTGAGTACTACACTGAAGCAGGGGTCTGCAACTCAATTTACCTGGAGGCCGCTGAAGGTGGAGTCTGGGCTGCATCAGGTATTCCACAAGAAAAGCTTTGTTAAAAAAATATAATCTTCTAAAATGCCTTTATGTTCATTTTTTAACACTTTCCTGTGGCGGATAGTAACCTGGTAGCAGTATCCTTTGTTTTTGCGCTTGATGTTGATGTCTTCCATGATGACAAGAACACCATGGCATTTGTAAATGGTTGAAAGTACCGGGATAGCGAGTGCAAACAGGTGACTGCTCTCGGAGTATCATCCGCTGTGCTGTTACCCAAAAAAGAAAAGGGAAATAACACGCTGCTGTTGTTTAAACATAGTAAAAAACAACAACAAATGACATCATATAGAAACATATGTAGTGTTCATTGTGTGAGGCAATGCAAATACAATGCAAACAGCGCAATGCAAATACAAAATAATGACCCACAAATAACAGTGTCACCCTATAATTGGTCCGGGTTTTAAGAAAAATTATGATTTCTCCCCCATAGAACAGCAACACTGCAAAAATATAATCCATTTTACAAATAATTTCGTTCATGAATACATCTCCTTCGGGACAGGCACAAGCTCAATAGTACACCGGTGTTTCACACAGACAATGTGGGTTTGAGCTTTGCTCAGAGCTGTCACACCAGGACGTGCCTTATTTTGAGTTGGTTGGCATATTCCTGTGTTTGAGGATTTAGTTCCGGTCTAGCGCTCTTATTTTTTTCCTGTTTTAAGTTTGTCCTTCTTGAAGTGACTTGACTACTGCCTCAAAGCGCTGTTAGGTCCACCTTTCATCCATCCATCTTGTTCCGCTTATCCGATGTCGGGTCGCGGGGGCAGCAACCTAAACAGAGAAGCCCATAATTCCCTCTCCTCAGCCACTTCGTCCAGCTCCTCCTGGGGATCCCGAGGCGTTCCCAGGCCAGCCAGGAGACATAGTCTTCTGACTGAGTTTTTTACCGTGAAATCCACTTTGGTACTGTTTTTTTTAATATCCAGTAAGACACTACAACATTGGAATACAAACAAAAAAAACCAATAAAACAAGATTTTACAATAAAAAAACTGGCCGCTCTGTTGCTTGAATTTTACCGCTATAACAGTGGTATTGTTATTCCATTCATCAAATTTTTTCATATACTGTAAAAAAAAACACACTGCTTTTACTGTAAAATTGTGGTGACTGAGCTGCCAGTTTTTAAAGTAACATTCTAATAATTGTTTGCAGCTTATGTAAAAAAATATATTGTTAATGTATTATATATATACCTGACAGTATATTCTTATAGTACTCATTGTTAAACGCGGCCCTCCGAGGGCCACCATAACTGTGATGTGGCCCTCAATGAAAACAAGTTTGACATCCCTGCTCTAACTGGTAGGTTGTTATACTACGATGCGGCTCACACGTAGCCAAGCAACGTCATTAACCCTGAGTGTGTGTTGGGGTTTTGCAAGTTAGCTTACATCAACAGAGAAAAAATAGTTAAATACTGCATGCGTACGCTTATTTTGGCAAAACAAACCGGCATCGTACACCCACACTCCCGAATCACATTTGTGTTTATAGTGCCATGTCATGTATTAAGAATGTTAATTTCTGGATACTAATCATGAAATGCTGTTCCTATTGCATAAATGCTAATAAAAAACATGTAGTGTTGCATTTTACAGACAAAAAGTTGTACACTTTATCCCATTGTGAAAAATGAAGAGGTACATGTCTTAAATGTGTCTACAGCCGGACCCTGCACCCAGACATTTAAATTACAGCTTATGAAAAACAAGATTTGTTATTTTCATTGTCAGTGGGCCAAAATAATATAATGGAAAGTATTGCTGTTATTTGACTATTAATATAAAACATTTAACTTGTTATGACAGGTTATAACAAGTTAAATGTTGACTTTTAACATTTTACATTTACATCGGTGCAGTAGGAAAACATAACACAGCCAAGCGAGAGTTTGTGATTAACAGCCGTCAAACTCGGGGGTCCCTAATTGGGTGGGGCCCCCGGGCTTCAGCCCAGGTAAGCCCGTGCATTAAGGCGGCTTTGGGTGTGGCCACAGTATGCATGTCGTATAAGGAACATTGGTCCACACAGCGGTTTCCTTCTTCCCATGTTTCTTCCTCATCAAAATTAAGTGAGTGTGAGCAAACGCTTTAGCATGGTAAGGATGCCTACCAAAAAGCACAAGTTTGAACACCAGAAAATAATTGAGAAGGAGGCGAGGAGTAGAGGAGCAGCATTGCAGTGGCCCAGGACACTAAAAATGCTTTCTAAGAATGGTGAGAGGCTACCGAGGGCGGCTGAAACATGGAGCCTACTTGTTCATTCATTTAATGTCTGTAATATTACCTTTGACGGGGGGAAAAGCTGGACTCTGGAGTCTACGTTAGCTGCCTTCTGGCCACACTCTGGACAAGTCACCAGTTCATTAAAAAAAAAGGTTGCAAGTCCATTGTAGAGCAACAGTGTGACTGTGCATATGTAATTGGCAGCCACACTTCCGTCAGTCTACCCCAGGGCAGCTGTGGCTGCAAATGTAGCTTAACACCATTAATGTGTGAATGTGGAGTGAATGAATGATGGGTTCTCACTGCTCTGTGAAGCGCTTTCTATATAAATCTAATCCATTATTATTTTCATTATTTCACACATCTCACCGTCGGACATTGCTCCAGTATGAACCCATCAGAGGCATTGAATTGTATTATGAAAAGTTCTACTTCTACTCAGTAAATAATACCTAAGTAATTATTAAATGTTAATAATTACTGAGTAACTGAATAATGACTTATGGCAGATGCTCAATTAATAACTATAAGTATCTGAAAAAGATTAGTTACATTATCAATGTAACTAAGCCTAAGCAGGGCTTCCCTGCTTAGACTTCTGCCCCCGCGACCCGACCTCGGATAAGCGGAAGAAGATGGATGGATGGATGGATGGTTTGGTTTTGTAAAATATGTTATTAGTGGGAAATTTGAATAGCCTAAATACAAAAATAGTTAAAAAACAACTTTTCATGATAATACTCTTGACTTGTTAACTGGTTAATCGTTAAAAAAAGGAAACAAATTAGGTCAAGAACACTAAAAATTTAAGGTGGTAATGACTAGGGTAGAGAGGCCCACACCGATACACTTTCAGGGGGCCCATAATTCCTAGCAACAGCCCGACATGGAGATGTTGGAAGCTACTTAAAGTGGTGAGTCGTCCCTGGCCAAACATACTCTGGTTGTCCCACAAGGTGACCCAAAGCTTGTGTCCTGCCTCCATTACTAGAACCATGTTGTTAGTGGTTCTTGTTGTCATAGATGGCAAACACGTTGACGCCGTCCGTCAGCACCGCTGAGTTCAGTGACTACATGTGTGCCGGTAAATGTAAAATAAAGACCTTTGATGGGGGCTATGAGGATGTCTGCAGGGGGAAAATGTCACACCATTGTTAGTACCTCTCGGAGGCAGCAGCGTTGCAGGTGATACCTTACCTGTTTCGCTGTCATACGTTGGTCACCACCCTCTTGAAGACCACCCTGGTGTCCATGGAGAAGCGTCCGATGTCCCCTGCTTCAACAGCGTCACTTTCCAGAGCCACGTGCTCTGTGGAAAATGTAGTCAAAGGCATAGGGTCAAAAGTTGTGTCATGGTCCCTACACCTCTGCAGTGCGGCACTGACCTGGGGAAGGGACGTCGGCCATCATCTCTTCCTTTTCGCCACCCCGAGCCTGCAGCTGGGCCGGGTAGCACAACGATGAAGCACAAGGACGCCATCTCTTAAGTGTGGGCCCGCAAAGCTCGCCGCTGCTAGTTAAAGCCATTCCTTTGACCCCTGACCTCAGCTACTGTTTGGACAGTTAAGTTTGTTGAACGCATTGGCCAAAGCGTAGAGCCAAAGGAAGACAAAATATGCTCTTGTACAAACTTAAATCAACCTCTGTTCACAAATATTTGATTGACTAATTCTGGAAGCTTCCACAAATCATTCAATGTCAATGACATGCTAATGCTGTTAGCTACTAATACACATATTGACATGCTAATGCTGCTGACTGCTAATACACACATCAACATGTTAAACAAGAGATTTCCAGCAATGACAATATATATGTGCTTACAGAATAACCAGGACACATGACAGTGTTATTGTGTCATTGCTATGATATGCTGCTATGCAAACATTGATCGCTATAAAAAAAAGAGAGTAATGATGAGCTGTAGTCTATCCCAGTGGCCTTTGGGTGACAGGCCGGGGTACATGTCTGGTCAACAGCCAATCAGAGTACAGTCGTGATAAACAGCTGATCAAATATTTGGACTCATAGAACTCTGAGCATTGCCCACTCAACAGGCGTCCAATGTTTCCTTTAACCCGAATGGTTGATAAGACCGCGGGGCAGAGCCTGATCGAGACAAAGATCATATACTGTGTACAAAGGGTGTGTATAAAAACTTGTTGACAAAAGTGACATTTATTAAAAATGTGAATAGATCATTATCATCACATGCCAACCCTTTCAAGTCCACAAGGATTCAGTGTGGTCTTTGACCCGCCCACAATAGCTCAGTGACCAATGACGTGTCACAGAAGAGACAACGGCGCTGACAACGGTCTTACAGCCTCCTGCCGTGTTTCTGGTTGTAATGACTTCGCATGTCCTTGCGAAGGCGAAACTTCTGTCCGCACACACCGCACATGTACAGGTGGACGTCCATGTGCTCCTCCAGCTGCTCGCCGCCAGGAAAGATCTGAAAGCACACCTGGCAAATGGTCTCGCCGGCCGCCAGGTGCGAAATCATGTGCCTGACATGGTCATGCTTGAGGAAGGTGCCCTGGTCGCACACGGGGCAGACATAGCGCGCCACGCCGCGGTGCATGTCCGTGTGCAGCCGCAGCTGGCGCTCACGCAGGAAGCGCTTGCCGCACGTCTGGCAGGTGAACTGCTTCTCCTTGGTGTGCACGGTGTAGTGCTCGCGCAGGTGGCAGCGCTGGTAGAAGCCTTTGCCGCAGATGGTGCAGAAATGTTTGCGGCGATGGTCTGGCCCGCCGCGGAAGAGGTCGGGGTCGTGACAGGACAAGGCGTGTTCCAGCGCCAGGCTCTCGCTGTGGAAGGGCAGGCCGCAGTGAGGGCAGGCAAGCTCCGCCCCCTCTTCCACAGCGTGAGACTCATCCTCGTCGTGTGAGTCCGACTCACCACCGAGGGTCTCGGCGCAGCGCTCGGCGTGCTCCTGCAGTTGGCGGCCTTTGATCAGCACTTGGCCACACCTCCCGCAAGCGCAGATGTGGCCCATGTGACTGGACAGGTAGTGCGCCGACTTGTCGTCTTCGCTTAGTAAAGTCCCACACAGCTCGCAGGGGGCGGCTTCGCTCTCCTCTTCTTTCACCTTAAAAAACTGAGCCGATGTTCCAGAAGCATCGCAAAGCGGCATGTCCACGCCAGAAACGCTGGGCACCTCTTCTAAGAGTGTTCCTCCTTCTTCGTTCGGCGCAGCTTTTCCTACGTTAGCAGACACCAGATTGGCGCCGTCGACGTACTGGGCTTCGGCGAGCGGGCTGTCAGGCGGTTCTGTCTTGATGGAAACACAGCGGGTAGATTCCGCCTCACTGTTTGGCTCCACCGCTAGCAAGCAGAGGTCAGAGAGCGCTCTGTGTTCCTCTGCACTGTCAGAGGCAGAGCTCTCGGCCGTGACAGCGGCATCCGCGTCCCCACTTTGGCCCGGCTGGTAAGTCTTCCTGTTAGTGCAGGTCAGGATGTGCTCGATTAGAAGTTTCTCACAGCTGAAGACGAATCCACAGTCATCGCAGGTAAATGTGCGACCAAAGCGAGGGCGTTCCTTTAGGGCGGCGCTCCGTCCCGCATTCCTCTTCCTCAGGTCACACGGTTGCTCCGCACCCCCATCCACAGCCAAGACGGGCAGGCTGGGCCCGTCTTCTGTCGCGCCCCCCTCGGACCTACTGACGGATCTGGCGAGGCGATTCAGTTCCTGAGCAGGCGCAGGTTTCTGCCGCTCGTACATGCGGACACCAAACATCATTTTCCCGCCAGAGGTCACCGTTGATGAGCTGGACAAGGACGCCGATGAACACGGGGCGAAATTGGGGGCGTGGTTGTCCCGCAGGTCATCCAAGGAGTCAGGGATGTAGTACATCTGTAAGTACACCATAGACGCTTTGAGGTGGTCAAAGTCGTAGTTGCCTGCCACAATGCGGCCAAGGTACATCAGCTGCAGGATGAGGTCGAAGCACTCGGCACTGATCTGCATGTTGCTGAGGTCTAGTCGCGCCGCTCCCTGCTGGTCGCGGATAAACATCATCCTGAAGTAGGAGCTGCAGGCCGCTAGCACCGCCTTATGAGCCCGGAAGTAGATGTCATCGATTGCGATGAGGCAGTCGCACAAGAAGCCCCACTCGCGCTGGTTGTTGAGCTGTTGGAGGACGTGCTCGCTGTGACTCGACCTCGCCATCGCCCTGCGGACAACAGCAGACCACACACTCACCTTTGACCTCTATGACAGCAGGCCAACTATTTTTTGGAGGACTACTTTCATTGTAATTAGCATATTTACAAGCATTCTAGAAACACTTGACACTAACAGCAACCTATTAGCTCCTCTAAAAACAAACACCTAGTAATTCAACCAATCAGATGGGGGCTGCGTAGCGTCAGCGTGGCCGCTGGGGGGCTGCTGAGCTGAGCGTGCAGCGGCCGAGTTAAGCTGGAGCTGCTAGCAAACAAGCTAGCAGGCTATCAAACTAACATGCTAACAAGCTAGTTCTAGGCGTCGTCTAGACCGGAAGTCACTACCACTACGCCTCCAAAATGCAAGTAAAAGTGTAAACATAAGTGATGAGATCAGTTCAAAAGTGAATATGAGGAGCTGAAAGTGAATCATACACCTAACGGTAAGAAGAGCGCCTAATCATGTATGACCACCACTTAATGAAGACAAGCCTGAGCTACAACGACCGTTTTATTGTGAAAACACAAACAGGAAAAAGGTAGTGTTGGCGCGCAGACAGCAAAATCCCCCCTACACCACCACCCCCTCTCCCCCAGCAGCACAGCAAAGCGACCAGCACCGACTCACCGCAAGGACCCCAGGCCGGCGGAGGAGTTGCTGATATCGGCCGAAGATAAGCCAAAGCACCGTTGATCAGCACGGATATTTTGTGTGGGAAAGTTGGATCTAGAAGCTTCGACTACTTCTCGTTCTATTTCTACTTCTTCTAGTTCTACTACTTCTACCTCTTCTTCCTCCTCTTCTTTTTCCTCCAGACAGCTGCTGCTGCAACAACTTCCGCACAAACTTCCCGTGAACAAAATAAAAGACTTCCTTCTTCTTCTTCTTCTTCTTTTCTGGTTTAATGGCGGTTGGCAAGCACCCTTACAGTGTGTATTACCGCCACCCTCTGATATGGAGTGTGGGCCAAGATGGAACCCTACTCAATATAATTTTATTTATCCCAGTCTTTTAAAAAATGTAATGTTTTGCATCCTATGTCTTCTGAGTGCAATCTGAAATATCTTCCACTACTAACCTAACTTTCTCTTTCACTAACTTATTTTCCAGTATTTCCCTTTCTTTATTGTATTTCCTACACTGTATTGTCCTACACTTTTTATCTGATGACAATAGTCACACAGCCTGTATAATGTTTCCCTATCAATTTAACTGAACTATTTAGATATGTATGTCCTAATCTCATTCTGGTAATAATGTCTTCTTCTTTCCTGTTTCTATTCCCTCCTCTCATTACTCTCCTCTGAACTTTGTAATACTCTACCTTTTGTTTCCTTATTCCAATTATCTTGCCACTTTTTATTGCGTTCTATCTTAACTTTATTCTTCACTTCTTCTTTACTATAGTTCATCTCCATGTTTACTTCTGTTTTAGTGGTTGCTTGCTTCGCGTACCTATCTGCTAATTCATGCCCTACAACTCCATCATGAGCAGGTACAGAGAACAATGTTACCACATGTCCCGCTTTATTTATTCTGTAGATTGCCCGAACTATTTCATATACTAAATACTGTTTTGTTTCTGATTCTATATTTTTGATGCTGATCAAAGCCCTGCTGGAGTCCAAGCACACGACTGCTTTTCTTGCTTTATTTTCCTTTACCCAATTAACTGCCCTATTAATTCTGATCAATTCCCCCTTAAAAAACGATAATTTGTTGCGGATTATTTTATTCAATACTATGTTTTTTTTGTGGAATAACTGCTGCAGCTCCTACTTCATTATTTATAGTTGTTGAGTCATCTGTATATATTATGACACACTCTGAATACGTTTCCTCAATTCATTTTTCTATCTGGTACTTATTCAAACTTCTATTCTTTAATAATTGCATCTACATCTGGGATATTGTACATCCACTGTGGTATTGCAGGGATTGGTACAGTAGGGCTAACTTTAATATTGTCCATTTGAACTTTTTCACATATGTCTCCTATTATCCACCAGAAACTATTAATCTTTTTCTTCTCTTTCTTGGCAGTTGAGTAGCACTTGGTGAGTTGGATGTTCTTGCTTGAATTGAACCATTTTGAGTTTGCCCAATAAACTGCTGACAGTTTATCTCTTCTCATGTTTAAAGGTTTTTGATTCATTTCTACTTGTAATGCTGCCACTGGGGTGGATTTAGTAGCTTCACAACATAACCTTATTACCTGTGACTGGATCCTGTCTATTTTCCTAAGTAATGTTTTTTTAAGCCGATTGATCAATTATACATCCATAATCAATTACAAATCTAATTAAAGTAATATATATTGCTTTCAATGCCTGTCTACCAGCCCCCCAATCTTTACCCATCAAAGTCCTTATAATTGTTAACACCTTTTTACTTTTCTCCTCAATTTTACTGATGTGGATTGACCAGTATACATGTATATATATTTATCGAACCATCCATCCATCCATTTTCTACCGCTTGTCCCTTTCGAACCCTATTCCAAAATATTTAAATACTTGTACATCTTCTATATTTTCTCCATAAAGTTTAATATGGAGCTTGTTTTGAACCTTCCTTTTTGTAAAATTCATGACTTTAGTTTTCCCATCAGAGAAGCTTAAACCCCAAGCTTTTCCCCATTTTTGAACTTTATTTACCGCTTTTTTAATCTTCTTTTCTCTATGATTTGTATTTCCACCTCTCTTTCACATCACTCCATCATCAGCAAACAGTGCCACCTCCACTAACCCTTCCACTTCACTAAAAACGTAATTTATCATTATCGAAAACAGTACTGGGCTTATTATACTCCCTTGCAGGGTCTCACTTTGTACTTCATATGTTGTACTAGATTCATTTTCTATTTTTACACAAATGTTCCTACTTGTTAAGAAGTATTTTATCCATCTGTACATTCTTCCTTTAATCCCAGTTTTATTTTATTTAATGAGCAACCCCTGTTTCCATAACATATCATGAGCTTTCTCTTTGTCAAAAAATACTGCAATTATACTTTCTTTATTAATTTGCCCTTTTCTAATTTACTCTTCTAACTGCTCAGCAGGGTTGTTTGTGTTTCTTCCTTTCCGAAATCCACTGTGGTAGTTTTTAAGTATTTCTTTAGTCTCTAAATAATATACTAGTCTTTCATGAAAAATGTTTTCCATAACTTTGCCCAAATTTGAAGTCAATGCTATCGGCCTATAAATACCTGCCTCTTCCAGGTCTTTTCCAGGGGCCGTACTTATCAAGCTTCTTAGAGTGCCATTTTACACTTAAGTCCTGAGAATTTGCGAAATTTAGTCCTACTCTCAAACTTAAGAATAAAAGCTTTTTATCAACGTTCTTAAGTCTAAGAATCACTCCTACTCTCCACGATATTTAAGAGACCTTCAGAGGTGTCTTAAGTGGTTAGGAGTTGCCAGCAGGGGATGGCACTGAGGCGAGAGAGACGTGCGCGAACGTTCAGGGAACGGAACAATGTTGGGTTTTTTTTTATGACGAGCAGCTGATCAAACGGTATCGTTTAGACAGAGCGGATATTATTTTTGTCACAGATTTAATACTTTTCGATTCCTTGTTGATTTCTGCATGTGTCTGCAGTGGGTAACTGATAACTAACTTTTAAGTGCAGCTTTCAGCGAAGAATTTATTTACTCTTAAGTCAACTCTTAGCAGACTTCTTAGGAGTAATTCTAAGAAGCTTGATAAGTACGGCCCCTGGTTTGCATGTTAGAATTACTACAGCTTCTTTCCACTCAGCTGGTAATTTTTCTTCTTCATATACCCTATTATATAATTTCAAAACCACTTCTTTACCTATATTACCTAAGTTTTTGATAATCTGGTAACTCACCTGGGGCCGTACTTATCAAGCTTCTTAGAATTACTCCTAAGAAGTTTGCTAAGAGTTGACTTAAGAGTAAATAAATTCTTCGCTGAAAGCTGCACTTAAAAGTTAGTTATCAAGCGTCTTACTCACACTTTCAGCGAAGTGTAGGACTGAATCTTAAGTGTCACACTCAGAGCTGAATTACGACATTACTATGTGCCGTAAACGGAATTTTAGGTGACGTCATTTCTGTGTCCATAGAACAGACCAATCACGGAAGGGAATCCGTTGTCTAAGAATAAAGAAATATCTTGGAAATATTTAAGTGGACAATGGGAGTGTATATTTTGACAATAAACTACAAAATAATACAAAACAAACTAGTCCCCGCCGGCACTCACGCTACCGCTCCCTCTCTTCTATCGCCCACACACTCACTGACGTCACTCACCTCACGGCCACACACATACACTACTGTCATAACATTTTCTTTCCAATTCATTAATTAGGCAACTAATTTGAAACTGGTGTGGGTGGCTCTATATATACTAGCCCACTGCAGCCACATGCAGAAATCAACAAGGAATCGAAATGTATTAAATCTGTGACAAAAATAATATCCGCTCTGTCTAAACCAGGGGTCGGCAACCCGCGGCTCCGGAGCCGCATGCGGCTCCTTGACCACTCTGATGCGGCTCAGCTACATACATCATTACATACATTCCCCACACCTGGCCTAATGGAGTAGTTATATTTATTGATTTACAAAGTGTTCTCCAATTATTATTTTTTTAATCTTTTTAATAACATACTTTACTTCAGCTTGTTGCTTCTTATACTGGATTATATCTTGAAAATTATGTGTTGTTCTTCATATTCTAAATGTTTTATTCCATTATTTTATTGCGTCTGTGCATGCCTGTGTCCACCACGGCACTATCTTCCTTCTTCTTCCTATTCTACTCCTTGGTATACTCTGGTTGGCTGCTTCCATTATGCACTTTGTAATATCTGTATTAAGTTGCTCAATATCTTGATTCATCGACCTTCTTTAATTTGATGTCTGCAATTTCCCTAAATTGTTCCCAGTCAGTATGATTGTACTTTCATCTTCCTTCTTTTTTAGTGCTTTCTGTCCTTTGGATTATGTTCATGTGAATAAAAATTCGGTAGTGATCACTTCTGTCTTTATTTACTTTCCACTCCACCTTTCCTGCTACCCCTTGTGACACTAGTGTTAAATGTTTTGCTGTTTCTTTACCCGTAACTACATCTAACCGTGTTGCCGACCCATCATTCACACACACCAATTATTTTTCCTCCAAAAATGCTTCCAATATTCCCCCATTGCAGTCATTTCTTTCACCCCACACTGTACTATGGGCATTAAAGACACCACACCAAATGAGATTGCCACTCTAGTGCTAGACTTTTATTATAAAGTTCAACTTTGGCTTCAGCCATGTTTCTTGAATACATATTACACATGGTTTAGTTTTCATACTATTAATAAATCCCTTTAACTCTTGTCCTTTTGCTAGTAAACTTTAATATATTTGTTTTAGTGTGTCTTATGCCTTTGCTTTTTTAAATTTTTACTTGTCTGTGGTATACAGCCCTTTGTTTTTCATCTAGTTAACTGGCCCTCTTTCTGGGGCAAACCAGGCTTGCTGATGAGAGACGGCCTTCACCCTAACCAGGAAGGCGCCATCATCCTGTCTAGAAACATAGACTACTATTTAAGTCTCACTTGACTGACTACACTAGAGCAAGCCCGGTCACAGGCAATTACAATGTCTGTTAGTCCGGGTGAGGAGTCAGTTAAGCTAGAACTAGCCAGCGCCAGGCTGGATAATCCATGTACGCATAGCAATTCTCTTAGAATAATACACAATTCACATAATGTTTTTTCTGTTGTGTCTGTGTCAGAGGTGGACATGCATTCTACTGAGGTGGCAAATTATGATATGTCCAGTCTATTGCAGCACCAAGCAAACAATCGGAAAATTCCCGTCATATCAATTCCTAGATATGGTTGAAACTATTTAAAGTGCACTACGCATAATAAACGCAACATTGTTAATATTGCCACTACGGATAATCTTAACAAAAACTCGTCAAAACAGCCCAATACCTATAATATGGGCTTTTTAAACATAAGATCATTGTCTCCCAAGGCGTTATTAGTTAATGAGGTCATTAGAGACAACAATCTTAACGTCATTGGTCTTAGCGAAACCTGGCTCAAACCAGACGAATTTTTTGCGCTCAATGAGGCATCTCCTCCTAACTATACGAATGCGCATGTTGCCCGTCCTCTTAAAAGGGGAGGGGGTGTCGCACTAATATACAATGAAAATTTCAACCTTACCCCTAACCTAAATAATAAATATAAATCGTTTGAGGTGCTTACTATGAGGTCTGTCACACCGCTACCTCTCGACCTGGCTGTTATCTACCGCCCCCCTGGGCCCTATTCGGACTTTATCAGTGAATTCTCAGAGTTCGTTGCTGATCTAGTGACGCACGCCGACAATATAATCATAATGGGGGACTTTAATATCCATATGAATACCCCATCGCACCCTCAGTGCGTGGCGCTCCAAACCATAATTGATAGCTGTGGTCTTACACAAATAATACATGAACCCACGCATAGCAACGGTAATACAATAGATCTAGTGCTTGTCAGGGGTGTCACCACCTCCAAAGTTATGATACTTCCATATACTAAAGTAATGTCCGATCATTACCTTATAAAATTTGAAGTTTTGACTCATTGTCAACAAGCTAATAATAATATTAACTGCTATAGAGGCCGCAACATTAATGCTGCCACAACGATGACTCTTGCTGACTTACTGCCTTCGGTAATGGCACCATTCCCAAATTATGTTGGCTCTATTGATAACCTCACTAACAACTTTGACGATGCCTTGCGCGAAATTATTGATAGTATAGCACCGCTAAAGCAAAAAAGGGCCCCTAAAAGGCACACCCCATGGTTTACAGAAGAAATTAGAGCTCATAAATTATCATGTAGAAAACTGGAACGCAAATGGCGCGCGACTAAACTTGAGGTTTTCCATCAAGCATGGAGTGATAGTTTAATAACTTATAAACGCATGCTTACCTTAGCTAAAGCTAAATACTACTCAAATCTCATCCGCCTCAACAAAAACGATCCTAAATTTCTGTTTAGTACAGTAGCATCGCTAACCCAACAAGGGACTCCTCCCAGTAGCTCCACCCACTCGGCAGATGATTTTATGAATTTCTTTAATAAGAAAATTGAACTCATTAGAAAGGAGATTAAAGACAACGCATCCCAGCTACAACTGGGTTCTATTAACACAAATACGACTGTATATACGACGGACACTGCCCTCCAAAATAGTCTCTCTATTTTTGATTAAATAACATTAGAGGAATTATTACAGCGTGTAAGTGGGATAAAACAAACAACATGTTTACTTGACCCACTTCCTGGGAAACTTATCAAGGAACTCTTTGTATTATTAGGTCCATCAGTGTTAAATATTATAAACTTATCACTTTCCTCCGGCACTGTTCCCCTAGCATTCAAAAAAGCGGTTATTCATCCTCTGCTCAAAAGACCTAACCTCGATCCTGACCTCATGGTAAACTACCGACCGGTCTCCCACCTTCCGTTTATTTCCAAAATTCTCGAAAAAATTGTTGCACAGCAGCTAAATGAACACTTAGTGACTAACAATCTCTGTGAACCTTTTCAATCCGGTTTCAGGGCAAATCACTCTACGGAGACAGCCCTCGCAAAAATGACTAATGATCTATTGCTAACGATGGATTCTGATGCGTCATCTATGTTGCTGCTTCTTGATCTTAGCGCCGCTTTCGATACCGTCAATCATAGTATTTTATTAGAGCGTATCAAAACACGTATTGGTATGTCAGACTTAGCCTTGTCTTGGTTTAACTCTTATCTTACTGACAGGATGCAGTGCGTCTCCCATAACAATGTGACCTCGGACTATGTCAAGGTAACGTGCGGAGTTCCCCAGGGTTCGGTTCTTGGCCCTGCACTCTTTAGTATTTACATGCTGCCGCTGGGTGACATCATACGCAAGTACGGTGTTAGCTTTCACTGTTATGCTGATGACACTCAACTCTACATGCCCCTAAAGCTGACCAACACGCCGGATTGTAGTCAGCTGGAGGCGTGTCTTAATGAAATTAAACAATGGATGTCCGCTAACTTTTTGCAACTCAACGCTAAGAAAACGGAAATGCTGATTATCGGTCCTGCTAGACACCAACATCTATTTAATAATACCACCTTAACATTTGACAACCAAACAATTACACAAGGCGACTCGGTAAAGAATCTGGGTATTATCTTCGACCCAACTCTCTCGTTTGAGTCACACATTAAGAGTGTTACTAAAACGGCCTTCTTTCATCTCCGTAATATCGCTAAAATTCGTTCCATCTTGTCCACTAGCGACGCTGAGATCATTATTCATGCGTTCGTTACGTCTCGTCTCGATTACTGTAACGTATTATTTTCGGGTCTCCCTATGTCTAGCATTAAAAGATTACAGTTGGTACAAAATGCGGCTGCAAGGCTTTTGACAAAAACAAGAAAGTTTGATCATATTACGCCTATACTGGCTCACCTGCACTGGCTTCCTGTGCACTTAAGATGCGACTTTAAGGTTTTACTACTTACGTATAAAATACTACACGGTTTAGCTCCAGCCTATCTCGCCGATTGTATTGTACCATATGTCCCGACAAGAAATCTGCGTTCAAAGAACTCCGGCTTATTAGTGATTCCCAGAGCCAAAAAAAAGTCTGCGGGCTATGGAGCGTTTTGTATTCGGGCTCCAGTACTCTGGAATGCCCTCCCGGTAACAGTTAGAGATGCTACCTCAGTAGAAGCATTTAAGTCCCATCTTAAAACTCATTTGTATAATCTAGCCTTTAAATAGACCCCCCTTTTTTTAGACCAGTTGATCTGCCGTTTCTTTTCTTCTCTCCTCTTCTCCCCTGTCCCTTGCGAGGGGGAGTTGCATAGGTCCGGTGGCCATGGATGAAGTGCTGGCTGTCCAGAGTCGGGACCCCGGGTGGACCACTAGCCTGTGCATCGGTTGGGGACATCTCTGCGCTGCTGACCCGTCTCCGCTCGGGATGGTTTCCTGTTGGCCCCGCTGTGGACTGGACTCCCGCTGATGTGTTGGATCCACTGTGGACTGGACTTTCACAATGTTATGTCAGACCCACTCGACATCCATTGCTTTCGGTCTCCCCTAGAGGGGGGGGTTACCCACATATGCGGTCCTCTCCAAGGTTTCTCATAGTCATTCACCGACGTCCCACTGGGGTGAGTTTTTCCTTGCCCGTATGTGGGCTCTGTACCGAGGATGTCGTTGTGGCTTGTACAGCCCTTTGAGACACTTGTGATTTAGGGCTATATAAATAAACATTGATTGATTGATTGATTGATAGTTGTTTTTACAGGGCTTTTTAAATAAAGTTGGTATGAACCCAAAAGGGACAAGCGGTAGAAAATAGATGGATGGTGTGTGTGTGTGTGTGTGTGTGTGTGTGTGTGTGTGTGTGTGTGTGTGTGTGTGTGTGTGTGTGTGTGTGTGTGTGTGTGTGTGTGTGTGTGTGTGTGTGTGTGTGTGTGTGTGTGTGTGTGTGTGTGTGTGTGTGTGTGTGTGTGTGCGTGTGCGTGTGTGTGTGTTTTGTCTCGTCTTGTCTCATACTAACAGTGGCACTATTGTATAGTTAGTGTACAGGAGTTTTTCTTGTTTTTGTTTGTATGATGTTGTTCTTGTATTATATTGTTTATATTAAATGTGGAATGAGTGAGAGGGGTTGGGATATTATAAGCATCTGCTTCATCCAACCCCTTTTCAAGCCTTGCACAAATGTCTCTGCCAAGTTGTAAAAAAATGTGTTGTTGTACTGTGCACGTTTGAAATAAATACTTCAATTCAATTCAAATGGTATGTTTCTTACATTAATGCTAACATTTATCATTTATACACACTCAAGTTTGTTTATAGTAATGCTAATATGTATCATTAATCAACAGTAATGTTGCTTATAAAAATGCTAACATTTATTATTAATAAACACTCATTTGTACATTAATGCTAATAGTATTGTTAATAAACATAAATTATTGTTGTATGCATGCAAAGGTAGAGAAAATAAAACATACAATAGTGACATTAGCAATGATCCTATCATTTAAAAGTTCTGAAATAAGTCATAATAAGTATACCTTTGGCACTATGTAAACATACATATTTAAATACGTCATCGATTGATCCAAATAATTAAATTAACGCAATGATGCACATGGAATAACAAGATAGACATGCACTACACGTGCGTGTGTGCGCGCCGGTTTTAGTGTGACAGAGTTCACGTGACCACCCAAGCAGTGAGATGTCGCGAGACTTGACGCAGTTTGGCGCCGAAACAATCATTTGGCTGACGACGCTCGTCTCTTTTGGCGGTAAGACAGCAATCAAAAGATCAATCAGCCGCAGGGTGCACGTGAACCCGCATGCGTGCTTGCGTGCGACGGAGCGAATGTTGACAAGCACGCTGCTGCATGACAATAAGATGACAATGGAGACGCAGGTGCGACGGTGGCCTGTGACTGCACGCACGTACGGAGCAATGTTGTTGGTGTGTGTGCGTGTGCGTGCGTGCGTGCGTGCGTGCGTGGGTATTGTCCTAATTGATAAAAGGTGTGTCCAATATGCAAATGTTCCCTGTCAATGACGTCATCAGATGGAGGTGTCGGCTCACAGCCTCTTCCTGCTGCAGCAGCTCAATGTGCAGCGAGAGTTTGGCTTCCTGTGCGACTGCACAGTCGCCATCGGAAACGTCTACTTCAAGGCCCACCGCGCCGTGCTGGCCGCCTTCTCCAACTACTTCAAGATGATCTTCATCCACCAGAGCAGGTCTGAACCACATCTGGAGCAGCCATAGCAATGTCTGGCATAGTTGGCAACGTCTGTAGCCATAGCAACGTCGAGCATCTTTAGCAACGTCTAGCATTGTTAGTAACATCTGTAGCCATAGCAACGTCGAGCAAATTTAGCAACGTCTGTATGTAGCCATAATAGCAACATCTAGCATTGTTGGCACAATTGTAGCCATAGCAACGTCTAACATTGTTAGTAACGTCTGTAGCCATAGCAAAGTCTAACATTGTTAGTAATGTCTGTAGCCGTAGCAACATCTAACATATAGTAACATCTGTAGCCATAGCAACGTCTAGCAAATTTAGCAATGTCTGTATGTAGCCATAATAGCAACATCTAGCATTGTTAGCACAATTGTAGCCATAGCAACGTCTAACATTGTTAGTAACGTCTGTAGCCATAGCAACGTCTAACATAGTTAGTAACGTCTGTAGCCATAGCAACGTTGTTAGTAGGGTTGTGAACGATAAACCGATGCGACCGAGTATTCGGTTCAACAAGTGAGCGATTAGATTGCATCGGTAGCAGACTCCTCAATCAATGCGAATAATCCATGAATTCCTAGCTGAATCGGTTATAGAGTCATGGATCGGTTATCGCGAGACTTTGCATGGGTTGGCTAGATTACAATATGCGTCAGCGTCTCTAAAACAACGCGAGAGCTGAAGCTACTCGCCAAACGCGGTAGCCGCCTAGCTGGTATTAGCACGAGTGATAAACAAGAGACAACACGGAAAATGAATGTGGAGGAGAACGAAAGCGTCAGTCTGACAGAAGGTGATAATGGACCGAGAAATATTTTCAAAAAACCCACTACAGTGGTGGAAAGAGCAGCAGGACTTGCCACTGCTGTCATCTCTCGCTAAAAGACACCTCTGCCACCTGTTGTGCCGGGAAACTCACTCCTGCCGTAAAATGCACCCCCTGACGCGGGAGCGCGCTTACGTCACTCGTCTCGAAAAGTATATCTAAACTCGGCTGTAATGACCGAAGTGGCTGAAATCGCCTCTTTTAAACCGCCTCTTTCGGCATAAAAAGTACATGAAGTGAAATAATCCAAGTTTTCTTTACTTGTGGATGGATTACAAATTGTGAGCCTTTAATGATTTCGCCGTCATTCAAGTGGCTGAAATCGCCTCTTTCGGCATAAAAAAGTACATCAAGTGAAACACACGGAATCTGAACGTGTGTTCAGTACTGCGGGAGACATTGTTTCCACAAAACGTAGTCTGCTCAAACATGAGCATGTGGATCAGTTGATTTTCCTTAAAAAAAATCTGCCCTCCAAAAAAACAGAGGACAGTGATGATGAAAATGCACAGACATATTGTAAGTGAACTACTGCTTTTTGACCTGGGAAACGGTACCTCTCACACAGTAGTTTGATTTTTCTTTTTACATGTGTATTTATTTTCTCTATTCTTTTACACAAAGCACTTGTCACTGTGCTAATTGTTGCCACATTTTGAGATGTGTACTAGGTGTACGTAACTTGTTTACATTGTAATGTTGCACCTTTGTTACATACCTCTAGTGTTCATTGTTACCTACCTCTAGTGTTCATTGTTACCTACCTCTAGTGTTCAAAACACTATGCTCAGGTTGAAATATTGAATCTTTGTTACCTACCTCTAGTGTTCATTGTTACCTACCTCTAGTGTTCAAAACACTATATGCTCAGGTTGAAATATTGAATCTTTGTTACCTACCTCTAGTGTTCAAAACTATGCTCAGGCTGAAATATTGCACTTTGTTGTTACTATTCTGTGCTACTTTTACCTCTGGAGTTCCCATCCTACAATTCAGCCAGAATTGTTTTGGTCCATGTCTAAAGATAAATACATTGACATGTGATTTTGTTATTCTGTTTTTTTTTGCCAGTGCCGTAAAGCCACAATGCTTGGGGATTTGGAGTCTTGAATATTAACCGTCAAATCGAATCGTATCGTTCGGAATCGAATCGGTCTGTAATAAAAGGATATCGTTTTTTAATCGAATCGTAACCTGTGTATCTAGATGCATATCGAATCGTTTATCAGAGAGAGATGTGCAACCCTAATTGTTAGTAACGTCTGTATGTAGCCATAGCAACGTCTAACATTGTTAGTAATAATGTCTGTAGCCATAGCAACGTCTAACATTGTTAGTAACGTCTGTAGCCATAGCAACATCTAACATAGTTAGTAACGTCTGTAACCATAGAAACGTCTAGCATTGTTAGTAACGTCTGTAGCCATAGCAACGTCTAGCATTGTTAGTAACGTCTGTAGCCATAGCAACGTCTAACATTGTTAGTAACGTCTGTAGCCATAGCAAAGTCTAACATTGTCAGTAACGTCTGTAGCCATAGCAAAGTCTAACATTGTTAGTAATAACGTCTGTAGCCAGAGCAACGTCTAACATTGTTAGTAACGTTTGTAGCCATAGCAAAGTCTAATATTGTTAGTAACATCTGTAGCCATAGCAACATCTAACATTATTAGTAACATCTGTAGCCATAGCAACGTCTAGCAAATTTAGCAACGTCTGTATGTAGCCATAATAGCAACATCTAGCATTGTTAGCACAATTGAAGCCATAGCAACCTCTAACATTGTTAGTAACGTCTGTAGCCATAGCAACGTCTAGCATTGTTAGTAACGTCTGTAGCCATAGCAACGTCTAACATTGTTAAATGTATATGCCAATTTCAAAAGGCCACGGCCCCCTGACACCCCTTCTCAACTGTCTATGTGATGTCAAGGCTTGGTTAGCCCAGAATTTTTTAATAATGAATGAGGGAAAAACGGAAATTTCAGTTTTTGGTCCGGCCCTCACTGACTTGGGACCATTGCAAAATTATGTGCGTCCCAAAGTCACCAGCCTTGGCCTCACTATAGACAGCGATTTTAAATTTGACAAACAAGTCAATGGCGTTTTAAAATCGTGTTTTTATCATCTTCGTCTTTTAGCAAAGGTAAAACCATTTTTATCTTTTAACCTTTTTGAACAAGTCGTGCATGCTTTTATTTCAAGTCGCCTGGACTACTGCAATGCACTTTATGCTGGCATTAGCCAAAAAGCTCTCTCCCGGTTGCAGTTAGTCCAGAACGCGGCAGCACGACTTTTAACAGGGGCCAGGAAACGTGAGCATATAACCCCAATTCTTCGGAGTTTGCACTGGCTCCCTGTTCATTTTAGAATTGATTTTAAATCCTTGTTGTTTGTTTTTAAAGCTTTACATGGACTGGCACCTCAGTATATCTCGGACCTCATCCAAATTTACACTCCTGCGCGCGCTCTGAGGTCCGAGAGCCAGCTCCAGCTCGTGGTGCCCAGGACGAGACTTAAAACCAGGGGAGACAGGGCCTTCTCTGTGGTCGGCCCTAAACTCTGGAACACTCTGCCCCTCCATGTTCAAACTGCTTCCACAGTGGAGTGTTTTAAGTCTCGTCTTAAGACCCACTTTTATTCTTTGGCTTTTAACACTACGTGAGTTGTGTGGTCTTCTGTCCTCTGTTGTCCTGTGTGGTTAGGGTTAGGGTTATACATTTTGCTGTCTATTTTACTGTTTTAATTGGTTTTACCCTTTAAAATCGTTTTTAATCAAATATTTTTTTTTTATAATGTCTCTGTATTGGTTTTCTATTCATTGGGCTCTGTACCGGATGTCGTTGTGGCTTGTACAGCCCTTTGAGACACTTGTGATTTAGGGCTATATAAATAAACATTGATTGATTGATTGATTTATTCTTTGTTTTTATTCAGTCATTGGTGTAGCATAATATTGTTTTTAATATTGTTTTTAATATCGTTTTTAATATTGTTTTTAACATGGCTGTGCAGCACTTTGGAAACATTCTTGTTGTGTAAATGTGCTATATAAATAAAGTGGATTGGATTGGATTGGATTAGTAACGTCTGTAGCCATAGCAAAGTCTAACATTGTTAGTAATAACGTCTGTTGCCATAGCAACGTCTAACATTGTTAGTAACGTCTGTAGCCATAGCAAAGTCTAACATTGTTAGTAACGTCTGTAGCCATAGCAACGTCTAACATAGTTAGTAATGTCTGTAGCCATAGCAACGTCTAGCATTGTTAGTAACGTCTGTAGCCATAGCAGCGTCTAACATTGTTAGTAACGTCTGTAGCCATAGCAAAGTCTAACATTGTCAGTAACGTCTGTAGCCATAGCAAAGTCTAACATTGTTAGTAATAACGTCTGTAGCCATAGCAACGTCTAACATTGTTAGTAACGTCTGTAGCCATAGCAACGTCTAACATTGTTAGTAACGTCTGTAGCCATAGCAACGTCTAACATAGTTAGTAACGTCTGTAGCCATAGGAACGTCTAGCATTGTTAGTAACGTCTGTAGCCATAGCAACGTCTAACATTGTTAGTAACGTCTGTAGCCATAGCAAAGTCTAACATTGTCAGTAACGTCTGTAGCCATAGCAAAGTCTAACATTGTTAGTAACGTCTGTAGCCATAGCAACGTCTATCATTGTTAGTAACGTCTGTAGCCATAGCAACGTCTAACATTGTTAGTAACGTCTGTAGCCATAGCAACGTCTAACATTGTTAGTAACGTCTGTAGCCGTAGCAACATCTAACATTGTTAGTAACATCTGTAGCCATAGCAACGTCTAGCAAATTTAGCAACGTCTGTATGTAGCCATAATAGCAACATCTAGCATTGTTAGCACAATTGAAGCCATAGCAACCTCTAACATTGTTAGTAACGTCTGAAGCCATAGCAACGTCTAACATAGTTAGTAACGTCTGTAGCCATAGCAACGTCTGACATTGTTAGTAACGTCTGTAGCCATAGCAATGTCTAACATTGTTAGTAACGTCTGTAGCCATAGCAAAGTCTAACATTGTTAGTAACATCTGTAGCCATAGCAACGTCTAGCAAATTTAGCAACGTCTGTATGTAGCCATAATAGCAACATCTAGCATTGTTAGCACAATTGAAGCCATAGCAACCTCTAACATTGTTAGTAACGTCTGTAGCCATAGCAACGTCTAACATAGTTAGTAACGTCTGTAGCCATAGCAACGTCTAACATTGTTAGTAACGTCTGTAGCCATAGCAAAGTCTAACATTGTTAGTAACGTCTGTAGCCATAGCAACGTCTAGCATTGTTAGTAACGTCTGTAGCCATAGCAACGTCTAACATTGTTAGTAACGTCTGTAGCCATAGCAAAGTCTAACATTGTCAGTAACGTCTGTAGCCATAGCAAAGTCTAACATTGTCAGTAACGTCTGTAGCCATAGCAAAGTCTAACATTGTTAGTAATAACGTCTGTAGCCATAGCAACGTCTAACATTGTTAGTAACGTCTGTAGCCATAGCAACGCCTAGCATTGTTGGTAACATCTGTAGCCATAGCAAAGTCTAACATTGTTAGTAACGTCTGTAGCCGTAGCAACATCTAACATTGTTAGTAACATCTGTAGCCATAGCAATGTCTAGCAAATTTATCAACGTCTGTATGTAGCCATAATAGCAACATCTATCATTGTTAGCACAATTGAAGCCATAGCAACCTCTAACATTGTTAGTAACATCTGTAGCCGTAGCAACCTCTAGCATTGCTAATGTCTGCAGCTATAGCAACATCTAGTATAGTTGTAGTCATAGCAAAGTTGTTCACTGTTGTTCAGGAGTTAACTTGTGCCTGTGTGTGTGTGTGTGTGTGTGTGTGTGTGTGTGTGTGTGTGTGTGTGTGTGTGTGTGTGTGTGTGTGTGTGTGTGTGTGTGTGTGTGTGTGTGTGTGTGTGTGTGTGTGTGTGTGTGTGTGTGTGTGTGTGTGTGTGTGTGTGTGTGTGTGTGTGACAGTGAGTGCATCAAGATTCAACCCGCCGACATCCAGCCTGACGTGTTCAGCTACCTGCTACACGTCATGTATACAGGCTCGTGTCCCAAGCAGGCGGTGGAGCAGACGCGTCTGGAGGACGGCATCAAGTTCCTCCACGCCCACCAGCTGTGTTGCAAGAACGGCGAGGGCGCCACCGACGCAGCCGCAGACGCGGTCCGCATGTCCAACCTGTACGGCATCCAGATCTCATCCCAGCTGGGCCCCAAAGAGGCGCCCACGCTCTCCAAGACCGTTGTAGGAGAGGGGGGACCGCGGAGCGGGCTGTCAATGGCCGTGGGCCTGGAAGGCGTCCAATCAGAGGGTCAGGGCTCATCTCTGCGGGACGTCCGCTCCGTAGCATCCGGCGACGACTGCGACGTCACAACCGCCATCAAGCAGGAGTGTCGGGATGATGAGGGCGGAGACGCGGGCCGGGGGGCGTGGTCGCCAGTTCAGGATGGCAGCCTCGGTCAGAGCGCGGCGTTTAAAGAGCAGTCGCCAGTCCTCACTTGTCCTCGCTGCGGCCACCGCTGCTCCTCACCTGAGGGCTTGCGAGAGCACCTGTTCAGCCATGCCCTCGACCCTGCCCTTTTTACGGAGGGGCTGTCACATGGCACAGAACTGCGCGCCAGTGGTGAAAATGCAGAACGTCTGGACGCGGGTTGCCTGGAGGAGGCGCTGCGTCAGAGCCGGGCGCTCGCCACTCAGCTGGCAGCGGAGCTCAGGAGGAGCCGGGCAGGAGCAGATGTCGGACTGACCGGCCCCGCCCCTTCCGCCACACACTCTCGTAAGCGAAAGATCACGTGCGCCGTGTGTGGCGTGCGCTTCTCCCACAAGAGTCAGCTGCAGGAGCACATGTACGCGCACACCGCTAAGCCCACACGCCATCATCGCCACAGCCGTCTCTGTGGCCAGCTCTTCCACAGCTCCACCCACTTCTGTGAGGGCACAGTGGAGCCCGGGACAGAGGGCGGGGCTTCAGCTGGTGCACCACCTGAGGAGGCGAACAGAGAAGCGCAGGACAACGGAAGCTCGTGTTACTCGCTCGACTCCGAGATCTCTCAGGAGAGTGCTGACGGAGGGCAGGGCGAGTGATGACACCACTTCCTGTCCAGTCACCTGACTTAAAGCAGTGACTTTAATTTATTGACACACTAGTTTATGTGAAGTTGGTCTTTGTTTTCAAAGTAAAAGCTCTGCTCGAACAAGCTTCCTTGTCGTTCTGCTTTTATTTTGACAGTTTCAATTCCTGATCATGTGACTAATGAACATGATGGTCGTCGTCGTGGTGACGAAAGCTTACAAGTTCGCTGTCAGAGAAGAGAAAATGTATGGGAGAGCATGTTAGCCACGCCCCTTGGCTGCTGATTAGTCCAATTCGGACGCAACGCTTGGGGTGTTTGGTGAGGGTGACATCACATCCTTCTTCAGCAAATTTATTTGGATGACATCAGTCCATGTTGGCAAGGAAGCGCTGAGCACTGATCACCGTGTTCTGTGACAAACACTCTGCATCAGCGTTGCTGCGGTAACTTCCTGTAGTGGCACGCAGGAAATAAAGTCCTCCTACCTGCATGAGCATGGCCACCGTCATTGGTCCCACCCCTCCAGGAACTGGAGTGATGTATCCTGCTTTCTGATTGGCTGAGGGGTAGTGGACGTCGCCGACCACGCGCTTGCCGCTAGCCTTGGTTTCGTCTAGCGGAGTGGAAAAAAACGCTAAGCTAGCTTAACCCCATGACGTAATCACATGATGCTATGGCTCACCTGGCACGTGATTGATTCCACAGTCAATGACCACGGAGCCCTCTTTCAGCCAATCTCCATGCACCATTTCTGCTTTTCCTGCCCCCACCACCAGGATGTCTGCCCTGCCCACCTGCAGACAGGAAGTGCATGCTTGTCATCCTTCACCTCTTCATCGTCGTCTTCCTCGCGAGGGCCGTCACCTGCTCAGGTAGGTCGCGCGTCCTTGAGTGGCAGGTGGTGACGGTAGCGTGATGCCACAGCAGCAGGTCATGCATAGGCGCGCCCACGATCTTACTGCGGCCGACCACCACAGCGTGTTTTCCTGCCACGCCCACACCTGCAGCCGGCACATTCATTGACAGGGGGCGTGGCTTGTTTACACAGAATAGCACCTAATGGCCAGCTAGTGCATTACATTAATTTTTAGTAGAGATCTACTGTTCATCGTATTAATGTCAGCCTTTTTTTATTTTTTATTTACAACTACAGCTGAACCACATTAGCAGCAGTGATGGGCAAGCTACCTGGAAAATGTAGTAAGCTAAGCTGCGACTTACTCTCGATTAAATGTAGCTAAGGCTACTGGGGAAACTATCCCCTGGCAAGCTACACGGCAAAAGTAGCTTGCCAGATCAAAGCTACATTTAGAATAGAATAGAAAGTACTTTATTGATCCCTGGGGGAAATTCAGCAACTAATTAATGGCATTTATATCTATGGGTCCACATGTATAATATCAATGTTAATGTAACTGAGTTTAAAAAACATTGACCCAATAAGTGTCCATTAATACCCCACTGTATGTATTTATTTAATTTTCCTTTTCTTTGGCCCACCCCTATAATGTTTTTCATTTTCTCTACCAACAGTAAAAAATACAGTATGAATCTAGATCTTCACAAAAAACAATGACTTGTGTGTTGTTTGGGAACAGTTGGTAATGGTTATGTGCAGTAAAACTTTTCATGGATTCAACTCACCTTAATGTGTGTTCCTAAATTTGTGTTGGGCGTCTTAGATGAAGAGAGCAATTATGATTTTGGTTTACAAAGTAAACAAATAAAAACTAAGGTTTTCGGCATTGTTTTCTCTAAACGCATAAATTTGGCTAAATTTGGCCAAGGACACACATTATTGTAGGTTTAATGCACGTAATATTCATCACTAAAGGAAAAATATAATCTGCAGGACAGAATCCCTCTGCCTTTTTCAGTTATGTTTTTTTTTTTGAGTCGTCAGCATGAAGCGTCCCTCTGTCTCCGACTCCCCCGTCGTCATGTGACATGAGTGCATGGCTGTTATGATTTTGCTTATTAGTTTCGATGACCCGCCTTATCTTGCCTCTGATCGGCCAGTCCTTAATGATTTGCCCTAACCTTAGCCAATTGTGACTCATACGAACGCCAACCAACCGTCATGGATTTTCTCTGTATGTTCTCATTTATCCAGGTCATTGTATTTTCTCCATATTTCTTTTGGCCGGGATTGGCAGTCCTTTTTCTCTCTTTATAGCTTGTAGTTTTGATCTAAGCTACCTCACTACATGGCTCTAAAAGTAGCTAAGCCCCAGGAAAAGCTACTCGTTAAAAAAGTAGCTATACTACCGCCAAGCTACTGGAAAATGTAGTTAAGCTATGTAGCTTAGCTACATGTATCTTGTTACTGCCCATGACTGATACAATAAATACACATATGATGCCAGTATTTAGTATTTAAAAACAAATAATTAGTGAAGTAGATAGTAATAATCACTGCTCAAGCACCACCCTGTTTGCTTGAGAAAAGTTCCCTTTTTGTTACAGCCCAATTTTATTGTACTTTTTTATTAATTTAAGAATAAAAAAATAATCTCATTGTCAATAATTCTCCCCAAATATGTTTTGATATCTGACAGGGCATTTATTTGAGTTCTTTTGAGAATTATTCTCTGCTCAGCTGCTTTCTGCACTGTTTGGTGCTAAATTGACCACAACATTAGCGCCGCATAAGACATTATGTCGCTACTTGTCCGAACTGTCTTGAAAATTAAAAAAAACAACTTAAAGCCTTGTCCGGCTGTTTACTTACTAGTCATGTTTAGCTAACTTTTACTGCAAATGAATATTGGCTCCAAATACCGGTAAGATATTTGACTATTAATAATCGGTATCAGCTCTAAAAACAAACATATCGGTCGATCTCTAATTTTTTAGCAACTTCAAGCTTTGTGCATGTTGTTTTGTTTCACTTCATGTCAAGGGTTAAAGTGTGTGTAGGTGTGTACTTGTGTGTGAGACCTGTCTGTCTGATTAGTTCCATGCAGCCGTTGGGTGTGCACGGGATGAAACATTTGTTCAAGTCTCCACGAGACAACTTCCCTGCATTGATGCAACTCAGCCTACAAACACACACACACTTCATTAGTAGGTCAAAGGTCATGATGAAAAAGATGTAATGGTGGAAGAAAAACCCACCCGTCCACGTCTTTGAGCGGCGAGACAGCGTTGGTGATTAGCTCCATGTCGATGGCGTGCACAGAGTCCAGAGGAAGTTGGACAATAAGGCCGTGCACAGATGTGTCCTCGTTGACGGACATGATGGCCCTCAGCACCTGCGAGACCACCAGAAGTCATCACCACATAAAGACCCCTCAACGACTGACGACACCCACCTCCTTTTGTGTGGATGTGTTGGGCAGCCTCACGTGCGCAGCGTCAATGCCCACCTGAACGACACACACACGTCAGCATGTCTCTGACACGTGTGTCCAACATGTTGACAAACCTCAGCTGCAGCTTTCATTTTACTGCTGATGTACAAGTTGGAGTCTTCTCTGTTTCCCACCTGCACACACAAACACACACACAAATACATACACACAAACATTTTGCATAAGATGTTACACTCTATAGCAGACCTGGGCATTCTGCGGCCCGCGGGCCACATCCGGCCCTTTGTGCGTCCCTGTCCGGCCCGCGTGAGGCCAATTATAAATTACAAAATACATTTTAAAAAGTATCTATGTCGAGTGTGCAATACAACGGTGCTGCTTTTGTTTTGAAAATCGTTATTTGTATTACTTCCGTGTGGACGTATGCGTGTGCGTGATTGTGAGTGAATGTGAACAGCTGCAATTACGAAATAAAGTTGAAAAAACATCTATGTCGTGCGCGCAATACAACTGTGCTGCTTTTATTTTGAAAAGTATTATTTATGGGCGTGTGTCCGTGTGTAACCTGCGAGTGAAGGTGCACATGCAGCGACAAGTGATGCACGGTTTAAACCCGAGACGCTAAAAAGAGAAAAGTTGATGAGGAATGGCGTGTTTTCAACAAGACATGGACTGCCAAGCAACGTCCCCTCTAAGGTGCGTGCCTTCGCAATTGCGCACTGCTCAAGCGTCCGCTGCGCGCAGCAAGTATATGCCGCGCACCAAATCAAATCCCATCTGAATTCTAAACAAAATAAACATATTTATTCTATGGAATTTTGCAATGCAACTTTGAGTGACAGTGACAACAAGCGGCCCAAGTGTGTTCGTCAACACCGTTCAATTGAACACCGTTCAATTATTGTAACGTCTATCGAGATGCTTCGAGGACAGGAATTATATCGATCACTTTATTGAGCAAAACTGTTTATATTCGGACATAACCACACCAAAAACATGAGTAAAACAATTCTATCTCGAAAAACTAGTCATTTTCTGCCGTACAAACCAGGCCAAAACCAACTTGTCATCTGTCACCAACACGGATAGCACTAAACCACTGGTGCGTTTATGGCCACACAAAAAGTCGGACAACTCAAACACCACACAAAGTTACACTATGACTCCTCAGTCATACGTGTGCTTATTTTACTGTCATTTATTATTAATGTTAATTTATTTATATTAGTCATGGAATGCTGTTACACACACTATGTTGAAGTATTACTATTATTATTAATTATTATTATTATTATTATTTATCTTACGGTATACATCAAAAATAATATTGAGCAAAATTTAATTGAAATATTGTCGATGTGGCCCTCCAGCAGTGCTCGGGTAGCTCATGCGGCCCCCGGTAAAAATTAATTGCCCACCCCTGCTCTATAGACTGACCTGTAGAACCACCAGACTTGGTCTGAACTCTGACATCTTCATCTTGTCCACTTCCCTTTTCAGCCGCTCCCTCACAAGCCTGAGGACATGTTGGACAATTGTCAAGACATGTTGAAACATGCTGAAACATTCTCAGAAACATGCTGGAACATACTTAAAACGCATGCTAAAACAGAGAGAGTAACATGCTCAAACATGCTAAGAAACATACTAAAACGTAGTAAGAAACGTGCTGAAACATATTAAAAAACATGCTGACAAATACGGAAACATACTAAAAGACATGGTGACACATAGTAAGAAACATACTTAGAATCATGCTGAAACCTATTAAGAAACATGCTGAAACATGATAAATAACATACCAAAAAAACATATACGGAAACATACTAAGAAACTGAAACATACTAAGAAATTTACACATGTTCAGAAACATACAAAGAATAATGTTGAAACATGATAAGATACAAGCTGGAAAAAATAAGAGACTGAAACATACTAAGAAACAAACTGAAAAATACATTACTAAGAAACATACTTAGAATCATGCTGAAACATATTAAGAAAGACACTGAACATACTAAAACTGCATGCTGAAACATAAAAACATAAAAAAACAAAATAAATTTAGTGCGACATAGAAAAAAACATACTAAGAAATTTACTGAAACACACTAAGAAATATAGTGAAACATAATAAGAAACATGCTGACATACACTAAGAAACACTGAAACATAATGAGACATACCAAGAAACATACTGAGAAACATACTAAAACATGCTAAAACAGAGTAAGAAATATTGTGAAACCTACTAAAAAACATGCTGAAACATACTAAAAAACATACAGAAACATAGTAAGCAACATTTGGAAATATACTAAAAACAATGCTGCTTAGAAACATAGTAAGACATTCTGAAACATTAAAAAACATGCTGAAACAATCTAAAAAAAACATGCTGATTGCTGAAACATAAGAAACATACTGAAATATACTTAAAACATACTGACACATACTAAGAAACATGTTGAAACATACTAAAAACATACTAACACATACTAGGAAACATGTTGAAACATACTATGAAACATACTAAAAACATACTGACACATACTAAGAAACACCTTGAAACATAATAAGAAACTTACTGAAACATTCAGAAACTAACATGGTGCGGCGTGGCTCAGATGATAGAGAAGCCGTGCTAGCAAATTGAAGGTTACAGTTTAGATTCCAGCTTCCGCCATCCTAGTCACTACCATTGTGTCCTTGGGCAACACACTTTATCCATGATCTTTCTCTCAGTGCCACCCACACTGGTTTAAATGTAGCTTTAATGTAAACATCGGGTTTTACAATGTAAAGCGCTTTGAGTCTCTTGATAAAAAGTGCTATATAAATATAATTCTCTTCACACACTAAGAAACATACTGAAATATACTAAAATCATACTTAGAAATATGCTGAAACATACTAAGAAACATGCTGAAACATATTAAGAAACACGAGGAAACATCCTCAGAAACATTGAGAAACATACTAAGAAACATACTGAAACATATAAGAAACATAATGAAACATATAAGAAACATACTGAAACATACTAAGAAACATACTGAAACATACTAAGAAAAATACTGAAACATACTTAGAATCACGCTGAAGCATATTTATAGAAACATGCTGAAACATACTAAGAAACATACGGAGACATAATAAAAAAAAACATGCTGAAACATAATAAAAAACATGCTGAAACATTAAGAAACATGAGGAAACATTGAGAAACAAAGGGATGGACTGGAGTCAAAACGGGACACTTACTCAGTCACTTACTCACTTGGATGTTGTGTTTCCAGAGATGACAGTTGCTATGGAGCGTCTGCCACCATAACAAGAGGACATTTGGTGGCGTAAGAGAGAGAACATTTCTGAGAGAAGCAGAAGGGACGAAGAAGCACGATGACCTCATGATGAAGTAAATGATCGTGTATGTTGTAGTACTTCTTTTACACTAAGTTCTAGCTACTTCATGTATATATCATCCTTTTGTACTTCATGTACATATCTACTGAAATACAAGTACTTCATATGCAGAGCTTCTTATGTACTGTATGTATGTAACATGTACATATCTACTCTATGCAATGTATTTACATATGTGTGTCGTGTATATTTACATATACTGTATAATTATGCAGTGTATGTTCATACTGTATGTTGAACATAAAAAGAAACAGGTAGCATGTAAAGACAAAGACAAATGGCGACCACAAAGATGGCAACATGGCGTCCTACCTGAGTGACCAACGTACAACGACTGTGTATGAACGTGTGTGCATGTGTGTAGTGGTGTGTGTGTAATGATTGACCACTAGATGTGTGTGTGTGTGTATGTGTGTGTGTGTTCTTGTATTTCTACCCTTCTTGAGACACCAACAAGGAAAAGTACCTTCCATATGAGGACCGGTGAACAAGTTAGGAATGAAATCATGGTCCCAATACGGATTACCATTGCATCTAATAGAGAATGTCTCTTTTGCACCCTTGGTGGTGAAATCTATCAAAATTAGAGTGGTCCCAAAAAGGAGGGATTTTTCAAATTGACTGTGTGTCGGTTTTAAAAGTGCTACCCCTCTGTTCAACATATAAAATAACAAGTGTGTGTAAAAATTTGAAGTGCTCCCCCTCTGGTCAACATATGAAATAACAAGTGTGTGTAAAAATTTGAAGTGCTCCCCCTCTGGTCAACATATGAAATAACAAGTGTGTGTAAAAATTTGAAGTGCTCCCCCTCTGGTCAACATATGAAATAACAAGTGTGTGTAAAAATTTGAAGTGCTCCCCCTCTGGCCAACATATGTAATAACACGTGTGTAAGAAATTGAAATGCACCCCCTTTGGCCAAAATCAATAAAATAAATATGTATATAGGGACATACTGTAATTACTTGAAGTAAATAATGAAGATTAAAAACCAATTACAAAAAAAAAATTCAAAAACTTTTTTTTTTAATTAAAAGCAGTCTTTTTCTCACAATATGTCGACTTTTTTCATATAAAATTGGGAGCAATTTCTCATATTCTTTCTGTTTCTGTAATATCGTAATATTTTCTTGTAAAATTCTTACTTTTTTATGTAAAATTATTACTTTTTAATGCAAAATGGCGACATTTGTTATATAAAATTCTGACTTTTATCACAATATTGCCCATGTTGTTGTTGTTTTTGTAAAAAATAGTGACATTTTTTTGAGTAAAATTATAACTTTTGTCATAGTTTTGCCAAGTGAAATTCCGATGATTATTATAATATTGCCAACATTTTAAAGTTTTCTTATAAAATTGTGACTTTTCTCGAGTAAAATTACAACTCTTTTCATAAAATTGCCAAAGTGTTAAGCTTTTCTTGTAAAATTCCAACTTTTATCATAATATTGCACAAATGTTCAGGTTTTTTTGTAAAATTTTGACTTGCTTTGAGTAAAATTACCAATTTTATTATATTACCGCCAAAATTCTAAGTTGTTCTTGTGAAATTGTGACCTTTTTCTTGTGAAATTCCAACTCATTTTTTACAACAAGCTTTTTTATATTTGCATAGTATGTATATATTATTAATGTTGTAAATACAAATCTTTATATATCTACAAATGCTGGTCCTAAAGAGGTAGGCATTTTTCACAGGTCTCAAGAAGGTAACAAATACAAAAATGTGTGTGTGTGTGTGTGTGTGTGTGTGTGTGTGTGTGTGTGTGTGTGTGTGTGTGTGTGTGTGTGTGTGTGTGTGTGTGTGCGTGTTCGTGTGTGTGTGTGTGTGTGTGTGTGTGTGTGTGTGTGTGTGTGTAATGATTGACCGTGTGTGTGTCTATGAAAGGTCACTAAGGAAAATGATAAATAAAATAGTTTCCGATGAAAACACAAATGCGACATGAAAAAATGTAGAATTTCAAAATGAAAACTTCAAAAAGTTAGAAGTAAACAAATTAACATGTGATGATTTCAAAATTATATTAAATAATGTTTACATCTTTTTTACACAACAATAATCACTAACCTAACCACACACTCTCTCTCTAATTGGCTGTCAGTCTTGTGGGAAGTTCCTCCTCCACCATCACCTGACTCATATGTGACCTTTGATCTTGCTCCTGATCAGCTCGCGCGCGCTCACGCGCGCACACACGCACACACACACACACACACACACACACACACACACACACCTAGCATTAAAACAAGTCAGATGACATTCCTGACAATCTCCATGTCACTGTGACACACACACGCACACACGGAAGAGGGAGAAGCAAGTGTATTAAGAGGTGGTTGTCATGGTTACCACTGATAAGGAGCCGGTCTTTGGAATGAGGTTGAACCACTTCCCGTCACATGATGTCTGCTCTGACAGGAAGTGTGTACTCTCAAAGAAAAGCAAGTCAAAATGAGAACATAAACATTTCAAGTGAGGAAGAAAACATATTTGTTGTTGAAAAGCAAAGATTCCAAAGTAAAACACCATTTATCATTGACGGAATAATGGAAGACTCCGGCGTCATACACTGATTGGACATCATGACATCATTTGACCAATTAAGTCATTAAATCCGTCGTGTATGAAATATTCTTTAGTTTAGGCGCTTTTGGTAGCCATCCACAAGCTTCTGGCAAGCTTCTGCTTGAATTTTTGACCACTCTTCTTGACAAAATTGGTGCAGTTCAGCTGAATTTGTTGGTTTTCTGACATGGACTTGTTTCTTCAGCATTGTCCACACGTTTAAGTCAGGACTTTGGGAAGGCCATTCTACAAACCCCGTTTCCATGAGTTGGGAAATTGCGTTAGATGTAAATATAAACGGAATACAATGATTTGCAAATCATTTTCAACCCATATTCAGTTGAATATGCTACAAAGACAACATATTTGATGTTCAAACTGATAAACGTTTTTTTTGTTGCATATAATCATTAACTTTAGAATTTGATGCCAGCAACACGTGACAAAGAAGTTGGGAAAGGTGGCAATAAATACTGATAAAGTTGAGGAATGCTCATCAAACACTTATTTGGAACATCCCACAGGTGAACAGGCAAATTGGGAACAGGTGGGTGCCATGAATGGGTATACAAGTAGATTCCATGAAATGCTCAGTCATTCACAAACAAGGATGATGCGAGGGTCACCACTTTGTCAACAAATGCGTGAGCAAATTGTTGAACAGTTTAAGAAAAACCTTTCTCAACCAGCTGTTGCAAGGAATTTAGGGATTTCACCATCTACGGTCCGTAATATCATCAAAGGGTTCAGAGAATCTGGAGAAATCACTGCACGTAAGCAGCTAAGCCCGTGACCTTCGATCCCTCAGGCTGTACTGCATCAACAAGCGACATCAGTGTGTAAAGGATATCACCACGTGGGCTCAGGAACACTTCAGAAACCCACTGTCAGTAACTACAGTTGGTCGCTACATCTGTAAGTGCAAGTTAAAACTCTCCTATGCAAGGCGAAAACCGTTTATCAACAACACCCAGAAACACCGCCGGCTTCGCTGGGCCTGAGCTCATCTAAGATGGACTGATACAAAGTGGAAAAGTGTTCTGTGGTCTGACGAGTCCACATTTCAAATTGTTTTTGGAAACTGTGGACGTCGTGTCCTCCGGACCAAAGAGGAAAAAAAACCATCCGGATTGTTATAGGCGCAAAGTTGAAAAGCCAGCATCTGTGATGGTATGGGGTGTATTAGTGCCCAAGACATGGGTAACTTACACATCTGTGAAGGCGCCATTAATGCTGAAAGGTACATACAGGTTTTGGAGCAACATATGTTGCCATCCAAGCAACGTTACCATGGACGCCCCTGCTTATTTCAGCAAGACAATGCGAAGCCCCGTGTTACATCAACGTGGCTTCATAGTAAAAGAGTGCGGGTACTAGTCTGGCCTGCCTGTAGTCCAGACCTGTCTCCCATTGAAAATGTGTGGCGCATTATGAAGCCTAAAATACCACAACGGAGACCCCCGGACTGTTGAACAACTTAAGCTGTACATCAAGCAAGAATGGGAAAGAATTCCACCTGAAAAGCTTAAAAAATGTGTCTCCTCAGTTCCCAAACGTTTACTGAGTGTTGTTAAAAGGAAAGGCCATGTAACACAGTGGTGAACATGCCCTTTCCCAACTACTTTGGCACGTGTTGCAGCCATGAAATTCTAAGTTAATTATTATTTGCAAAAAAAAAATAAAGTTTATGAGTTTGAACATCAAATATCTTGTCTTTGTAGTGCATGCAATTGAATATGGGTTGAAAAGGATTTGCAAATCATTGTATTCCATTTATATTTACATCTAACACAATTTCCCAACTCATATGGAAACGGGATTTGTAAAACCTTAATTCTAGCCTGATTTAGCCATTCCTTTAGCACTTTTGACGTGTGTTTGGGGTCATTGTCCTGTTGGAACACCCAACTGCGCCCAAGACCCAACCTCCGGGCTGATGATTTTAGGTTGTCCTGAAGAATTTGGAGGTAATCCTCTTTTTTCATTGTCCCATTTACTCTCTGTAAAGCACCAGTTCCATTGGCAGCAAAACAGGCCCAGAGCATATTACTACCACCACCATGCTTGACGGTAGGATGGTGTTCCTAGGATGAAAGGCCTCACCTTTTCTCCTCCAAACATATTGCTGGGTATTGTGGCCAAACAGCTAAATTTTTGTTTCATCTGACATTACATGGACAAAGATAAGACCTTCTGGAGGAAAGTTCTGTGGTCAGATGAAACAAAAATTGAGCTGTTTGGCCACAATACCCAGCAATATGTTTAGAGGAGAAAAGGTTGAAGCCTTTAATCACAGGAACACCATCCCTACCGTCAAGCATGGTGGTGG